>NW_028319192.1:361465-722930 GCF_062004578.1 Staurois parvus | reverse complement strand
GATATGTTTTATAACAAAGTAGAAGATATCATTTGTTTTCAAAATTAAAAAATACCCCCCCCCAGTGGTGATCAAATACCACCAAAAAAAGCTCTATTTATATCAGTAAAATTTGTGTGCAGTGTAGCATGACCACACAATTGTCAGTTAAAGTAGTGCAGTGCTGAACAGAAAAAAAAAATTCCCTGGTTATGAAGGGGGTAAAACATTCCGGAGCTGAAGTAGGTAATAAATCTTGCTGTCATCGTACAGTTTGGTTTCATTTTCTTACATTTCTCAGGCTGAAGTTCTTCTGATCTCCACAAGGTCATATATACAGAGACAGGAAGTGATGTCAGGTACAGACAGGAAGTGATGTCAGGCACAGACGGGAAGTGATGTCATGCACAGACAGGAAATGAGGTAAGGCTCAGATGGGAAGCGATGTCAGGCACAGACAGGAAGTGATGTCAGGAAGTGAGGTCAGGCACAGACAGGAAGTGATGTCGGGCACAGACAGGAAGGATGTTGCACACAGACAGGAAGTGATGTTAGGCAGACCAGAAGGGAGGTCAGGCACAGGCAGGAAGTGATGTCGGGCACAGACAGGAAGTGATGTGGGGCAGACAGGAAGTGAGGTCAGGCACAGACAGGAAGTGATGTCAGGTACAGGAAGTGATGTCAGGCACAGACAGGAAGTGATGTCAGGCACAGACAGGAAGTGAGGTCAGTCACAGACAGGAAGGATGTCAGGCATAGACAGGAAGTGAGGTCAGGTACAGGAAGTGATGTCAGGCACAGACAGGAAGTGATGTCAGGCACAGACAGAACGTGAGGTCAGACACAGATAGGAAGTCAGGTCAGGCACAGACAGGAAGTGAGGTCAGTCACAGACAGGAAGGATGTCAGGCATAGACAGGAAGTGAGGTCAGGTACAGGAAGTGATGTCAGGCACAAACAAGAAGGATGTAAGGCACTGACAGGAAGTGAGTTCGAGCACAGACAGAAAGGATGTCAGTCACAGACAGGAAGTAATGTCAGGCATAGACAGGAAATGAGATAAGGCTCAGATGGGAAGCGATGTCGGGCACAGACAGGAATTGATGTCAGGAAGTGAGGTCAGGCACAGGCAGGAAGTGTTGTCGGGCACTGACAGGAAGTGAAGTCGAGCACAGACAGGAAGGATGTTGCGCACAGACAGGAAGTGATGTCAGGCAGAGACAGGAAGTGATGTCAGGCAGAGACTGGAAGTGATGTCAGGCACAGATGGGAAGTGATATCAGGCACAGGCGGAAAGTGAGCTCAGGCACAGGCAGGAAGTGATGTCAGGCACAGACAGGAAGTGATGTCAGGCACAGACAGGAAGTGAGTTCAGGTACAGGAAGTGATGTCAGGCACAGAGAAGAAGGATGTAAGGCACAGACAGGAAGGATGTCAGTCACAGACAGTAAGTAATGTCACGCATAGACAGGAAGTGATGTCAGGTGCAGATGAGAAGTGATGTGGTGACAGACAGGAAGTGATGTCAAGCACAGACAGGAAGTGATGTCAGGTACAGGAAGTTATGTCAGGTACAGACAGGAAGTGAGGTCAGGCACAGACAAGGGATGTGAGGCACAAAGAGGAAGTGATGTCAGGCACACCAGGAAGGGATGTTAGGCGCAGATGGGAAGTGATGTCAGGTACAGGAAGTGATGTCAGGCACAGACAGGAAGTGAGGTCTGGCACAGGCAAGAAGGGATGTGAGGCACAGACAGGAAGGGATGTCAGGCGCAGATGGGAAGTGATGTCATAATCCTTCCCATGGACCCCTCCCCTTTATATTTCCCCTCTTCCCATACAAACTGCTTTGGCAATGCTACAATGTCCTTTGTTCCTGCCAATAAAGCTCATTGAATTGAGAGGGAAAGAGAAAGAAGGAAAGATGGTGTCACTAATCATGGTGGGACGCCTCATTTGCGGAGTTCCCGGTTTTGTCCTCTAACCCCCCCGGTCACATCCAGCTTACAGTGAAGTTGTACGATTTCCAAGTCGGGGGAAATGCCGATTTCAGGAGTGACACCGATGTCTATGCCAATCCCACCAATAGTAGTGCAGGGACGACTTTAGAAATCGCTGCGACTCCCACCAAGTCACACCCCCCGATATGACCCGTCATTGTGGGCAGTAGGGGGCGACTTGTGATCTGCAAGAAGCATAGCATGGAAATGGCATGCCGAGTGACACCCCATGTGACCGGGGACTAAACACTGAAAGAAGTGGAGTTCTCTCTCAGCCCACCTCTCTCTGTATTTGTTTTTTCCATAGAGAACCCTGAGAGTCCTGGATGGGAATGATTGGTTTCCACAGAGAGACAATCAGCAGAAAGAAATGTCCTGTGTTGGTGGTGTCACTGGAAGGAAAGAAATGTCCCGTGTTGGTGGTGTCACTGGAAGGATATAAATGTCCTGTTTGGTGGTGTCACTGCAAGGAAAGAAATGTCCCGTGTTGGTGGTGTCACTGGAAGGAAAGACATGTCCTGTGGTGAGTAGTACCGCCTGCTGGACGCCCCCTGCACCGATTATTTCACAGCAAATTATATTTAATTAATCTGGATTGTAATTATATTTCACATTACACAGTCATATAGTTAATAGTTTATTAATCAGAGGGGCGCGGTCTTCTCTTTATAAACATTTCTCAAACTGAGGAATCATGAGCGAAGGCTTGAGAGTAACAAACTGGTAATAAATTACCCCCATCCATCCGTCCGTCCACCCATGAGAGTGAATTCGGGGTAATCTAAGGAGGAATCATTGACGAAGGCTTGAGAGTAACAAGCTGGTCATAAAGTACCCCTATCCATCCACCCGTCCATCCATCCATCCATCCATCCATCCATCCAGGAGTGAGAGCTGGGAGGAAGTTAAGAATGGATTAATCACCTTCTGACTGCCTTCTGTGAGTGGAAGGGTGTGACATAAATGTACAGATGTGAGGAGCTGAGATGTGATCTGTAGCAATATGTAATCGTACATTTAGTTTCATTCCTTGTCATTAAAGATGTATTCAGTCATATATTCAGTCATAGGTACTCAGAGACATATGGTCACCAAATTAGCATCTGAAAGAGACAGAGCTTCCTCAGGCTGGAAGTGACACCTAAGTGCCAATAAGATTTGTCACCTACATATAATCAGACTTTGCCACCTTCCTGAGGTATAAAAGAAGAACCCCAGACATTTTGGCTGTAGGAGACCAGGGGGGCTCCGATCTGTCTGGGGAGCTCTGACGTATATACACAGATCAAAGGGGAATGTTTCATCTCTCATAAAAGCTAAAATATTAGTTGCAGAGAGATGAAAATACTTCCTTCTGATTGGACACTCTGTGGGCTACATCTGCATGTAAAACTGTATTTGTGGGCTATGTAGATTGCCAGAGAAATGCAGGAAATGGTTATATGGTGCCGGATTGTGACAGCTGAACAGCGATTGGTACTATCGCGATCGGACTGATGCGCTGCTGTCGGAAATTCAATCTCCGACTTTGTGATTCAAAACGTTCCTGGTCCAATCGACTTTGGGCATTTCAGCACCCAGAACGTCCTGTGGGCTGGTACGGGAACACCCTCCAGGGTTGATTGGCCAAGGACTAATGTCCCACCCACGTCCATATTCCCATAAATTGAGGACTTGAGGTGGACGTGGTGATTCGTATGGAGCCGGATCTATCGACTAACGGATTGTGGACTTTCTCTGACTTGCTCCAGTCACAGGATAATTCTTGGTAAAAGTTTTATTTCTGTTTTATTTCCTTTTATTTTATAGTGAATAGTCATTTGTGTGTCTTCTTGTATTTCTTGTATTTTCTGTAACTTTTTATACTTTGTACATATTTTAGGCACCGCCCATTTTCAGGATATTAAATCATAAAAGTTTTGCCTCTGTTTTGATGTAAACACTGAAATCCTGACACACAGCGGCTAAATGCCTCCTATGAATGAAGACTCAGAAAACACTCAACTGAGAGGCTGTCAGTTACCTTTTGACCACTGAAAACGAATTATTCCTGCAAACCATTTGCAGACGTTTAAGCTCTGATGAAGAAGGGATCTCCCCTCGAAACGCGTGAGTTGAGCAAGAGTTTATCTCCCTTCTGGATGGAACTCGCACGTGTGGTCTCACCCTGCGTTGGTGTTGGATGTTATATGCCTTTTGTACTGCTACTCTTGTGAGTATAACTTATTAATAAATACATGAATTGTTTATTGAGGTAATGCGCAAGGTTTGTGCGCTCCTTTCTTTTGTTCTTTGCTTCTGAGCTGTGGCCAGACCCCACAACCCTTTCCTGGAGACCATACCTCTGGCTGTACTCTCTGTGTTGGATTAACCCTGCTCTGCCTGGACCCTTTGTCCTGCATGCTGGACCAATCCCTATTCTGCCTGAACCTTTTGCCCTTTGTGCTGGAATTAACCCTTTTTCTGCCGGAGTTCTTCCATCCCTGCTGTGTGCCAACCCTGTGCTGAGGATTTAACCCTTTGTCTGCTGGAGTTCTGCCATTCCTGTTGTATGCTAACCCTGTGCTGAGGATTTAACCCTTTGTTTGTGTCAGGAATGGACTGGCAAGCAATGGTGGGACTCACCTGCCTTTTGATCTGCAGTACCAGGGCTGGCCAGCGGGTGCTCCCAGCAATCAGAGACTCAACTTTGCAGCCAGCTAACACCTGGAACTGATTATGCTGGGGTATTTAAGGGATGGCCAGACCCACAGACTCTGCCTTGGTGTTGTGTTTGTCCTGGGCCCTGTATCTGTCCTGCATCCTGTTTCTGTTCCTTTGCTGACCCTGCCTGATCTGAACTGCTGCTGACTTCTCCTGCTCTGATCCCGGCTCGCTCCTGACCATCCCTCTGCCTGACCCTCTGTACTACGCTGCTTGCTACCTGTTCTGATCCCTGGCTTGTGACCCTGACCATCCCTCTGCCTGACCCTCTGTACTACGCTGCTTGCTACCTGTTCTGATCCCTGGCTTGTGACCCTGACCATCCCTCTGCCTGGCCCTCTGTACTACGCTGCTTGCTACCTGCTGAACCTGGCCTGTGACCCCGACCATTCTCCGCTTGCTCCCCCTGTACCTACCTGCCCAATTGATATTGACCCGGCCTGCCTGACGACGCTTGCTTGTATGTACTGTTATCTGTGGGTGGTTGGTTGGGTTTGTTTGCACTGTATTATGTTTTAGTATTGTTAGTGTTAATAAATTATATTGTTTATCACATATCTGAAGTCTGCATTTCCCTGCATCAGTCACACATCTCTGGTCATACCTGGGAGCCCTGACAGTCTGCTGGAGTTCTGCCATCCCTGCTGTGTGCCAACCCTGTGCTGAGGATTTAACCCTTTGTCTGCCGGAGTTCTGCCATCCCTGCTGTGTGCAAACCCTGTGCTGAGGGTTTCACCCTTTGTCTGCTGGAGTTCTGCCATTCCTGTTGTATGCTAACCCTGTGCTGAGGATTTAACCCTTTGTCTGCTGGAGTTCTGCCATTCCTGTTGTATGCTAACCCTGTGCTGAGGATTTAACCCTTTGTCTGCTGGAATTCTGCCATTCCTGTTGTATGCTAACCCTGTGCTGAGGATTTAACCCTTTGTCTGCTGGAGTTCTGCCATCTCTGTTGTATGCTAACCCTGTGCTGAGGATTTAACCCTTTGTCTGCTGGAGTTCTGCCATCTCTGCTGTGTGCCAACCCTGTGTTGAGGATTTAACCCTTTGTCTGCTGGAGTTCTGCCATTCCTGATGTATGCCAACCCTGTGCTGAGGATTTAACCCTTTGTCTGCTGGAATTCTGCCAACCCTGTGATATGGATTGAATTCCTTTGCCAGCCAGAGTTGTGCCCCCCCACTGTGCCCCCATCCTGTGTGTAGACTTAACCCTTTGTCTAACAGAACTCTGCTCTACCAGTCATGTGCTCCTATGTGTTTCAATAAAAGCCTTGTGTGTACTCCTGCTCTCCGCGTGTCTTCTGCTCCACCCACACCTCCGTCACAGGGCCCCTCTATGTATTACTCAGGAGGAGTAGAAGAAAGTTTTCTGGAGTGTAATTGTAAGTATACCTAAGCCGTGTGTGAGAAATAACTTGTTAAAATGAAAACTATGTGAAGAAAACATCTTTTATTTACTTGCTTCATTTTCAAAAAAAGTGACACAAAATTACAACTACAACAAAAATAGCCACAATTCTTGCTAAAGACCCCGGAGTGTCTACTTTCCAAAAAAGGGGTCATTTGGAGGGTGTTTGTACTGTCCTGGCATTTTAGGACCTCAAGAAATGTGACCGGCCTTCACAACATCTGGGTTGGTAACCTTGAAATACAGTGTATTTGCCATAGTTTGGAGACTCCATAACTTTCACACACACTAAATAATATTTTTTTTTTTACCAAAAACAAAAGTAGAGTAATATACCTTGGCCTACATTTAAGAAGGAAGATTATTTATTTGTAAAGTTTTAGAGCAGAAACTAAGGGAAACTTTTTTCATAGAAAAAAAAAACAATGATTAATGATTAAATATCAGCAAAAGAAATGTCTATCTATCACAACACGGATATAAAATGAATTTAAGTGCAATGTTGCATGACCAAGTAATTGTCAGTCAAAATGTCACGGTGCTGAAAACTGGAGAATGGCCTGGAGAGGAAGAAGGTTAAACATGCCAAATGGTTCAGTAAGAGACAAAAAAACATTCAAATCAACTTCAACTGACACTTGTAAAGCAGTTCCAGCAACAGTTTTGTTCCTTTCTACAAAGGTTTAGACCATATGAATAAAAGCTGACAGTTGTATGCACCCCAGCAGTGTTATTTGATTTGTCTCAACCCCTCCAGCTGCCATTTTTAGGACGGCTTCCTTCCTTCAGGAAGTAGAAAAATAACGTCTCTACTGGCAGGATCAACAAGTCATAAAATGTTACAAGAAGGACTCAGAAAAACAACCACGTGAGTGTCAGCTGGGATAGTGGCTATTGGTC
The DNA here is from genome assembly GCF_062004578.1 of Staurois parvus. Taxonomy (NCBI): domain Eukaryota; kingdom Metazoa; phylum Chordata; class Amphibia; order Anura; family Ranidae; genus Staurois; species Staurois parvus. Next base: position 715,943 of record NW_028319192.1, on the reverse strand, counting down.
CCAGGGCCATATTAAAGCGGCACCGGTCTTACCAGATCCAGGTATCGGAGGCTCTGTAACAGCCGGCATTCAGCACTAAGCACACAAACCGGAATCATCACCCCCCCCCCGGGCTTTCAATGTTTTAACAGATCGCTGCATAGGAGAACACTGTAAAAGCAACAAAAACAGAATTCTTTTGCATCGTATTTACATTAGGAGTGTAGTGACATCACAAGTGTTACCTAGAAAAACAAATAAAATATACGTATCCACATTTTCTACCACATTAAAGCCCTCTGACATGAGAAACTGATGTATAATGCATTTGGGTAGATTACAAATCCTAAAGGTGTAATGTGCTGAACTGGGACATCACCATAAGTGGTTCAGGACAGATTGCACCCTTTATGTAAATATTAATTCTAACCATAGTTACACTTTAGGGTCAACATCAGAATATTTCTAGGGTCAAAAAAGGGTTCTTCACAAACAATATCTACCCAAAAAAAGAGAATTGACTATTCAGAGTCATTGAAGAGAACCCGAGTCAGAGGAATTTCAGTCCCCCAGAAGATGCAGTCGTAGTATGTGATTGGTCTATGGAGAGGAGCAATAGCTGAACAGAGAGACAATATAATAAGGAAGTCCAATCTTCTCCTGATGGAATCCCTTAGACTTGTGGCAGGACAAGATGGAACACAAGCAGCCAGCTGGGTGTAAGTGGTACTGTTGAACACATCCCAAACAAAGAGCAGTGAATTGGTGTTGGAAGGCCTACACCAGCTTAGGAATTTGATTTCTCACTGAACAGAGATTTCTCAATGGCTGTTGTCCCTGTTGCAGTCCTACCTGTAAAGCTGTCATCCATAAGAGGAGGAGGAACCTGGAAATAAGGCATTGATCATTGGAGGGGAGGTGGAATATGTGAAGGGAGGCATGGACAAGGTGAGCGTAGCTGGAGCCCTCAAGCTAGACGGATATTGGAATAGTCAGCAGAATCTAGAAAAGTCTCTCCCACTGAGGCTTTGGAGGCTTGGTAAGATGCCACTTGACCATTACCTAGTCTTGGTGCTGAGGCAGTGTTGGTAATGCATTAGCCCAGGATCTGACAATGAAGAAAACATTTGGGAACACAGCTCAGTTAATGAATGATGAAAATATATTACATGTTCAGTCAAAGCTCCATAAAAAGGATAGAGATTAAAATCATTAGGAAACACAATTCACTGTTGATACTTGTCTGAAAAAAAATAGTCAAAAGGTAAAATAGTCTTGGGATTCTACCCCTTTAAACCCCCCTTCTCCCCATTACCTCCTGCAGCTGAAGCCTGTGAATCCTCTGGTGTATGATCACATGTGACTTATGTAAAAAAATCTGTTACACTTACAACACGGCTACGGCTTTTCTCTGGTGTGGACCCTCTTGTGTGTGTTAAGTTGTTCTCTATGTTTAAAAGATTTGTCACATTGAGAACAGTGATATGGCTTCTCTCCAGTGTGACTCCTCTGGTGTATGATAAGGCTAAGCTTATATGCAAAAGCTTTGCCACATTCAGAACACTGATATGGCCTTTCTCCAGTGTGAGTATACTGGTGCATGATAAGACTGCTGTTGGTTGTAAATGTTTTGTCACATTCAGAACACTGATATGGCTTCTCTCCACTGTGAGCTATTTTGTGTATGATAAGCCTTGACTTTGTTTTAAAAGCTTTATCACATTCAGAACATTTATGTGGCTTCTCTCCAGTGTGAATCATCTGGTGTCTGATAAGGGATGATGCTTCTCTAAAAGTGGTATTGCATTCAGAACACTGATATGGCTTCTCTCCAGTGTGAATCCTCTGGTGTGTGATAAGATTTGACTTCCTTTTAAAAGCTTTATCACATTCAGAACATTGATATGGATTCTCTCCAGTGTGAATCCTCTCGTGTGTGATAAGACTGGACTTCATTGTAAAAGCTTTATCACATTCAGAACATTGATATGGCTTCTCTCCAGTGTGAACAATCTGGTGTGTGATAAGCTCTGACTTAGTTTTAAAAGCTTTATCACATTCAGAACATTGATGTGGCTTTGCTCCAGTGTGAATCCTCTGGTGTGTGAGAAGATAACCCTTCCATCTAAAGGTTTCATTACATTCAGAACACTGATATGGCTTCTCTCCAGTGTGAATCCTCTGGTGTGTCAGAAGATTACATTTCATTGCAAAAGCTTTATCACATTCAGAACACTGATATGGCTTCTCTCCAGTGTGAATCCTCTGGTGTTTCATAAGATTACATTTCATTGCAAAAGCTTTATCACATTCAGAACACTGATATGGCTTCTCTCTAGTGTGGACCCTCTGGTGTGTGATAAGTTGATCCTTCGATGTAAAGGTTCTATCACATTCAGAACACTGATATAGCTTCTCTCCAGTATAAATTCTCTGGTGTTCGATAAGTTGATCCTTCGATGTAAAGGTTTTATCACATTCAGAACACTGATATGGCTTCCCTCCGGTGTGACTCCTCTGATGTGTGATAAGTTGATCCTTCGATGTAAAGGTTTTATCACATTCAGAACACTGATATGGCTTTTCTCCGGTGTGAACCCTCTGGTGTTTGGTAAGATTACCCTTTGTTGTAAAAGCTGTGTTGCACTCAGAACACTGAAAAGGTTTCTCTTCAGTGTGACCCTTCTGGTGTGTGATATGTTTTGCCTTCATTGTAAAACCTTTATCACAATCCAAACAAGAAATAGCTTTTGAAATAATTGTTATGGATGCAAGGGTTGAACTACATTGTAAAGCATTGTCACTTCCACAACACTGAAATGTCTTCTCTCCTGTTGTCCTCTGAGGGGGGATCAATGTTGAAGAGGATCCAAAACATTTACAACATTGAGAACACTGATATGTCTTGTGTCCTGTGTGAATCCTCCAGTGAACTACGATAAAGACGTTCCGTCACCTAAGACATCCATTTGGCTCGTTTCCCATGTGACTGAGTTGTACTTATGAAGACCAGCATGACCGAAAACTTGGTTCTTCAATCCACCTGTACAGAAAAACAAAAAAGTCAGAATTCCATATAAAGGGCTAAATAAAGATGTTTTCTATATTTTTTTAATTAAAAAGAAAATTTATGAAAACATCCAAAACATTGCAGAGTTGACATCTGAGTACAATCAGTATCACGACATGCATTGTCAGATAATGAAACACATCCAAAGTCAGAAACGTGTAACATAGCGCACAACAGCCTTATGCTATTGGGTTTTCACAGCCATCATGGTCCACTTGGGATAGAAAAATAATATGTTAAAATTCAAAAGTATAGGAGTACACCTTGCATCACATTACCATCTTATACAATACTAGCTCAATGGGCGCTAGACCCGGAGTACTCATCCATCTATCCCACAGTTTGTCAAATTTTCCAGGGCAACCCCCTATGCTGGAAAATAATGCTGGGTGATGTTCATATGGTGAAGCCATTCCTGGGAACTGGGTGGGGTTGGAGATTCCCAGTCTAGCAACATAAGTTTCCATGCCTGACACAAAGCCCTAGATATGGCCACCTTAGTATACGTCTGTGTAATCACACCTTCTAAGGTACCTAGAACACATTGCTCAGCCCCTTGACACCGAGCATACGCAAATACAGTATACGGCCCCACTGGACTGGATTTTTTTTCCCTGGGGCTGCATATTTGCATATCTGTCTTTGTGGTGGGAGCACGCTGTATGGCCAGCTCCCAGCACAGAGGCGGGGGTCTCACTGAGAGCTCTGGGTCCCATACTAATGATCAAAACTCAGAACTCCCAACTCTGGGTCACCTGATGGCTGTGAGCCTCTGATTGGCTATCACAGTGAGGAGTCACTGTGAAGCTCGCCCCACGTGTTTTCTTACATTTTGTTTTTCTCTGAGAGGAGAGAGAGAGACAAACAACAGTGTGTAAAAAATCAATCAATAATAATAATAATAACAGTAATTTAAAATAAAAAAAAATAAAAAATACGTAGATGAAGGTTTGATCTAGGACAGTGCCAGGGTTAGTGTTTGGGTCAAGGTCAGGGTCAAAGGTTAAGGTCAGAGTCAGTATTTTGGGGGGGTTATTTATTTATGTAAATTAGTATCAGTGTCAGTTAGTGTCGGTGTGTTTTAGTAGGTAAAAAAAAAAATGTAAAGAAAACTGCGCAGTACTGTTCCTGGGCTGTACTACGGGTACAAACAGCAACTAACATACACATACGAGGTATTGCTGCCATCGTCGGGGGCAGGAGAATTGTTGGGGGTTGTCCTTTGGTGGTAGGTTATGGCAGCAGCAAGAAATATACAGCTAACTTTAGAAAAAATGATTTTCACTATTTTGGGCCTGTTTTCCTTTGATCACATAAAAATAAAATCAGGAGACGTCCATTACCATTTACCAACTGGATGCACAAAGTAGTTGTGATGACGGTTTCACTAACGCATGTCAAAGCTGCAAAATTGTGCTTAGGCATGAACATTTGTTGTACCTTCAGGCGTGAAGGGGTTTGGGTTCAGTTTGATGTCATTGAAAAAAGCTTGATTAATGGTGCCGACAATCGTGTCCCAATATCTATGAAGCTTATGCGTTTAGAGTGGTTCTGAGGACCAGTTGATACCAGAATGTGATGTGGGAAATCTGAGGTCCATGTTTGTGTCCCCCACCTGGTGTCAGTGCAATGCTAACGACACCCCAAACGCAGGCCACAATCACAGGGCATTTTCCTGCACTGGATGGCATGGCACAGAAGTACTGACGTTCCATGCGGTCCGGTTGCTGTGTGTTTTGTGAAGTAGTCCAAGCACAACTTTAGCTGTGGTCTGGTGCCATTTCAGCCAATTCAAATGAATGGTGTGAAATCATACTGCACCCAGATAGCATGTGAATCGCACTGGAACGCACAGAGCATTGCATGCGCAGCACGTTCCTGTGCAATGTATCCACTTGAAGATCAGGCCTTTTCTGACCATTTTTATTTACTTTTCAAAATCAGTTTTTTTGCTAGAGCGGGAGTGTCCAAGAGGGGACGTTTCCAAGATGGTGACCGGACAAGCCCCATGATCCGGAACTCCGATGGAGGAAAAGATAATCTGCTGCCATCCGGGCGGCTGCAGTCCCGGAGCAAGAGGCGGAATCACCGCATCACTAGGAGGTGCATAGCAGAGGTGATCCGGGTGCATATCGCCCCCCTCCGTGGCGGCGCTCCATCACGGCCTAGCACGGCCTGCTGAAGCGGCGGCTGAACTCATCCGGGCTGCGGCGGACCCGGAGCGCGAGGCGGGGTCACCGCGGCACGGGCGGGTGCACAACGGAGGTGAGCCAGGTGCGTGTCACCCCCCTGCCACGGCGGCGATCCATCGCGGCCTGGTGCGGCCTTCTGGAGCCGCATGGCGGCAGCTCGACCCATCACCACACAGGAGCCGGGTGAGTGCGGTTTGAGGTGGGAGGTGGTCCCTGTGGACCAGAGACCCTCTTCCCGGAATGACAGGCAATCCTCCCCCCCGGCCTATCGGATCCCCTCCACTCAGACCAGTGGACACGGCCTGTAATAAAGGCCTCGAAGGCACCCTCGCTACAATAGGCCTCACTGAGCCACCAGAGGGCCAGCAAGAGCCACCATCCCTGCAGTCCTGCACCTGGGGAATATAGAGGGGCCCCTGGCACCCCCCCCTGAGGAACCCGGGATTCAATACTCTGCAGAGTTTATACACACAACAAGATCAGTGCTCACTGACCGCCACATACAATCTGCGGCCTTCACTGTGGCCCCTGCTCTTATCACAGAGTAGCACATAAGTTTATAAGCACTGAGGGGCCAAGCTTGGACACAGAGAACATGGTGGCTTAGTTACAGGAGCCCCGACACAAGGAGGTGGAAGTATTGATACTATTAAGGAGAGACGCCGCTACTATGGGGAAACCAGATAAGAGACCCGATACCCCACGTTCCAGATCCCCCCGCAGGCCAACCGGTTCCACGAGTCACAGCATCCCAGAGTTATTCCGGTCTCAGACACCAGAACATAATGAGGCCTCCACCCCTGCTTCTCCCACACAGTCACTCCATAAAATGCCTCACTCGCAAAGCAGGAACCTAGCCACAATACCCGCAGCCGGTCATCTTGACACCCCACCTCTCACTATAGAGGATTTGAAAGCGGTTGCATCAGATATTAAAGAGACCCTCTCTGCTGCAATAGCAGATTTACATATCAACATGCAGGCAGTAGCCCAAAGGCTTGAAGCGGTGGAGGATAAAGCCATCACACAAGACCTTGCCATTCATGATATTCGCAGATATGGCAGATTTGCACACTATGCACCTAAGAGAGCTTGATCGTCACATCGAAGATCTAGACAACAGGGGGCGGCGTCATAATTTAAGGGTACGCGGTGTCCCTGAAATAATTGATTCAGGTCAACTCACCCAAACGATTTTAACCATTTTTAATGATCTGCTAGAAAGACCTCAAGAGTCTCCGATTGAATTTGAACGCCTTCATAGGGCACTGCACCGGAGAGGTAGAGAGACTGACCCCCCGAGAGACATAATTTGTTGCCTAGTCGATTTCCGTCTTAAAGAAGACATATTGCGTAGAGCAAGGGATCACAATCGTGTGCTCTACAATGGAGCAGACATTACGTTTTTTCAAGATTTATCTTCTTTCTTCTCATATTAATAAAATATTTTTTAGAAAACAGTTTTTTTGCTAGAAAATCAGTTAGAGCCCCCAAACGTTATAGACTTTTTATAGCGGAGGTCCTAGAGAATAAAATGAAGGGTGTTGTAATTTTTTACACGCGGTATTTGCGCAGCTGTTTTTTCTAGTGCAAATTTTGGGGAAAAATACATTTTTAAAAATTTGGATTTAAAAAAACACAATGTAACACCAAATTGTTTGGTAAAATTTTAAAAAATGTATATTATGGCGAGTGAATAAATACCAAACGTGTCATTCTTTAAAAGTGCGCACGCCTGCAACAGCCACAAATGACGTAAATGTCATTATCCACAGGAGATGCTATAAAAGCCTTTACAGGGCCCCACTTTAGATTTACACAGGAGGTCTAGTACTAGAATTACTGCCCTCGATCTGATGTTCACGGTGTTACCTCACATGTGTGGGACCATCGCTGTTAGAAAGCGTGCGGCATGTCTCGCGCATTCACCTTTTGCTCACAAGCACGGGCGGGGGGGGCTGCATATTTATATCCACTTATTTTGTTGACATTGTCGCTTTATATTTCTTTTTGGATGACTTTTATTGGTATCACAGAAAATATAAATATCCCCTGTGATAGCAATAGGCAGTGACAGGTACTCTTTATGGAGAGATCTGGGGTGTATTAGCCTCCAAATCTCTCCTCTGCCCTTAACATCTGATCGCACCAAGATCAGTGTAATCAGATACTTTAGGCCCCTTTCACACGGACGTTCTGATTGGGTCCGGACCCGATCAGAACCTCTATTCTCCTCTATGGAGCAGCAGGTGTAAATGGATATGTGTCCCTTTACACTCGCTGACATCCGATCCACCAAAAAGAGACAGATGGGGATCCATTCCCCTTCTGTCCATTGGATCGGATCACATGGCAGTCCGACCGCCCATAGAGGACAGCGGGCCGTGTCCATGTCCGCTCTGTATAAGCGAAGCAGACGCAGGCTTCTCATCCATTTGCCCAACAGCGATCAGCAGAGAGATCCCCCGCTGAGCAAGAGGATCCGCTGACGGGCCCACCCGGTGTGAAAGGGGCCTTACCATTTTATATTCCAGAAAACCAGAAGGGATGAATGCTCATCACTTCCATCTTCCTGCATCATGGAGGCCATCAGGGCCAATCTGGCCTCTGTTTGCTTCTATGGGACAGGAGAGGCTGAGAGGGCACAGAAGGTGGTGGGAGGGGGGAGGTCCCTTCCCGCTGCTTGTAAAAGCAATCCAGCGGCTAATTATCTGGTTGGATTGCTTTTATAAGAAAGCAGACCCTCGGCTCTAATAAACAACACCGGGATGACTTCTTCAGCTGCAGCCATCATCCCAGTATCACCAGCGAAGGTCCGGCAACGTATGGGCACGTCACTGGTCTGCAGGTGGTTATGGTGGGAACTGGCCCTGAACATAAAATCTTTTCTTCCCTTAAAGCATTCCCCACATTAAGGTAAACAATGTTCTGCCACTTTCTGTGTCCCAACCAAACACTTACCTGAGTCCTGCATTGATCCAGCACTGAGCCCGACTGCGGTTCTTCTCCCATCTTTCTCTTCTCACAGGAGGATCGGGCAGCAGTGGGAACCATTGGCTCCTTCTACTGTCAGGTAAATCCTGAGAGCAGGGGGTGGGGCTGAGCCACTCTGTGTATATCTATAGACACACGCAGACCGGCCCTGGGGAGCTAGTCCACATGCCAGCCCCCAGAGCAAGTGGCTTGCTACAGGGAAGAAACAGAAGAAAAAGAGCTTAAAATATCCAGCAGGGGACCCCAGAAGAGGAGGTTTGGGGCTGCTCTGTGCAGTACCATTGCAGGGAGCAGGGAAGGGTACCATGTGTGTTATTTTAATTAAAAACAAATCCTTTAGTAATGCTTCAGACCTGCCTGTCAAATGGCATACCTGTAGAATGTAGAAAAACAAAATCAGAGAGAAACAATACAAAGTGGCTGGAATTCCTCTCACCATTCATACCCGACCCTTATTCTTGACTCCCCAAAATCCATAGCTAATCCATATCTACGCAGGAAGCCTGGCTGGCCAGGAAATGGGGTCAGCAAGTGGTAGCCCTCTACCTAACCCATACCAGGCCAAATGTCCTCAACATCAGAAGGGTACCACAGGCTGCCTAGCCATGTTGATGGGGACAAGGCCTCTTCCCCCCAATTCTAGCTCAGTGGTTGTGAGGGTCTGCAGGGAAGATTTGTAAGAGGGGCCCCCAGACATCTGCCCCCCTACATAAATGTGTAAGAGGTACATAGTATGTCTGGTTACTCATTTACAAGAAAAAGGTCAACTAGAAAATAAACACCATGATAAAGTCTAACCAACAACAGAGACCCCATCATAGATAATAATCATGGCATCCGGTGTTTTATATTCCTCCAACTTGCCAAAGAAAACACACGGACCACCAAGACTATCCCAACATATTCTGTCCACAAATGACATTTCCCATGCTGACAGCTGAAAGTGAAATAAAGGGCTTCCAGGTGAGGTCATTGACTAAATTGTCTAAATGTCACTACTTCATCGCTAAATCCCATACCCTGGCCACCTGTGTCCTAGAAACCAGTGGGACTGTGCGGCACCACCTTATTGGTTGCTAAGACGCAGGCACTTGCACTGCATCATGGGTTGTTATGGTGAAACCTACGTAACAGCCAATGATGCTTTGTGACAATCATTGGTTGCTAAGGTCCGAACAGCTTCCTCGGTTGCTAGGATGGCGGTGGCTTCCAGTATCCTAGCCACCAAACCAAAAACTCTCATTTAGTGACAGTAGGGATTCCACCACTAAATAAATGAGTTCTGGCTGCAGCAGAGGTTTTGCAGGTTGGGGAACAAAATGGATGAACTGGCCGATACATGGACCTTGTAAAACTTAGAGGACATATACATTGAAGAGCAGGACTTACAGATCTGAGACACAGGAACCTGATGATGAGAAGCCCAAGAAGTGCTCACTACTGGAGTGGGCTTCAGTAATGGAAAGGAGGCACTTTGTCACGTAATTCATAGGCCTGAAAAACAATCTGTTCAATCCACTTAGAACCTTTCAAATTCAATCAGAAATAATGGACCCGGAAGAGTGAGAACCTCTTTTTAAGGACCCTCTAGAAGAACAAACAGGGAATCCATCTGCCTTAGAAAATCAGCGGGCGAGAGGTGAACCCCGACTGTCCCCAATACATCCAGACAATGGAGAGACATCTACTCGGGGGGGAACTAGTGCTAGACTCAGGGAGGGCAATGCAATCTCTTCATTAAAGTCATACTAAACACACACGGTGCCATCTCCATGGGCCCTTCTCTTTCTGTATGTGGATGGGTTCAATATCGAAATTGTCTCTATATTCTGTAAACTTATATTGGGGAGAAAAGTCCAAAATAGAAAGTCCTTCCAATTCTTGTGTAAAAACTGAAAATGGGTTTAATAATGAAATAGCAAGCAAGCTTACAAGAATAATCTTCAAATCCAGAATGAAAACGAATAATAATAGAAGTGTAGTTATATTCTTGAGATAGGAATTGTGTGGAATCATGTGTGTGTATAGCAGTGGGCAGCTCTTCCTCATGGAAGCGTCTCCCCTCCAGTCTTTGTTCTCTTCCTTGTACTCTGTTAGGAGCAATTCAGCCCCCACCTTCTCCTAAAAGTGAGCTGGGTTTCCTCCTGCGTCTTATAGTCCCACTATACTGGAGTCTCTGGAGACAAATGCCTATGCAGGGAAAACACTTTCAGCCTTGCTCCCCCCCCTTCTCTGAAATCCAATACTCGGGGCCCCTTTTCAGAGCCACACTGATCTTCCATCAGAGGTGGGGGGATGGCATGGTCCATGTGAAAGCAATGATATACATGATAGAATAGAACTTTACCTATCATCTGAATCCCATCATATTACAGACGCCAATAGATGGATTTCAATGTAAACTCCTTTTTCATTTGAATATGTTAATCAGGGAATCCTACAGTGTAAAGGACTTCCATTCCTAACTTATACATACTTAAACCTTTATGTACTAAATGCATGTGAGACCTTATCCTCATACAACCTAGGGGGAGGGGTGCAAGCCAACGTACGACTAATTGACACCACATGTCCCTAGAATATACAGACTAAGCCATGTCTATGTAAATACACACATACTGTATATATATATATACACACACAGAGGCATACCTCGGTTTAGGAATTTAATTTGTTCTGCGGGACTTTTTGTATAGCAAAAAATTCAAAAACCGAAACGCGGTTTCCCATAGGAATGCACTGAAAACCAATTAATCCGTTCCGGAGGTCAGAAAAAGTAACCGCCACTAAAATACTGCAGGAGGTATTTGATCGAGTCATGCGGTATTTTAGTAGTGACAACCATGCGGCAATGTTTCAGCTGTCTGCAGGGTTCCCCACTGACAGCTGAATGTAAAAGAATTGCCGGCAATTAAAAAATAATCAAAAAACGGCATGGGGTCCCCCCTCCCATCCATACCAAGCCCTTCAGGTCTGGTATGGATTTTGATGGGAATTCCCACGCCAAAGTTTTTTATAAAAAATGGCTTGGGGTCCCCCCAAATCCACACCAGAGCCTTATCCGAGCATGCAGCCCGGCAGGTCAGGAAAGGGGGGGAGCAAGCGCCCCCCGCTCCTGAACCATACCAGGTCACATGCCCTCAACATGGGGGGGTGCTTTGGGGCAGGGGGGCTCCTCCCCAAAGCACCTTGTCCCCATGTTGATGGGGACAAGGGCCCCTTCTCTACAACCCTGGCCAGTGGTTTTGGGGGTCTGCAGGCCCCTTTAACAAGGGAGACCCGAGATCCCGCCCCCCCCCATGTGAAGGAGTATGGGGTACATGGTACCGCTACACATTCACAAAAAAACAAAAAGTGTAGTGTGAAAAAAGACAGGACAGGGTCTGTGACAAGTCCTCTATTAAAGGAAAAACTAAAAGAATGTCCCCCGCAGTAGATCCAACACCAATCACGATGTCCACCATCACCGCCACTGCCGCTGCAGCACCAGTAAAATTATTTTTAAAAAAAGGCTCTGTTTCAGATGATGGGAGCCCCCTTGCCCCAAAGCACCCCCCCCATGTTGAGGGCATGTGGCCTGATATGGTACGGGGGGGGCACTCGCTCGTTCTCCTCCCCTTTCCTCACCTGCTGGGCTGAATGCTAGAATAAAGGTCTGGTATGGATTCTGTGGGGCCCCCACACCATTTTTTTTAATCTTGGCATGGGAGTTCTGACACTGGGGGAAACTGACTTGGTGTCACTGACATCCCCAGTGACACCAATACAGTGATCAGCGCTAAAAAAAAGCACTGACACTGTGCTAATGACACTGGGCAGGAAGGGGTTAACATGAGGGGCGATCAAAGGGTTAGCTGTGTGCTGGGACTGTTTTACTAGGGTGGGGGGGGTCAAAGGATGCATTGAGGTGCTGGGACAATAAAGGGAACTCTTGGACAGATTGTCGGTGACAACTGCCTGCTGAGGTCTAATTAACACAAAACTAAAAGAAGGTCGTAGCTCTGTTGAGGGGGTTAGAAGGAAGTTGGTGGGGGGCAGAGAGGAACATTATGGAGATCTGCACTGACTGCAATTTTGCTTCCACATGATTGGCTGATGGAAGTCAGGAGAGCTTCACCTCATTACCCGCCCCCTCGTCTACTAAGGTACATTTCTTATCCTTCTGGTATTCAAGGGGTTAAACACAAATGAGGTTTGTATTATTATTTCAGCCAGCGGTCATGTAAAATTGATCCGGGCAGCTATAGAAGCAGCCAATCACTTTACAATACAGAGAATGTGCCGCCCCTCCCCCCTGCTGGTGCCTGCCGTGTTTCCTCCAGGATGTCCAGGACGGAGGAACATCGGTAAACCACTTCATCTTACTAAGCAGGAGGAGCTTGGAGAGGATCTGATCCCCCGATCTCATCTGTGATGAATGAACCCCGAAATGACAAACATTCTGTCACTTCCAGGTTCAGAGCCATCATTCCCGACTGCTGTAGTTGGATTAGTAGCAGTGGAGGTCAGGGGAGACACTGGGGGTCTAATAGACCCCTGAGGTCTTCATGAGGAGGTCTTGGATTAGTAGCAGTGGAGGTCAGGGGAGACACTGGGGGTCTAATAGACCCCTGAGGTCTTCATGAGGAGGTCTTGGGTTAGTAGCAGTGGAGGGCAGGGGAGACATTGGGGGTCTAATAGACCCCGGAGGTCTTCATGAGGAGGTCTTTGATTAGTAGCAGTGGAGGTCAGGGGAGACACTGGGGGTCTAATAGACTCCTGAGGTCTTCATGAGGAGGTCTTGGGTTAGTAGCAGTGGAGGGCAGGGGAGACATTGGGGGTCTAATAGACTCCTGAGGTCTTCATGAGGAGGTCTTGGATTAGTAGCAGTGGAGGGCAGGGGAGACATTGGGGGTCTAATAGACCCCTGAGGTCTTCATGAAGAGGTCTTGGGTTAGTAGCAGTGGAGGGCAGGGGAGACACTTGGGGTCTAATAGACTCCTGAGGTCTTCATGAAGAGGTCTTGGGTTAGTAGCAGTGGAGGGCAGGGGAGACATTGGGGGTCTAATAGATCCCTGAGGTCTTCATGAAGAGGTCTTGGATTAGTAGCAGTGGAGGTCAGGGGAAACACTGGGGGTCTAATAGACCCCTGAGGTCTTCATGAGGAGGTCTTTGATTAGTAGCAGTGGAGGTCAGGGGAGACACTGGGGGTCTAATAGACCCCTGAGGTCTTCATGAGGAGGTCTTGGGTTAGTAGCAGTGGAGGGCAGGGGAGACATTGGGGGTCTAATAGACCCCTGAGGTCTTCATGAAGAGGTCTTGCCAGCTGCTTGATGCTATTGCATAGAGGACTTGTTAGCTCTCTTGGTATATAGTTACCCCCCTCCCCCGCACATACAAACAAATGTAAATGAGCACACAAGCGTATGTAAGCAGCCATTGCATGGCACATCATGTCTGAGTGAGAGGAATAAGTCGAGGGCCATCATTCACAGGTTACTACACATTATATAGACCTGATGACCTGTAAAGGATTGGAGAGCGCCCCCTATGGCAGATTTCAGCCCCCATAGTTCTTTGCCATGTCATAGGTGCGCACAGTTTGGAGTCTGGACATGTTTGGTATCTGTTTACTCGATGCAACGTCATCATTTCTATCTCACCAATGACTGGGCATTATACAGAGTTTGCACACACTAACATTCATTTCAATGGATTTCTTTCCCTGAAAATATGCATTTGATAAACTGCCACCATTTAATCTCCGGGGTCTCTGCTTTCAGAAAATATATCATTGTTTGGGGGGAAATAAATATCTGGTATAAAATGCTGATCTGAACACTAACAATTGCCCCATAGACACACGGATAAGCCGAGACATTCCCAAACCGTTTCCAGGGGCATCTTTTGTGTCTTTTTGCTGTGTGTCCAGCAAGGCCTTGTAGGCGGAGAGATGTGATGTCATGACTGCATATAAGAACTGTCATGGAGGGGGCAGCTGTCAGACGGCGGGATCCGGAGTCACAAGTTTTTCCTTTTTCCGGGTAGCGATGGAGGCGGGCATCGTGAGTGACGTTGGATCTATTCGGGGGACATTTTTTTTAAATTGTTATTTTTAATAAATTGTCACAGAACGTCTCCTGTCATTTTTACACTACACTTATTTTTTGTGAATAGGTAGCAGTACCATGTACCCCATACTCATTCACATGGGGGGGCTTTTAGATTCCAATAAGCCCCCCACCCACATACAGTAGGAAGGACAGACGGCAGAGCAGAGGACAGTAGAGAGGATGGGGCAGTGGGGGGGGGGGGCAGTAGGGAGGAGAAGGGGCATTGTGGGGGACAGTAGGGAGGACAGGGGGCAGTGTGGGGGACAGTAGGGAGGACAGGGGGTGGTGGGGGGGACAGCAGGGAGGACAGGGGGAAGTTCAGAAGACAGTGGGGAGGACAGGGGGCAGTGTGGGGACAGTAGGGAGGACATGGGGCATTGTGAGGGACCGTAGGGAGGAAAGGGGGCAGTGTGGGGAACAGTAGGGAGAACAGGGGACAGTTTGGGGACAGTAGGGAGGACAGGGGGCATTGTGGGGGGAAGTAAGGAGAACAGGTGGCATTGTGGGGGACAGTAGGGAGGACAGTGGGAAGTGTGTGGACAGTAGGAGGACAGGGGGCATTGTGGGGGACAGTAGAGAAGACAGAGGGCATTGTGGGGGAAAGTAGGGAGGAAAAGGGGCAGTGTGGGGACAGTAGGAGGACAGGGGGCAGTGTGAGGGACAGTAGAGAAGACAGAGGGCATTGTGGGAACAGTAGGGAGGACAGAGGGCATTGTGGGGGAAAGTGGGGAGGAAAAGGGGCATTGTGGGGGAAAGTAGGGAGGAAAAGGGGCAGTGTGGGGGACAGTAGAGAAGACAGAGGGCATTGTGGGAACAGTAGGGAGGACAGGAGGCATTGTGGGGGACAGTAGGGAGGACAGAGGGCATTGTGGGGGAAAGTAGGGAGGAAAAGGGGCAGTGTGGGGGACAGTAGGGAGAACAGGGGACAGTTTGGGGACAGTAGGGAGGACAGGGGGTAGTGTGGGGGGCAGTAAGGAGAACAGGGGGCGTTTTGGGGGACAGTAGGGAGGACAGTGGGCAGTGTGAGGACAGTAGGAGGACAGGGGGCATTGTGGGGGACAGTAGGGAGGACAGAGGGCATTGTGGGGGAAAGTGGGGAGGACAGGGGGCAGTGTGGGACAGTGGGGAGGACAGGGGGCAGTAGGGAGGACAGGGGGCAGTGTGGGGGACAGTAGGGAGAACATGTTGAAGTGTGGGGGACAGTAGGGAGGACAGGGGGCAGTGTGGGGGACAGTAGGTAGGACAGGGGGAAGTGTGGGGGACAGTAGGGAGGACAGGGGGCAGTGCGGGGGACAGTAGGGAGGACATGTGGCAGTGTGGGGGACAGTAGGGAGGCGGGGGACAGTAGGGAGGACAGGGGGCAGTGTGGGGGACAGTAGGCAGGACAGGGGGCAGTGCGGGGGACAGTAAGGAGGACAGGAGGCAGTGCGGGGGACAGTAGGGAGAACTTGTGGCAGTGTGGGGGACAGTAGGGAGGACAGGAGGCATTGTAGGGACAGTAAGGAGGAAAGGGGGCATTGTGGGGGACAGTAGGGAGGACAGGGGGCAGTGTGGGGGACAGTAGGGAGAACTTGTGGCAGTGTGGGGGACAGTAGGGAGGACAGGAGGCAGTGCGGGGGAAAGTAGGGAGAACTTGTGGCATTGTGGGGGACAGTAGGGAGGACAGGGGGATTGTGGGGGACAGTAGGGAGGACAGGGGGCAGTGTTGGGGACTGTAGGGAGGACAGGGGGCATTGTGGGGGACAGTAGGGAGGACAGGGGACAGTGTGGGGGACAGTAGGGAGGACAGGGGGCATTGTGGGGGACAGTAGGGAGGACAGGGGGATTGTGGGGGACAGTAGGGAGGACAGGGGGCAGTGTTGGGGACTGTAGGGAGGACAGGGGGGCAGTGCGGGAGAGAGTAGGGAGGACAGGGGGCAGTGTGGGGGACAGTAGGGAGGACAGGGGGCAGTGTGGGGGACAGAAGGGAGGACAGGCTGCAGTGTTGGGGACAGTAGGGAGGACAGTAGGGCAATGTGGGGGAGAGTAGGGAGGACAGGGGGCATTGTGGGGGACAGTAGGGAGGACAGGGTCAGTGTGGGGGACAGTAGGGAGGACAGGGAGCATTGTGGGGGACAGTAGGGAGGACAGGGGGATTGTGGGGGACAGTAGGGAGGACAGGGGGCAGTGTGGGGGACAGTAGAGAGGACAGGGGGCAGTGTGGGGGATAGTAGGGAGGACAGAGGGCATTGTGGGGGACAGTAGGGAGGACAGGGGGCAGTGTGGGGGACAGTAGGGAGGACAGGGGGCAGTGTGGGGGACAGTAGGGAGGACAGGGGGCAGTGTGGGGGACAGTAGGGAAGACAGGGGGCAGTGTGGGGACAGTAAGGAGGACAGGGGGCAGTGTGGGGGACAGTAGGGAGGACAGGGGGAAGTGTGGGGGACAGTAGGGAGGACAGGGGGAAGTGCGGGGGACAGTAGGGAGGACAAGGGGCAGTGCTGGGGACAGTAGGGAGGACAGGGGGCATTGTGGGGGACAGTAGGGAGGACAGGGGGCAGTGTGGGGGACATTAGGGAGGACAGGTGGCATTGTGGGGGACAGTAGGGAGGACAGGGGGAAGTGTGGGGGACAGTAGAGAGGACAGGGGGCATTGTGGGGGACAGGAGGGAGGACAGGGGGAAGTGTGGGGGACAGTAGAGAGGACAGGGGGCAGTGCGGGGGAAAGTAGGGAGAACTTGTGGCAGTGTGGGGGACAGTAGGGAGGACAGGAGGCAGTGCGGGGGACAGTAGGGAGGAAAGGGGGAAGTGCAAGGGGCAGTAGGGAGAACTTTTGGCAGTGTGGGGGACAGTAGGGAGGACAGGGGGAAGTGCGGGGGACAGTAGGGAGGACAGGGGGCAGTGTGGGGGACAGTAGGGAGGACAGGGGGCAGTGTGGGGGACAGTAGGGAGAACTTGTGGCAGTGTGGGGGACAGTAGGGAGGACGGGGCAGTGTGGGGGACAGTAGGGAGGACAGCGGGCAGTGTGGGGGACAGTAGGGAGGACAGGAGGCATTGTAGGGACAGTAGGGAGGACAGGGGGAAGTGCAAGGGACAGTAGGGAGGACAGGGGGCACTGCGGGGGACAGTAGGGAGGACAGGGGGCAGTGCGGGGGACAGTAGGGAGGACAGGAGGCATTGTGGGGGACAGTAGGGAGGACAGGGGGCAGTGTGGGGGACAGTAGGGAGGACAAGGGGAAGTGTGGGGGACAGTAGGGAGGATAGGGGGCAGTGTGGGGGACAGTAGGGAGAACTTGTGGCAGTGTGGGGGACAGTAGGGAGGACAGGGGGCAGTGTGGGGGACAGTAGGGAGGACAGGGGGCAGTGTGGGGACAGTAGGGAGGACAAGGGGTTGTGGGGCTGACAGGGAAACAATGAGGGGTTTTGCTGATTCTTGTATTTCCCCTAAATTCTGTCACTCCACACCTTGTATATGAGTGACCCCAGTAATGACGGGTCATGTCTACACCGCTGTTTCTTTGGGTGACACTCCTTCCATGGCATCTGCTCCATGAAAGAGCCCCCCAAAAATGCATGAAAGACACTTTGAGTCTGGTATAGATATTAGGGGGTTAATCACACAAAAATATAAAACATAGTGTGAGGTCTATTCTGGTATTTGGGGGTGTTTGTCCTGTCCTGATATTTGGGGGTGTTTGTGCTGTCCTGGTATTTGGGGGTGTTTGTCCTTTCCTGGTATTTGGGGGTGTTTGTCCTGTCCTGGTATTTGTGGGTGTTTGTACTGTCCTGGTATTTGGGGGTGTTTGTGCTGTCCTGGTATTTGGGGTGTTTGTACTGTCCTGGAATTTGGGGGTGTTTGTCCTGTCCTGGTATTTGGGGTGTTTGTCCTGTCCTGGTATTTGGGGTTATTTGTCCTGTCCTGGTATTTGGGGGTGTCATGGTATTTGGGGGTGTCCTGGTATTTGGGGGTGTCCTGGTATTGGGGGTGTCCTGGTATTGGGGGTGTCCTGGTATTTGGGGTGTCCTGGTATTTGGGGGTGTCCTGGTATCTTAGCCCCCCAGAAATGTGCTGTGCAGTGAGAAGTACAAGCTGTGTACACCCCATGATCTCCCCATAGTCTGCAGTCGATATAACGGTCACACACAGCAATCAATATCCACTTATTGGGGTCCTTTTTCCATAAACATGGAGCGGGAGACATTTTGGCGAAATTTATAACTAACTTTGAGGTTACTTAATATTTTTTATAGCCAAAAGTAAAAAATATTGTTTTTCTTCAAAATTTTTGGTCTTTTTTTGTTTATAGCTTGAAAAATAAAAAGCGCACAGGTGATGACATCCCACCGACAGAAAGCTCTATTTGTGTGAAGAAAGGACGGATATTTAGTTTGGGTGCAGCGTTGCACGACCGCACAATTGTCAGTTGAATTAGTGCAGCGCTGAGTAGCAAAAATAGGAGTGGTCATTATGGGGGGTAAATCCTTTGGAGGGCAAGTGGTTAATGTATTTGTGTATTTATTTTACATTTATTATTATTATTATTATTATTATTACCACCTTTACAAAAAAATAAATAGAAAGAAAAAAAAGAAAACAATAAATGAAATAATATAAATAAATTAATAAGAAGAAATAAGAAATAAAATACTGACCCCAACCCAAACGCTAACCCCTAATCCTAACCCTAATCTTACCCCTCACCCTAACAGAAAACGAAATAATAATACATTAATACTACTAATAATAATAATAATAATAATTTAAAAAAAATAACACTAAAATTTGATGGGAAAACTAAAACACAGAAAAGCCAAAGCTCAAAAATGGCTAAAAACGCTGTATAAAAACATGCTACAATTGTAAAATATGTGAAAAAATGCTATGCTCAGATGTGAATGGAGCCTAAGGGCCTGAAATACAGCATGCTCTTCCCTGCGAATCTCAGGATCTAAGAAGGCTGATTCTTCACCTCTCCTGAAGAAGCTGCCTTCTGTTTAGTCTCCACTATGAGGCCTCTCTTGTTGGATGGCAGTTTGACCATTTGCACATTTACATATTTGTTACAGTTGACGCTTAGTATCCTCAGTTTCATGGATGATCTGAACCCCATTTATATTCTGGATACAGTCTGTCATAGGAGACTTTTCCCCAGTTCCCTCCATACCTCTTGCACATTGTTCCTTCTGCAACATTCAATAAACAATTTTACTTTTTATTAAAATCATCTTCCATGGTGTGCATTGTGTCTGCTCAGTATTTCTGTCTGTTATCTGTGAAATAATGAAACCTAAACATCTTATTTCCTAAGTCCAATCCTGGCCGTGTGAAGCTCAAATTCTCATCCAGTCATCTTACATGAGAACATGTTCCCCCCTGCCTTGTCCCTCACCATCCCCCCTCCTGTGTCAGTGTGCAGGGAGAGGGGGAGGGGTGCAAAGGGATATTGTAGACTGCTGGTCTGTAGTAAGCATGGTGGGAGAGGAGGGGGAGGGGTATTAGGAATGTCATGTATGTCAGCTGTGCTGGATCATTAGCGGGCCCCAGAGCTGCATTATGGACAGTTCAGTGTACAGACAGAGGGGGGGGGGGAGGGGGGTTACAAAAGGCAGACAGGCTGTTCACTTTTCAAGGGAAGTTGCACCTTTCAGAGAAGCTTTCCCCATCATAGTGATTGTGAGGAAATATGACTCTGCAGATAGCTTGACAATGATTGGATGATGGAGGTCAGCAAGACTTCACCTCATTCATTAACCCCTCGTCTGCCGAGGTCCATTTATAAATGTTCTTGTTATCCCTCTTGTAATAGTAATAAAGTTAAATTAAAATGTTTTATGAAAAATCAAATTGTAATAAAATCAATAAAAATAATAAAAAAAGTGTAAAGCAAACCTGTCCTTTGTGCGCATCACACACATGAATGCAAGCATGCGCATAGGGCACACATGTGTACAGAAACAGCAATTGTGTGGCACATGTGAGGTATCACCGACAACATCTGACTGACACCAATAATTTTCGAGGTGTTATTCAAGGGGAACTCTAAACTGATGACCTGGAAAAGCTTTGAAAGTGCCACCTATGGAAGATTTTAGGTACTGCAGTTTCTCTCTCTCTCCTGGGTACGCACAATTTTCAGCTTTGACATGTTTGGTATCTATTTTCTCATCACATCATCTTTTCTATCTTCCTAACAATGAGGAGAAATATTGTGTTGGTGTCACTAAGATTCATTGTATTTGTTCCTGGAAATATGCATTTGATGAACAGCCGAGCAAATATTGTGCGGCGTGAAAGATTGCATCAGTCGCCATTGTTTACTATGAATGACTGGAAACCCACCAATCAGCCCTCTATTCTCGGAAAGCAGAGACCCTGAAGAATGAAGAGGCAGCAGTCACACTTTTTATGGCGCACAATATTTGCTCGGCTATTTCATCAAACCCAAGTTTTCAGGAAAAAAATACACTGAAATGATTTTAGTGCAAACACAATAAAATCCCCAATTTGTTGGTGAAATATAAAAGATGGGGCTGCATGGAGTAAATAGATACCAAACATGTCCATCCTTAGAACTGCATCCGCCTGGGAAATCACACAAATCTATGGCCTCCAAACATTCACCACAAATCACCCTTTAAAAGCCTTTACAGGTCATCGTCATGTATGATGGTTCTACAATTCTTCATGTCCCTGTGACGTGTGCGCTGACACCTCACATGTGTGACACCATTTATGTCTCCATACACGCTGGGGGTTTGTATCATGATATGGACACGGGTGAATGCCGGAGACTCAACATTTTTTAACATTTATTTTATTTTTTGTTTACTCAGGATTTAGCAAGTCAGCTATGTGGTAGCATGAGCAGGTGACAGGTCCTCTTTATGGAGACATTGGATGTCTATTGGACCCCCAATGTCTCCCTTGCCCTCCAATGCAGCTGATCAACCACAAATTGTGCTTGATTAGCTGCATCCGCAGCTGCAGCAGCCAGGAAATTACAGCTGTGACCCTGAAGTGATACAAGTGACTTTGGGGTTCATTACCCGCAGAGGGATCAGGGAGAGGATGTTCCCCGATCACCTCCAGCTCCCACTGTAAGAGAGGAATGGGTGAGTCCAGGAACCAATGTGGGGGCCCCTGACAGGGGGGTGGGCATACCCTGAGAGCCCCATAAAAGTTCTCACCAACTGGGTCACCTATATCTGAAAGCATAGAAAGAGGCATGACATGGCGGGGAATTCTGAATACACAGAGCAAAGCTGGAAATGGGGCAGCAGGTGGATTGAGAGGTGGGCAGAGGGGGCAGAGGGGGGACAGAGGGGAGGACAGGGAGGCAGTGGGGAGATAGAGGGGTGGACAGGGGGTAGTGGGGAGACAGAAGGGTGGACAGGGGGGCAGTGGTTGGACAGAGGGGTGGACAGAAGCAGTGGGGAGACAGAGGGATGGACAGGGGGGAAGTAGGAGGACAGAGGGGTGGATGGGGGGCAGTGGGGGCCATGAGCAGACAGAGGGGGGGAGAGAGAGGTGGACAGGGGGCAATGGGGGGACGGAGAGGTGGACGGGGGCAGTAGGAGGACAGAGGGGTGGATGGGGGCAGTGGGGGCCATGAGTGGACAGAGGAGGGACAGAGAGGTGGACAGGGGGGCAGTGGGGGGACAGAGGGGTGGACGGGGGCAGTGGGGGACAGAGGAGTGGATGGGGGGACAGTGGAGGGACAGAGCGGTGGACAGGGGGACAGTTGGGGATAGATGGGGGACAGGGGAGCAGTGGGGGGACAGAGTGGTGGATGAGGGGCAGTGGGGTGACAAAGTGGTGGAAGAGGGGGACAGGGGGGCAGTGGGGGGAGACAGAGGGATAGTGGGGGACAGAGGGGGGGACTGGGGGACATTGGAGTGATAGAGGAGTGGACGGGGGTAGTGGTGGGACAGGGGAGCAATGGGGAGCCAGAGGGGTGGAGAGGAAGTGGGGAGACAGAGAGGTGGACAGGAAGGCAGTAAGGGGACAGAGGGGTGGATGGGGGGCAGTGAGGGGAAAACAGAGGGCAGTTGGGGGACAGAAGGGTGTATGGAGGGCAGTAGAGGCAGTGAGGGGACAGTTGGGTGGACAGTGGGGCAGTGGGGGGTCAGAGAGGTGGACAGGGGCAGTTTGGGAACAAAGGGGTGGATGGGGGGACAGTGGGGGACAAAGCAGTGGACAGGGGGACAGTGGGGGGACATATAGATGAATGGGGCAGATGGGGGACAGAGTGGTGGACTTGAGGACAGAGGGAGGGGCAGGGGGACAGTGAGGGACAGATGGGTGGACAGGAGGATAGTGGAGGGATAGAGGGGTGGACAGGGGGGCAGTGGGGGACAGATAGATGGACATGGGCAGTTGGAGGACAGGGGGGCTGTGGGGGGACAGAGTGGTGGACAGGGGGACAGTTGGGGACAGAGGGGGGGAGGTGGGAGAACAGAGGGGTGGACAGGGGGATAGTAGAGTAATAGAGGGGTGGATGAGGAGCAGTGGGGGGAAAGACAGGTGGACAGGGGGTAGTGGGAGGGCAGAGGTGGGGACGGGGGGCAGTAGGTGGATAGAGGGGTGGACAGGGGAGGACAGAGGAGAGAACAGGGAGGCAGTGGAGGAACAGAGGGGTGGACAGGGGGTAGTGAGGGTACAGGGGGGCAATGGGTGGGTAGATGGGGGCAATGGGGGGACAGTGGAGTGGATGGGGGCATTAGGTGGACAGAGGGGTGCATGGAGGGCTGTGGGGACAGTGAGGGGACAGAGGGGTGGATAGGGGGACAGTGAGGGGACAGAGGGGTGGACATGGAGCAGTGGGGGAACAGATGGGAAACTGCCTTACTCAAACTCTCCAACGACCTGCTAACCGCCAAAGCTAATGGCCACTATTCAGTGCTCCTACTCCTTGACCTCTCTGCGGCCTTCCACACAGTCGACCACCCCCTCCTCCTCAAAAAACTACACTCCCTCGGCCTCAGAGATTCTGCTCTCTCCTGGCTCTCATCCTACCTGTCACAACGCTCCTTCAGCGTTACCTATAATGCTACCACCTCCCTCTCACTCCCCCTCTCTGTTGGGGTCCCTCAAGGCTCTGTCCTCGGGCCCCTTCTCTTCTCCATCTACACCTCCTCCCTTGGCCAACTCATACACTCTCACGGCTTCAACTACCACCTCTATGCCGACGACACACAAATCTATCTCCCAACCCCCCACCTCACCCCCTCGGTCTCCGCCCGAATCACACACCTGTTGAGCGACATATCAGACTGGATGTCGCTCCACTTCCTTAAACTGAATCTCTCCAAAACCGAGTTTCTTGTCTTCCCCCCAGCCCGGACACCACTCCCATTGACTTCTCTATCACATCGAACAATGCTACCATCAAACCCGCCCTGCAGGCCAGAGTACTTGGTGTCATTTTGGACTCCAACCTATCCTTCCAGCCCCAAGTCCAATCTTTAACAAACTCATGCAGACTCCACCTCCGCAACATGCAGACTCCACCTCTGCAACATCGCCAAAATCCGCACGTTCCTAACCCCAGAAACCACTAAACAGCTCATCCACTCCCTCATCATATCACGACTCGACTACTGCAACTCCCTCTTCACTGGCCTGCCTCACCACAGGCTATCCCCGCTTCAGTCCATCCTGAATACGGCTGTCAGACTCATTCACCTTTCCAACCGCTCCGTTTCCGCCACCCCCCTCTGCCAATCCCTCCACTGGCCTCCATTCAGTGTCCTCCACCCCCCTCTGCCAATCCCTCCACTGGCTTCCGATTGCACAACGGATCAAATTCAAAATCCTAACGCTGACGTACAAAGCTGTCCACCATACTGCCCCGAACTACATCACTGACCTAATATCCAAGTACCACCCAACACGCACACTCCGCTCCTCACAAGACCTCCTTCTCTCTAGTTCCCTGGTCTCCTCCTCCCATGCCCGCCTCCAGGACTTCTCCAGGGTGTCACCCATCCTCTGGAACTCCCTGCCCCAACCCATCAGATTATCACCTACTCTCCTCTCCTTTAGGCGCACCCTGAAAACCCATCTCTTCAGGGAAGCCTACCCCACCCCCTGCTAACTTGCCAACCTCCTCCACTCTTCCTACCACTCCATCCCCCACAGCTATCTCCCCCTGTGCCACCATCTCCTCCCTCCTAGATTGTAAGCTCGAAAGAGCAGGGCCCTCGATCCCCTCATGTTTTGTATTGTATTGGTATTGTTCTGTCACATGTTCTGTCCCCCTTTGTAATGTACAGCGCTGAGCCAACTATTGGCGCTTTATAAATACTGTATAATAATAATAATAATAATAATGGGAGGACAGGGAGGACAGATATGAGGACAGGGAGCAGAGAGGTGGACAATGGGGTGTACAGGGGGGCAGTGGGGGACAAATGGGTGCACAGGGGGATAGTGGGGGAACAGAGGGCAGGATGGGGTTACAAAGGGGTGGATGGGGCTGTGGGGAGACAGAGGGGTTGATGGGAGGCAGTGGAGGGACAGGGGGGTTGATGGGAGGCAGTGGGGGGACAGAGGGGTGAATGGGGGTTAGTGGGGTGAATTGGGAAATTAATACCTGGCTGATGGTGTTCTGTTCTGGAGGTGGAAGTGGAGCTCCGCTGATAACTCTCCTCTGGTTGGGTTCCTCCTCTCTGGTTGGGTTCCTCTCCTCTGGTCGGGTTCCTCTCTTCTGGTCGGGTTCCTCCTCTCTGGTTGGGTTCCTCCTCTCTGGTCGGGTTCCTCTCCTCTGGTTGGATTCCTCCTCTCTGGTTGGGTTCCTCTCTTCTGGTCGGGTTCCTCCTCTCTTCTGGTTGGGTTCCTCCTCTCTGGTCGGGTTCCTCCTCTCTGGTTGGGTACCTCCTCTCTTCTGACTTCTGACTCTGGGTTAATCAGCCGAGTTTCCATCCGGAAATACAACACATGACATCACTTCCCAAGTTGGGTTCTGTCTTCCGGGAATTTCCATTGGCTGAGTGATCTCTTTATTTCCCATATGAGACCAGCATGCAGAAACCGAACGCTCATTCCTCCGATATTCTGATGGTGTGTACGGTGGGATCGGACTAGGAGAATGGGGTCTCAGTGATTTCTCAGGCTGGAATGAAATGTGGTGTCAGGTGGGGAGTGGTAAATTCAGGAGGGGGGGGTAGCAGCTGTCCATGGCAGAGAGGAGGACAGACAGAACAACAGCTGCACAAAGTTCCCGGATCCAGAGCCGTGCAGAACATTCACCAGCTGATAGATACAAACATTTCCCCAGTTTCTAAAATATGAGTGCAGAGCTAAAAACTGCACGTCATAAATGCCATAAACGCATGTGACTTAAACGCATATGTGAGTAAAGTGCTGAAAGTGCAATATTAATAGAACTAGTTCAAGATGACATAAAATGCAATAAAAGAAGTTCATCAGAGCATTTGTGAATGTAAAACGTCTCTTGTGCAAAGATATCAGCTGAAGAGATGCCTATGATTGGCCGTGACGTTATCCGGGAAGAGTAACGGTGTAAAAGCTTGTAAAAGGAAATCCCCCCCCTCGGGACGGACGTACACTCACCAGACCATCAATTATAATGTGCATTGATTAGAATACATGGCACATCTGGGGGTGCAGCGGTATGCTGACAGCTACGGGGCCATCCGTCCATCCGTCAGGGTGGGTGCCTGGTGGTCCTGGGGGGAATGAGCTCAGCCACAGGAGCCACAAAGGTGCTTATAGTGTAGTATTTTATGTAAGGTAATAATAGGAAGTAACATAAAAACGTATCCATGTGGAGTACTAAAATAAATACATAAATGAATAAAGTACCAAAATGGCTGCCGCTCACCAGTAGTGGCAGCTAGAGGTCAGCAATAGGGCTCCACCCAACGCGTTTCGTGTAATAACACCTCCTCAGGGGTGTACCCATTGATGAACGTATTTTATTGCATTTTATGTCATCTTGAACTAGTTCTATTAATATTGCACTTTCAGCACTTTACTCACACATGCGTTTATGGAATTTATGACATGCATTTTTTAGCGCTGCACTAATATAACAATTGTGATTCTGGGACTGTGACCTATACCCCGAGTGCCGGCTGCTTTTCATTCATTTGAATATATATCATTGTAATTTCATATACGGCATTTAGCGCTGGCTCTATTATCTTTTCTACAAACATTTCCCCAGAATTGCGGCTCCTCCTTCGGTGTCACCAGTCGGGTTTTTGGGGTTTTCTTCATTGTTTTACAGCAGCAATAAAATAAATTCCCCATAAATGCTGTTCCTCCGAACAATAATAAAAGGGTTTATAGCGCACCAAGCGCAGGCGTATTGCACCCGAGCACCAAATTCCCATCCCACACTCTGAGATAAAAAGTCATAAAAATCCCCCAAAAAGTCACCATCATGTCGGAAAGGAGAGGCGGGGTCTCCCAGGCAGCTCAGAGAGGGCGGGCAGCCTGTGTACCCACTGTGACAAGTGGTGGTGGTGGACATGGTGCAGGCAGGGCACTCCTGGCCTTTGTTTCCTCTGCTGGCCGTGTTATTGAGCCAGAACATGCAGAAGAGGTGGGGGAGGGGAGAAGTCAGCCATCCTCATCCACCTCCTCCTCTGTCACCCCGGATCATACTTCTCCTTCCACCGCAGCGGACAAAGCCCACGTCACCGCTAGCCACGCCTACTTCTTGACATCTGACCACCAAATGTCAGACCTGTTGTCACATTGCAGCGAGTGCTGGGCGGGTCAGTGGGCGTCGTCTGACGATGGATTACAACGATGGAAACATTTTTTGTCTTTTTTATTATTATAAAGGATTCGTCATAAACTGTTGTTGTGATTTTTGTTCAATAAAGGAAGTCCGGCGTCTTTATTTTTCACCCCTTACTCATTCACAAGGGGGGGGGGGCAGCATCAGGGTGCCCCCTTATTTAAAGGGGTACCCTGATACTAATGAGCCCCCCCACAGCTTACCCCCACAACCACCAGGCCAGGGTGGTGGGGAAGAGGTCCTTGCCCTCATCGGTTTGGGGACACCATCTCAATACTGAGGGTACGTTGCCACAGGGAGGGTGTGTGCTCAGTCCTCCCCTCCCTCCTCTCCTGGTCTGTCAGGTCTGTGCTCAGATCAAGGGTCTGGTAAGAATTTGGGGGGACCCCTCACTCCCCCCATTATTTAGGGGTGGGGTTCCCATTAAAAGTCCCACCAGGCCTAAAGGGTCCTGGCTTCTTAAAAAGTCTGCTATGGATTGGGAGGCCCTCCTAACCTTCCTACCACACCTAATGGGTCTGCTATGGATTGGGGGGCCCTCCTAAACTTCCTACCACACCTAATGGGTCTGCTATGGATTGGGGGGTCCCTCAAAACCTTCCTACCACACCTAATGGGTCTGCTATGTATTGGGGGGCCCTCCTAACCTTCCTACCACACATAATCGGTCTGCTATGGATTGGGGGGCCCTCCTAACCTTTCTACCACAACTAATGGGTCTTCTATGGATTTGGGGGTCCCTCCTAACCTTCCTGCCACACCTAATGGGTCTGCTATGGATTGGGGGGGCTCTTAACCTTCCTACATCACCTAATGGGTCTGCTACGGATTGGGGGGTCCTTCTATCCTTCCTACCACACCTAATAGGTCTGTTCATGACTGGGGGGCCCTCCTAACCTTTCTACCACACCTAATGGGTCTGCCATTGATTGGGGGACCCTCCTAATCTTCCTACCACTCCTAATGGGTCTGCTATGTATTGGGGGGCCCTCCTAACCTTCCAACCACACCTAATGGGTCTGCTATGGATTGGGGGGCCCCCCTAACCTTCCTTCCTTACCTAATGGGTCTTCTATGGATTGGGTGGCCCTCCTAACCTTCCTACCACACCTAATCGGTCTGCTATGGATTGGGGGTCCCTTCTAACCTTCCTACCACACCTAATGGGTCTGCTATGGATTGGGGTCCCTCCTAACCTTCCTACCACATCTTATGGATCTGCTATGGATTGGGGGGGCCTCCTAACCTTCCTACCACACCTAATGGGTCTGCTATGGATTAGGGGTCCCTCCTAAGCTTTCTACCGCACCTAATGGGTCTGCTATGGATCGGGGGGGGTCCTCCTCAACTTCGTTCCACACCTAATGGGTCTGCTACGGATTGGGGGCCCCCCCTAACCTTCCTACCACACTTAATTGGTCTGCTATGGATTGGGGGGTCCCTCCTAATCTTCCTACCACACCTAATGGGTCTGCTATGGATTGGGGAGCACTCCCAGCCTTCCTACCACACCTAATGGGTCTGCTATGGATTGGGGGGCCCTCCTAACCTTCCTACCACACCTAATGGGTCTGCTATGGATTGAGGGGTCCCTCCTAACCTTCCTACCACACCTAATGGGTCTGCTATGGATTCAGGGGCACTCCTAGACTTCCTACCACACATAATGGGTCTGCTATGGATTGGGGGGGGTCTTCCTAACCTTTCTGCCACACCTAATGGGTCTGCTATGGATTGGGGGGGTCCCTCCTAACCTTCCTACCACACCTAATGGGTGTGCTATGGATTGGGGGCCCTCCTAACCTTTTTTTTTAAAATAAAATACATACATTGTACAGATGATACATAGTCACGGGTAATTTAGCCCCTCCCCCCGGCATGATATTTAAAGGGATATCTCTTTTTTTTAATGTACTGCTCCTATCAAAATGTTACTTTTTGGAAGCCAATGTCCCTGATGTGGGGACCCCCGCACCCCTTTCATGGCCAATAACAGGCATATTCACCTTCACAATGGGCCCTTGTGAATGGACAAGTTGTGGTCCCATAGACTTGCATTGAGTTGGAGATTGGTGGTGGATCGTTCATTAGGGTGGAACGTTCCATGGAGAAGTGAACACGGGGGAGGTCAGCCCATCACTACGGGGGAGGTCAGCCCATCACTACGGGGGAGGTCAGCCCATCACTACGGGGGGAGGTCAGCCCATCACTACGGGGGAGGTCAGCCAATCACTACGGAGGAGACATTGCTGTCTACACACCCAGGTTTGGTGGGTCTACTATAGTGTCCGGCTGGATGTTCCTTGTGTTTGGAGAGGGCCAACCATGTCCCACAATGCACTGCGCCCTGACCCGATTGTGATTGGCCGAAGCATCGCACCTGACCTGTGCCCATGGTGAAGGCTTCTATGCCAGGTATTGGCCACAAAAGGGGTCTGGGGCTCCGGGGGGCCCTCGGGGACAGGGATCAAGGAAATGTAGTCACAAAGTACCATTCTTAAAGGGGCAGTCAGTCTTCATCGCTAAAAGGAAAAAAATGAAATATTCCTTTAAACCTCATTCCTGGGGGGGAGGGGAGGGGGTCCCCTAAACTTCCTGCAAAGTCCCCCATCTGTACAATGTATGGAACTGACTGCAGCAGGACCCCTCCCCCCCAATCCATACCCCCTCCCCCCAAATCCATACCGTACCCATAGATCTGATAGGAAGGTTAGGAGGGGCCCCACAATGGCTTACCAGACCAAGTGACCTTGACATTAGGATGGTGTCACCAAACTAATGGAGACAATGGCCTCTTCCATACAACCCTGGCCCGGTGGTTGTCAAGGACATACTACTCCACTGACACCAATGTAAGGACATACTACTCCACTGACACCAATGTATGGGACATACTACTCCACTGACACCAATGTATGGGACATACTACTCCACTGAAACCAATGTAAGAGATATACTACTTCACTGACACCAATGTAAGGACATACTACTCCACTGACACCAATGTAAGGACATACTACTTCACTGACACCAATGTAAGAGAGATACTACTCCACTGACACCAATGTAAGATAGATACTATTCCACTGACACCAATGTAAGGACATACTACTCCACTGACACCAATGTAAGTGAGGTACTACTCCACTGACACCAATGTAAGGGACATACTACTCCATTGACACCAATGTAAGTGAGGTACTACACCACTGACACCAATGTAAGGGACATACTACTCCATTGACACCAATGTAAGTGAGGTACTACTCCACTGACACCAATGTAAGGACATACTACTCCAATGACACCAATGTAAGGGCATAGTACTCCACTGACACCAACGTAAAAGAGATACTACTCCACTTATACCAATATAAGAGAGATACTCCACTGACACCAGTGTAAGGACATACTACTCCACTGACACCAATGTAAGGGACATACTACTCCACTGACACCAATGTAAGGGACATACTACTCCACTGACACCAATGTAAGGACATACTACTCCACTGACACCAATGTAAGGGACATACTACTCCACTGACAACAATATATGGGACATACTACTCCACTGACACCAATGTAAGGGACATACTACTCCACTGACACCAATGTAAGAGATATACTACTCCACTGACACCAATGTAAGGGACATACTACTCCACTGACACCAATGTAAGGACATACTACTCCACTGACACCAATGTAAGGACATACTACTCCACTGAGAACAATATATGGGACATACTACTCCAATGACACCAATGTAAGGGCATAGTACTCCACTGACACCAACGTAAAAGAGATACTACTCCACTTATACCAATATAAGAGAGATACTCCACTGACACCAGTGTAAGGACATACTACTCCACTGACACCAATGTAAGGGACATACTACTCCACTGACACCAATGTAAGGGACATACTACTCCACTGACACCAATGTAAGGACATACTACTCCACTGACACCAATGTAAGGGACATACTACTCCACTGACAAAAATATATGGGACATACTACTCCACTGACACCAATGTAAGGACATACTACTCCACTGACACCAATGTAAGGGACATACTACTCCACTGACACCAATGTAAGGACATACTACTCCACTGACACCAATGTAAGGACATACTACTCCATTGACACCAATGTAAGGGACATACTACTCCACTGACACCAATGTAAGGGACATACTACTCCACTGATACCGATGTAAGGGACATACTACTCCACTGACAACAATATATGGGACATACTACTCCAATGACACCAATGTAAGGGCATAGTACTCCACTGACACCAACGTAAAAGAGATACTACTCCACTTATACCAATATAAGAGAGATACTCCACTGACACCAATGTAAGGGACATACTACTCCACTGACACCAATGTAAGGGACATACTACTCCACTGACACCAATGTAAGGACATACTACTCCACTGACACCAATGTAAGGGACATACTACTCCACTGACAACAATATATGGGACATACTACTCCACTGACACCAATGTAAGGACATACTACTCCACTGACACCAATGTAAGGGACATACTACTCCATTGACACCAATACCACATACATACTACTCCATTGACACCAATACCACATACTACATACCACTGACACCAATGTAAGGACATACTACTCCACTGACACCAATGTAAGGACATACTACTCCATTGACACCAATGTAAGGGACATACTACTCCACTGACACCAATGTAAGGGACATACTACTCCACTGATACCGATGTAATGGACATACTACTCCACTGACACCAATGTCAGGGACATATTACTCCACTAACACCAATGTAAGAGACATATTACTCCACTGACACCAATGTGAGGGACATACTACTCCACTGACAACAATGTAAGAGAGATAGTGCTCCACTGACACCAATGTAAGAACATAATACTCCACTGACACCAATGGAAGAGAGATGCACCACTGCATGCTGGACTATCCTCAGCCAAGCCTCCCACCACACCTACCCGCCACCCAGTGTACCTTCCTAAAATGCCTCTTCCACTCCTCCTCATATTCCTCTCCTCCGTTCCCAAAATCTCTTCTCTGTATCCCTCTGCTCCCCCCAAACAACTGTATATTGTGTCCTCACTGCTTCCGTCTCCCCTCTATGGCACCCACCACCTCCTCCTAATACTCCACTCTCTCACTGACCCGAACACCTCCACTGGTAGACTTACACGCTCCTGCACATCCCGCTCCCATGCCACCTTCCTCACCCTTCTCCTCCTCCTAACCGCGGGGGACATCTCCCCGAATCCTGGCCTTCCACCACCTCACTCACCCACAAAGCACCCTCCTGCCTCCACGTCCTGTCCCAACCCCCACAACTTAGTATCTGTCCCCCTGATCCCTAAACCCCCCCATTTTCATGTGCACTCCCGCCCTCTCAACCTCCTAGCGATCACGGAAATCTGGATCCAAGCCACCGACTCCACCTCCCCTGCAGCACTCACCTATGGAGGTCTCATCTGGACCCACTCACCCAGACCGAGCGGTCGTAGAGGTGGTGGGGTTGGTCTGCTCCTGTCACCACAGAGCACCTTCTGAGTCCTCCCAAACCCCCCCTCCCTATCCTTCTCCTCCTTCGAGGCCCACTGCATCCGACTAATCTCCACAACCCCCCTGAGGATTGCAGTAATCTATTGGCCTCCTGGACCCGTGTCCTTCTTCCTGGATGACTTTTCCACCTGGCTACCCTTCTTCTTCTCCTCTGAGCTACCCACCATCATCCTTGGGGATTTCAACATCCCTGTCAACCTCGACAACCCGGCCACATCCCATCTCCTCCACTTAACCTCCTATTTTGCACTTGCACAGTGCATACAATCCACCACCCACTCCAATGGGAACATCCTGGACCTTGTCTTCTCCAACCGCTGCGCTCCCCACAACCTCACTAACACCCCCTTCTCTATCTCTGACCACAACCTGATCACCTTCTCTATCTCCTCGTCCTCCAACGCCTACCCCTCCAAATGTCACACTACTACCAGCCGAAACCTCCGCAACCTGAACCCTGCCCCCCTCCACTCTGCAGCTGATCAACTCCATGACAGCATCCTCCTCCTGTCCTGCCCCGACTTGGCTATGACTGCCTACAACAACGCGCTGTCAACAGCCCTTGACTCACTAGCTCCTTTAACCACACGCAACATCAAACCCCGACCGCTCCAGCCCTGGCAGACTGATCACACCAAAACCCTCAAACGACACAGTCGTGCCCTGGAGCGACTATGGTGCAAAACCAAATCCCAACAAGCCTTCGCCCGCTACACATCTGCCTTCCACACCTACACCTCCTCCCTCCACGCAGCCAAACAAGCCTACTTCCTGACCCTCATCAAGGCCTTCTCCTCCAATCCTTGCTGACTCTTCTCCACCTTCAACTCTCTACTCTCGCCACCTCCACCTCCACCCAGCAACTCACTCACTGCCCTTGAGATTGCTAATCATTTCAAAAATAAGATTGACGCAATTTGTAGGGACATCGCCACTGCCCAGACCTCCTCCCCACCCATCCCCTCTCACACAGCAACCCCCCCATCACCGCTCTCCCTCGGCCTCACCACTGTTCAGATCTCCACCCCACCCAACATCCCTCACACTGAAGCCCCCTCAACACTCCACTCCTTCGAGCTTACTACCATCAAGGAGGTCACCAAGGTATTCTCTAATGCCCGCCTCACCACCTGCCACCTCGACTCCTTGTCCCCTCACAACTCCTACAACCTTCCTCCCCCTCCATCCTACGCTCCCTCACCCACATCTTTAATCTCTCCCTCCCTTCGGGCGCATTCCCCTCCCCTCTGAAGCATGCGCACATCACTCCCATACTGAAAAAGCCCTCCCTGGACCCCAATGACCTGAACAACCTCAGACCCATCTCCCTGCTCCCATTTACATCTAAACTCCTCGAGCGCCTCGTCTACACCCGCCTATGCTCTCACCTCAACGACAACAACCTCCTCGATGCCCTACAGTCCGGCTTCCGTCCCCTACACTCCACCGAAACTACCTTACTCAAACTCTCCAACGACCTGCTAACCACCAAAGCTAATGGCCACTATTCAGTGCTCCTAATCCTTGACCTCTCTGCGGCCTTCGACACAGTCGACCACCCTCTCCTCCTCAAAATACTACACTCCCTCAGCCTCAGAGATTCTGCTCTCTCCTGGCTCTCATCCTACCTGTCACAACGCTCCTTCAGCGTTACCTATAATGCTACCACCTCCCCCTCACTCCCCCTCTCTGTTGGGGTCCCTCAAGGCTCCATCCTCAGGCCCCTTCTCTTCTCCATCTACACCTCCTCTCTTGGCCAACTCATACACTCGCATGGCTTCAACTACCACCTCTATGCCGACGACACACAAATCTATCTCTCGACCGCTTGCCTTACCCCCTCAGTCTCTGCCCGAATCACACACCTACTGAGCGACATATCAGACTGGATGTCACTCCACTTCCTTAAACTGAACCTCTCCAAAACCGAGCTCCTAGTCTTCCCCCCAGCCTGCGCCCCCCCCATCCTCTCCAGCACGTCCAACAATGCCACTATCAGGCCCGCCCCGCAGGCTAGAGTACTTGGTGTCATTCTGGACTCCAACCTATCCTTCCAGCCCCAAGTCCAATCTTTAACAAACTCATGCAGACTCCACCTCCACAACACGCAGACTCCACCTCCGCAACACGCAGACTCCACCTCCGCAACATGCAGACTCCACCTCCGCAACATGCAGACTCCACCTCCGCAACATCGCCAAAATCTGCACGTTCCTAACCCCAGAAACCACTAAACAGCTCATCCACTCCCTCATCATATCACGACTGGACTACTGCAACTCCCTCCTCACTGGCCTGCCTCGCCGCTGGCTATCCCCGCTTCAGTCCATCCTGAATACGGCTGCCAGACTCATTCACCTTTCCAACCGCTCCATCTCCGCCACCCCCCTCTGCCAATCCCTCCACTGGCCTCCACCCCCCTCTGCTAATCCCTCCACTGACCTCCACTCAGTGTCCTCCACTCCTCTCTGCCAATCCCTCCACTGGCCTCCACTCAGTGTCCTCCACCCCTCTCTGCCAATCCCTCCACTGGCCTCCACTCAGTGTCCTCCACCGCTCTCTGCCAATCCCTCCACTGGCCTCCACTCAGTGTCCGCCACCCCCCTCTGCCAATCCCTCCACTGGCCTTCACTCAGTGTCCTCCACCGCTCTCTGCCAATCCCTCCACTGGCCTCCACTCAGTGTCCGCCACCCCCCTCTGCCAATCCCTCCACTGGCCTCCACTCAGTGTCCTCCACCCCTCTCTGCCAATCCCTCTACTGGCCTCCATTCAGTGTCCTCCTACCCCCTCTGCCAATCCCTCCACTGGCCTCCACTCAGTATCCTCCACCCCTCTCTGCCAATCCCTCCACTGGCCTCCATTCAGTGTCCTCCTACCCCCTCTGCCAATCCCTCCACTGGCCTCCACTCAGTGTCCTCCACCCCCCTCTGCCAATCCCTCCACTGGCCTCCACTCAGTGTCCTCCACCCCTCTCTGCCAATCCCTCCACTGGCCTCCACTCAGTGTCCTCCACCCCCCTCTGCCAATCCCTCCACTGGCCTCCACCCCCCTCTGCCAATCCCTCCACCTCCGCAACATGCAGACTCCACCTCCGCAACATGCAGACTCCACCTCCGCAACATCACCAAAATCTGCACATTCCTAACCCCAGAAACCACTAAACAGCTCATCCACTCCCTCATCATATCACGACTCGACTACTGCAACTCCCTCCTCACTGGCCTGCCTCGCCGCTGGTTATCCCCGCTTCAGTCCATCCTGAATACGGCTGCCAGACTCATTCACCTTTCCAACTGCTCCATCTCCGCCACACCCCTCTGCCAATCCCTCCACTGGCCTCCACCCCCCTCTGCCAATCCCTCCACTGGCCTCCACCCCCCTCTGCCAATCCCTCCACTGGCCTCCACTCAGTGTCCACCACCCCCCTCTGCCAATCCCTCCACTGGCCTCTACTCAGTGTCCTCCACCACTCTCTGCCAATCCCTTCACTGGCCTCCATTCAGTGTCCTCCACCCCCCTCTGCCAATCCCTCCACTGGCCTCCACCCCCCTCTGCCAATCCCTCCACTGGCATCCACTCAGTGTCCTCCACCCCCATCTGCAATCCCTCCACTGGCCTCCACTCAGTGTCCTCCACACCCCTCTGCCAATCCCTCCACTGGCCTCCACTCAGTGTCCTCCACACCCTCTGCCAATCCCTCCACCCCCCTCTGCCAATCCCTCCACTGGCCTCCACTCAGTGTCCTCCGCCCCCCTCTGCCAATCCCTCCACTGGCCTCCACCCCCCTCTGCCAATCCCTCCACTGGCCTCCACTCAGTGTCTGCCACCCCCCTCTGCCAATCCCTCCACTGGCCTCCACTCAGTATCCTCCACCCCCCTCTGCCAATCCCTCCACTGACCTTCACTCAGTGTCCTCCACCCCTCCACTGGCCTCCACTCAGTGTCCTCCACCGCTCTCTGCCAATCCCTCCACTGGCCTCCACTCAGTGTCCGCCACCCCCCTCTGTCTATCCCTCCACTGGCCTCCATTCAGTGTCCTCCTACCCCCTCTGCCAATCCCTCCACTGGCCTCCACTCAGTGTCCTCCACCCCTCTCTGCCAATCCCTCCACTGGCCTCCACTCAGTGTCCTCCACCCCCCTCTGCCAATCCCTCCACTGGCCTCCACTCAGTGTCCTCCACCCCTCTCTGCCAATCCCTCCACTGGCCTCCACTCAGTGTCCTCCACCCCTCTCTGCCAATCCCTCCACTGGCCTCCACTCAGTGTCCTCCACCCCCCTCTGCCAATCCCTCCACTGGCCTCCACTCAGTGTCCTCCACCCCTCTCTGCCAATCCCTCCACTGGCCTCCACTCAGTGTCCTCCACCCCTCTCTGCCAATCCCTCCACTGGCCTCCACTCAGTGTCCGCCACCCCCCTCTGCCAATCCCTCCACTGGCCTCCACTCAGTGTCCTCCACCCCTCTCTGCCAATCCCTCCACTGGCCTCCATTCAGTGTCCTCCTACCCCCTCTGCCAATCCCTCCACTGGCCTCCACTCAGTGTCCTCCACCCCTCTCTGCCAATCCCTCCACTGGCCTCCACTCAGTGTCCTCCGCCCCCCTCTACCAATCCCTCCACTGACCTCCACTCAGTGTTCTCCACCCCCTCTACCAATCCCTCCACTGACCTCCACTCAGTGTCCTCCACCCCCCTCTACCAATCCCTCCACTGGCCTCCACTCAGTGTCCTCCACCCTCCTCTGCCAATCCCTCCACTGGCCTCCACTCAGTGTCCTCCACCCCTCTCTGCCAATCCCTCCACTGGCCTCCACTCAGTGTCCGCCACCCCCCTCTGCCAATCCCTCCACTGGCCTCCACTCAGTGTCCTCCACCCCCCTCTGCCAATCCCTCCACTGGCTTCCGATTGCACAACGGATCAGATACAAAATCCTAACACTGACGTACAAAGCTGTCCACCATACTGCCCCGAACTACATCACCGACCTAATATCCAAGTACCATCCAACACGCACACTCCGCTCCTCACAAGACCTCCTTCTCTCTAGTTCCCTGGTCTCCTCCTTCTCTCTAGTTCCCTGGTCTCCTCCTTCTCTCTAGTTCCCTGGTCTCCTCCTTCTCTCTAGTTCTCTGGTCTCCTCCTCCACTCTAGTTCCCTGGTCTCCTCCTTCTCTCTAGTTCCCTGGTCTCCTCCTCCCCTCTAGTTCCCTGGTCTCCTCCTCCCCTCTAGTTCCCTGGTTTCCTTCTCCTTCTCTCTAGTTCCCTGGTCTCCTCCTCCCCTCTAGTTCCCTGGTCTCCTCCTCCTTCTCTCTAGTTCCCTGGTCTCCTCCTTCTCTCTAGTTCCCTGGTCTCCTCCTCCTTCTCTCTAGTTCCCTGGTCTCCTCCTTCTCTCTAGTTCCCTGGTCTCCTCCTCCCCTC
The DNA here is from genome assembly GCF_062004578.1 of Staurois parvus. Taxonomy (NCBI): domain Eukaryota; kingdom Metazoa; phylum Chordata; class Amphibia; order Anura; family Ranidae; genus Staurois; species Staurois parvus. Next base: position 677,837 of record NW_028319192.1, on the reverse strand, counting down.
TAGTTCCCTGGTCTCCTCCTTCTCTCTAGTTCCCTGGTCTCCTCCTTCTCTCTAGTTCCCTGGTCACCTCCTCCCCTCTAGTTCCCTGGTCTCCTCCTCCCCTCTAGTTCCCTGGTCTCCTCCTTCTCTCTAGTTCCCTGGTCTCCTCCTCCCCTCTAGTTCCCTGGTCTCCTCCTTCTCTCTAGTTCCCTGGTCTCCTCCTTCTCTCTAGTTCCCTGGTCTCCTCCTCCCCTCTAGTTCCCTGGTCTCCTCCTCCTTCTCTCTAGTTCCCTGGTCTCCTCCTTCTCTCTAGTTCCCTGGTCTCCTCCTTCTCTCTAGTTCCCTGGTCTCCTCCTTCTCTCTAGTTCCCTGGTCTCCTCCTTCTCTCTAGTTCCCTGGTCTCCTCCTTCTCTCTAGTTCCCTGGTCTCCTCCTCCCCTCTAGTTCCCTGGTCTCCTCCTTCTCTCTAGTTCCCTGGTCTCCTCCTCCCCTCTAGTTCCCTGGTCTCCTCCTCCTTCTCTCTAGTTCCCTGGTCTCCTCCTTCTCTCTAGTTCCCTGGTCTCCTCCTTCTCTCTAGTTCCCTGGTCTCCTCCTTCTCTCTAGTTCCCTGGTCTCCTCCTCCCATGCCCTCCTCCAGGACTTCCCCAGGGTGTCTCCCATCCTCTGGATATAGAAATCTAGGGCGTGGCTGTATTTCGATGGCAGTAAGTGCTGTGACCATGTACACCTTCCACGCTGTCTGTGATGGACACCATTTCCACGTAAAGCTGGCATTGTTCTACCCCAAAGCTGCGCTGTGTTGGAACACAAATATTGCTGCTGTGAAGTGAAGGAGCAGAAAGATCTGTGAAAGCCGACATTTAAAGGGGACTATGGAGATGGGACCTCTGCATGTTCCTGCAAGGAAAGAGTCCGTCACATTGGTGACCATTGTCCTTCACAGACACCTTGGCTGATCACCGCAAATAGGAGCCCCACAAGGAGATCTACTGAAGGAAGGAAGCGGCCCATAAGAGGTAAGGATCCAGGGTGTTGGCCCCTAGGGGTCACTGGGGGGAGGGGGCAATCTAGCCCCAATAGGAGAAGATTTTGGCCCAATCATTGTTGCACAGAGTGGACAGTTGTTTGCACTGTTTTGGCTCTATAGCACTTTATGTATAGAAAGGTTTATAAATACCTCGTTATTATGTATACAGTAGGTGTGTGAGCACGGGATGGCATGTTTACACACGTGTTCTATGTATTTACAGCGTGAACACGCGTGTCCATTATGTATACAGTAGGTGTGTGAGCACGGGAGTTCATGTTTACACACGTGTTCTATGTATTTACAGCGTGAACACGCGTGTCCATTATTTATACAGTAGGTGTGTGAGCACGGGAGTTCATGTTTACACACGTGTTCTATGTATTTACAGTGTGAACACGCGTGTCCATTATTTATACAGTAGGTGTGTGAGCACGGGAGTTCATGTTTACACACGTGTTCTATGTATTTACAGTGTGAACACGCGTGTCCATTATTTATACAGTAGGTGTGTGAGCACGGGAGTTCATGTTTACACACGTGTTCTATGTATTTACAGTGTGAACACGCGTGTCCATTATTTATACAGTGGGGGTGTGAGCACGGGAGTTCATGTTTACACACGTGTTCTATGTATTTACAGTGTGAACACGCGTGTCCATTATTTATACAGTAGGTGTGTGAGCACGGGAGTTCATGTTTACACACGTGTTCTATGTATTTACAGTGTGAACACGCGTGTCCATTATTTATACAGTGGGGGTGTGAGCACGGGAGTTCATGTTTACACATGTGTTCTATGTATTTACAGTGTGAACACGCGTGTCCATTATTTATACAGTAGGTGTGTGAGCACGGGAGTTCATGTTTACACACGTGTTCTATGTATTTACAGCGTGAACACGCGTGTCCATTATTTATACAGTGGGGGTGTGAGCACGGGAGTTCATGTTTACACACGTGTTCTATGTATTTACAGTGTGAACACGCGTGTCCATTATTTATACAGTAGGTGTGTGAGCACGGGAGTTCATGTTTACACACGTGTTCTATGTATTTACAGCGTGAACACACGTGTCCATTATTTATACAGTAGGTGTGTGAGCACGGGAGTTCATGTTTACACACGTGTTCTATGTATTTCCAGTGTGAACACGCGTGTCCATTATTTATACAGTGGGGGTGTGAGCACGGGAGTTCATGTTTACACACGTGTTCTATGTATTTACAGTGTGAACACGCATGTCCATTATTTATACAGTAGGTGTGTGAGCACGGGAGTTCATGTTTACACACGTGTTCTATGTATTTACAGCGTGAACACACGTGTCCATTATTTATACAGTAAGTGTGTGAGCACGGGAGTTCATGTTTACACACGTGTTCTATGTATTTACAGCGTGAACACGCGTGTCCATTATTTATACAGTGGGGGTGTGAGCACGGGAGTTCATGTTTACACACGTGTTCTATGTATTTACAGTGTGAACACGCGTGTCCATTATTTATACAGTAGGTGTGTGAGCACGGGAGTTCATGTTTACACACGTGTTCTATGTATTTACAGCGTGAACACACGTGTCCATTATTTATACAGTAGGTGTGTGAGCACGGGAGTTCATGTTTACACACGTGTTCTATGTATTTCCAGTGTGAACACGCGTGTCCATTATTTATACAGTGGGGGTGTGAGCACGGGAGTTCATGTTTACACACGTGTTCTATGTATTTACAGTGTGAACACGCGTGTCCATTATTTATACAGTAGGTGTGTGAGCACGGGAGTTCATGTTTACACACGTGTTCTATGTATTTACAGCGTGAACACGCGTGTCCATTATTTATACAGTAGGTGTGTGAGCACGGGAGTTCATGTTTACACACGTGTTCTATGTATTTACAGCGTGAACACGCGTGTCCATTATTTATACAGTAGGTGTGTGAGCACGGGAGTTCATGTTTACACACGTGTTCTATGTATTTACAGCGTGAACACGCGTGTCCATTATTTATACAGTAGGTGTGTGAGCACAGGAGTTCATGTTTACACACGTGTTCTATGTATTTACAGCGTGAACAAGCGTGTCCATTATTTATACAGTAGGTGTGTGAGCACGGGAGTTCATGTTTACACACGTGTTCTATGTATTTACAGTGTGAACACGCGTGTCCGTTATTTTATACAGTAGGTGTGTGAGCACGGGAGTTCATGTTTACACACGTGTTCTATGTATTTGCAGTGTGAACACGTGTGTCCATTATTTATACAGTAGGTGTGTGAGCACGGGAGTTCATGTTTACACACGTGTTCTATGTATTTACAGTGTGAACACGCGTGTCCATTATTTATACAGTAGGTGTGTGAGCACGGGAGTTCATGTTTACACACGTGTTCTATGTATTTACAGTGTGTCCATCATGGAACACGGATATTTAGTAGCAGTATGACACGACTTATATATTGTTACACTGTTGCTATGAAGACGTTTATTGTATGAATTGTGATTGGTTCAGGTTGTATTCTATGAATTGTCACATATTTGTATTTAGTATTTATTATGAGTTACACTATTTATTGGTGTCATTTACACTGTTTTAGGTGTCAGTTGGTGAGTGTCGGCAGCTTAAGGCGAGGTTCTACTTCCATTTATAGCGCAGGAGGACCTTTGATTATTTGTTAACCCATCCTCTGGAACTCCCTACCCCAACCCATCAGATTATCACCTACTCTCCTCTCCTTTAGGCGCCCCCTGAAAACCCATCTCTTCAGGGAAGCCTACCCCACCCCCCCGCTAACTGCTGACCTCCTCCACTCCTCCTACCACCCCATCCCCCACAGCTATCTCCTCCTGTACCACCATCCCCCCCTCCTAGATTGTAAGCTCCCAGGATCAGGGCCCTCGATCCCCTCATGTATCACATTGTATTGGTATTGTTCTGTCACATGTTCTGTCCCCTCTGTAATGTACAGCGCTGAGCCAACTATCGGGGCTTTATAAATCCTGTATAATAATAATAATAATGGATGTAACAAGGCAATGTGTTTGCTGTGCTCCTCGGTGTCAGTGATCTCCCCTCCTATCAGCTGGTGAATGTTCTGCACGGCTCTGGATCCGGGAACTTTGTGCAGCTGTTGTTCTGTCTGTCCTCCTCTCTGCCATGGACAGCTGCTGCCCCCCCTCCTACATTTACCACCCCCCTCCTCCTCCAGCTGACACCACATTTCATCCCAGCCTGAGAAAACACAGAGACCCCGTTCTCCAGGCTGGGACTGGGAGAGATCAGATTCCGGGACTGGCAGGGGAAGTCATATAATCGCAGCACTGATTACTGACACCACTCATGTCATGTAATGGCATTCTACTCCACTGACACCAATGTAAGGGACATACTACTCCACTGACACCAATGTAAGGGACATACTACTCCACTGACACCAATGTAAGGGACATACTACTCCACTGACACCAATGTAAGAGACATACTACTCCACTGACACCAATGTAAGGGACATACCACTCCACTGACACCAATGTAAGGGACATACTACTCCATTGACACCAATGTAAGGACATACTACTCCACTGACACCAATGTAAGGGACATACTACTCCACTGACACCAATGTAAGGGACATACTACTCCACTGACACCAATGTAAGGAGATACTACTCCACTGACACCAATGTTAGAGACATACTACTCCACTGACACCAATGTAAGGAGATACTACTCCACTGACACCAATGTTAGAGACATACTACTCCACTGACACCAATGTAAGAGACATACTACTCCACTGACACCAATGTAAGGGACATACTACTCCACTGACACCAATGTAAGGGACATACTACTCCTCTGACACCAATGTAAGGAGATACTACTCCACTGACACCAATGTTAGAGACATACTACTCCACTGACACCAATGTAAGGAGATACTACTCCACTGACACCAATGTTAGAGACATACTACTCCACTGACACCAATGTAAGAGACATACTACTCCACTGACACCAATGTAAGGGACATACTACTCCACTGACACCAATGTAAGGGACATACTACTCCACTGACACCAATGTAAGGAGATACTACTCCACTGACACCAATGTTAGAGACATACTACTCCACTGACACCAATGTAAGGACATACTACTCCACTGACACCAATGTTAGAGACATACTACTCCACTGACACCAATGTAAGGGACATACTACCCCACTGACACCAATGTAAGGGACATACTACTCCACTGACACCAATGTAAGAGACATAATACTCCACTGACACCAATGTATGTAAAAAGGCAATGTGTTTGCTGTGCTCCTCGGTGTCAGTGATCTCCCCTCCTATCAGCTGGTGAATGTTCTGCACGGCTCTGGATCCGGGAACTTTGTGCAGCTGTTGTTCTGTCTGTCCTCCTCTCTGCCATGGACAGCTGCTACCCCCCTCCTCCTACATTTACCACCCCCTCCCCCTCCACCTGACACCACATTTCATCCCAGCCTGAGAAAACACAGAGACCCCGTTCTCCAGGCTGGGACTGGGAGAGATCAGATTCCGGGACTGGCAGAGGGAAGTCATATAATCGCAGCTCTGATTACTGACACCACTCATGTCATGTAATGGCATTCTACTCCACTGACACCAATGTAAGGGACATACTACTCCACTGACACCAATGTAAGGGACATACTACTCCACTGACACCAATGTAAGGGACATACTACTCCACTGACACCAATGTAAGGGACATACTACTCCACTGACACCAATGTAAGGGACATACTACTCCACTGACACCAATGTAAGGAGATACTACTCCACTGACACCAATGTAAGGGACATACTACTCCACTGACACCAATGTAAGGGACATACTACTCCACTGACACCAATGTAAGAGACATATAACTCCACTGACACCAATGTAAGGGACATACCACTCCACTGACACCAATGTAAGGGACATACTACTCCATTGACACCAATGTAAGGGACATACTACTCCACTGACACCAATGTAAGGGACATACTACTCCATTGACACCAATGTAAGGGACATACTACTCCACTGACACCAATGTAAGGGACATACTACTCCACTGACACCAATGTAAGGGACATACTACTCCACTGACACCAATGTAAGGAGATACTACTCCACTGACACCAATGTTAGAGACATACTACTCCACTGACACCAATGTAAGGAGATACTACTCCACTGACACCAATGTTAGAGACATACTACTCCACTGACACCAATGTAAGAGACATACTACTCCACTGACACCAATGTAAGGGACATACTACTCCACTGACACCAATGTAAGGGACATACTACTCCTCTGACACCAATGTAAGGAGATACTACTCCACTGACACCAATGTAAGGGACATACTACTCCACTGACACCAATGTAAGGAGATACTACTCCACTGACACCAATGTTAGAGACATACTACTCCACTGACACCAATGTAAGAGACATACTACTCCACTGACACCAATGTAAGGGACATACTACTCCACTGACACCAATGTAAGGGACATACTACTCCACTGACACCAATGTAAGGAGATACTACTCCACTGACACCAATGTTAGAGACATACTACTCCACTGACACCAATGTAAGGAGATACTACTCCACTGACACCAATGTTAGAGACATACTACTCCACTGACACCAATGTAAGGGACATACTACTCCACTGACACCAATGTAAGAGACATACTACTCCACTGACACCAATGTATGTAAAAAGGCAATGTGTTTGCTGTGCTCCTCGGTGTCAGTGATCTCCCCTCCTATCAGCTGGTGAATGTTCTGCACGGCTCTGGATCCGGGAACTTTGTGCAGCTGTTGTTCTGTCTGTCCTCCTCTCTGCCATGGACAGCTGCTGCCCCCCCTCCTACATTTACCACCCCCCTCCTCCTCCAGCTGACACCACATTTCATCCCAGCCCGAGAAAACACAGAGACCCCGTTCTCCAGGCTGGGACTGGGAGAGATCAGATTCCAGGACTGGCAGAGGGAAGTCATATACTCACAGCTCTGATTACTGACACCACGCATGTCATGTAAGTGGCATTCTACTCCACTGACACCAATGTAAGGGACATACTACTCCACTGACACCAATGTAAGGGACATACTACTCCACTGACACCAATGTAAGGACATACTAATCCACTGACACCAATGTAAGGACATACTAATCCACTGACACCAATGTAAGGGACATACTACTCCACTGACATCAATGTAAGGGACATACCACTCCACTGACACCAATGTAAGAGACATACTACTCCACTGACACCAATGTAAGGGACATACCACTCCACTGACACCAATGTAAGGACATACTACTCCACTGACACCAATGTAAGGGACATACTACTCCACTGACACCAATGTAAGGATACATACTACTCCACTGACACCAATGTAAGGGACATACTACTCCACTGACACCAATGTAAGGGACATACTTCTCCACTGACACCAATGTAAGGGACATACTACTCCTCTGACACCAATGTAAGGGACATACTACTCCACTGACACCAATGTAAGGACATACTACTCCACTGACACCAATGTAAGGGACATACTACTCCACTGACACCAATGTAAGGACATACTACTCCACTGACACCAATGTAAGGGACATATTACTCCACTGACACCAGTGTAAGGGACATACTACTCCACTGACACCAATGTAAGGGACATACTACTCCACTGACACCAATATAAGGACATACTACTCCACTGACACCAATGTAAGGGACATACTACTCCACTGACACCAATGTAAGGGACATACTACTCCACTGACACCAATGTAAGGACATACTAATCCACTGACACCAATATGAGGGACATACTACTCCACTGACACCAATGTAAGAGACATACTACTCCACTGACACCAATGTAAGGAGATACTACTCCACTGACACCAATGTAAGGGACATACTACTCCACTGACACCAATGTAAAGAACATATTTCTCCACTGACACCAATGTAAGGGACATACTTCTCCACTGACACCAATGTAAGAGACATACTACTCCACTGACACCAATGTAAGAGACATACTACTCCACTGACACCAATGTAAGGGACATACTTCTCCACTGACACCAATGTAAGGACATACTACTCCACTGACACCAATGTAGGGCACATACTAGTCCACTGACACCAATCTAAGGGAAATACTATTTCACTGACACCAATGTAAGAGACATACTACTCCACTGACACCAATGTAAGGACATACTACTCCACTGACACCAATGTAATGGACATACTACTCCTCTGTGGGTGTCCCCAGTGTGCCGTCCCCCTTTCCTCGTGTCCCGGGTATTATATACAGTATATACACAGTGTGTCTGTAGAGCCTGTAGTGTCCCGTCTTGTCTATTCTTAGTCTCTATCCATCTGGTGGTGGGGGGAGGGGGGCCTCTCTAATGGGGAATCTTCTTGGCTGTCACATGACCTCCCATGTGGAGGAATCTCCATGTCTGGGTGTGGAATGTAATGGGATCTTCCAGAGAAGACCTTCAGACTCCCCTCCATCTCTCTCCATTGGTGGGGAAACTTTTCCCTCTGAAAGAGTAAAGAGGACATGAGAAGGAAGAGAACGTCTCCACTTCCCGTCACTCAAAGCCAAAGGACTCATCCCAGCCATTCCTGGAGAGAAGGAGGACTAGAGGAATCCAGGAGGAGGACTGGTGAGGGTCTATACAGAGTACCCCTCATATGGTTCAGGAGGGGGCCGCATGCCTGGCACTCCCTTCCCTGGCCAGCTTGGTTGCATGCTTGGCACTCCCTTCCCTGGCCTGCTTTGCACTCCCTTCCCTGGCCAGCTTGGCCGCATGCTTGGCACTCCCTTCCCTGGCCAGCTTGGCTCCATGCTCGGATTGGGGGTCCGCTATGGATTTTCTACAGGGACCTCACACTATATTTAACATTTTTGTGTGATTAACCCCCTAATATCCACACCAGACTCATATTGCTTTTTTGCATTTTTGGGGGGCTCTTTCATGGAGCAGATACCATGGAAGGGGTGTGACCCCTTAAACAGGGGTGTATGCATGACTCGTCATTACTGGGGTCACTCATATACAAAGTGTGGAGTTACGGAATGCAGGGGAACTACAAGAACCAGAAGACCCCCTCATTGTTCCCCTGTCAACCCCACAACCCCTTGTCATCCCTACTGTCCTCCACAATGCCCCCTGTCCTCCGCACTGTCCCCCACACTGCTCCCTGTCCTCCCTACTGTCCTCCACAATGCCCCCTGTCCTTCCTACTGTCCCCCACATTGCCCTCTGTCCTCCCTACTGTCCCCCACACTGCCCCCTGTCCTCCCTACTGTCCTCCACAATGCCCCCTGTCCTCCCTACTGTCCTCCACAATGCCCCCTGTCCTTCCTACTGTCCCCCACACTGCCCCCTGTCCTCACTACTGTCCCACACATTGCCCCCCTGTCCTTCCTACTGTCCCCCACACTGCCCCCTGTCCTCACTACTGTCCCACACATTGCCCCCCTGTCCTTCCTACTGTCCCCCACACTGTTCTCTGTCCTCCCTACTGTCCCACACATTGCCCCCCTGTCCTCCCTACTGTCCCCCACAATGCCCCCTATCCTTCCTACTGTCCCACACAATGCCCTTTGTCCTCCCTACTGTCCCCCACACTGCCCCCTGTCCTCACTACTGTCCCACACATTGCCCCCCTGTCCTTCCTACTGTCCCCCACACAGCTCTCTGTCCTCCCTACTGTCCCACACATTGCCCCCCTGTCCTCCCTACTGTCCCCCACAATGCCCCCTATCCTTCCTACTGTCCCACACAATGCCCTTTGTCCTCCCTACTGTCCCCCACACTGTCCCCTGTCCTCCCTACTGTACCCCACAATGCCTCCTGTCCTCCCTCCTGTCCCCCACAATGCCTCCTGTCCTCCCTACTATCCCCCACACTACCCCCTGTCCTCCATACAGACCCCAAAATGCCCCCTGTCATCCCTACTGTCCCCCACAATGTTCCCAGTCTTCCCTACTTTCCCCCACACTGCGCCCTGTCCTCCCTACTGTCCCCCACACTGCCCCCTGTCCTTCCTACTGTCCCCCACACTGCCCCCTTTCCTCCATACTGTTCCCCACACTACCCCCTGTCTTCCCTACTGTCCCCCACAGTGTCTCCTGTCCTTACTTCTGTAACTGCACTCTCCCCCTGTCCTACCTTCTGTCCCCACAATGTTCTCTTTCCACCCTTCTTTCCCCGCACTGCCCCTTGTGCTCCCTACTGTCCCACACAATGCCCGCTGTAATTCCCACTGTTCTCATACTGCCCCCTGTCCTCTTTACTGTCCCCACACTGCTCCCTATCCTCACGATTGTTCCCGCACTGTGCCCTGTCTTCCCTTCTGTCCCCTAAAATGCCTCCTGTCCTCCCTACTGTCCCTCAAGCTGCCCCCTGTCCTCCATACTGTCCCCCACAATGCCCCTGTCCTCCCTACTGTCCCCCACACTGCCCTCTGTCCTCCCTACTGTCCCCACAATGCCCCTGTCCTCCCTACTGTCCCCCACAATGCCCCTGTCCTCCCTACTGTCCCCCACAATGCCCCCTGTCCTCCCTACTATAACCCACACAGCCCCCTGTCCTCCATACTGTCCCCCACACTACCCCCTGTCTTCCCTACTGTCCCCTATACTGCCTCATGTCCTTCCTACTATCCATGCACTGTCCCTGTCCTCCCTACTGCCCACGCAATGACCCTGTCCTACCTTCTGTACCCACACTGCCCCCTGTCCTACATACTGTCCCCGCACTGCGCCCTATCCTCCCTGTCCCATCAGTGCCCAATGTCCTCTCTACTGTCCCCCACATTACCCCGTCTTCCCTACTGTCCCCCAAACTGCCTCCTGTCCTCATTACTGTCCCTGCATTGTCCCTCTGTGCTCCCTGCTGCCCACGCAATGCCCCGTGTCCTCCCTACTGTCCCCCACAATGTCCCCTGTAATTCCTACTCTCCCCACACTGCCCCCTGTCCTCCCTACTGTCCCCGCACTGCGCCCTTTCCTCCCTGTCCCCTCAGTGCCCCCTTTCCTCCCTTCTGTCCCCCACAATTCCCCCTGTCCTCCATACTGTCCCGCAACCCTGCCCCCTGTCCTACCTTATGTCCCCACAATGCCTCCTGTCCTCATTACTGTCCCCCACACTATCCCCTGTCCTCCCTACGGTCCCCACAATGCCCCCTGTCCTACCCTACTTTCCCTGCACTGCCCCCTGTCCTCCCTACTTTCACCCAAAATGTCCCCTGTCCTCCCTACTGTCCCCCACACTGCCCCCTGTCCTCCCTACTGTCCCCACGCTGCCCTCTGTCCTCCCTACTGTCCCCCACACTGCCCCCTGTGCTCCCTACTGTCCCCACGCTGCTCCCTATCCTCACTATTGTCACCGCACTGCGCCCTGTCCTCCCCGTTCCCCTCAGTGCTCCATGTTCTCCCTACTGTCCCCCACAATTCTCCCTGTCCTCCTTACTGTCTCCAACACTGCCCCCTGTCCTTCCTACTGTCCCCCACACTGCCCCTGTCCTCCCTACTGTCCCCCACACTGCCCCCTGTCCTCCCTACGGTCCCAACAATGCCCCCTGTCCTCCCTACTTTCCCTGCACTGACCCCTGTCCTCCCTACTTTCACCCAAAATGTCCCCTGTCCTCCTTACTGTCTCCAACACTGCCCCCTGTCCTTCCTACTGTCCCCCACACTGCCCCTGTCCTCCCTACTCTTCCCCACATTGCCCTCTGTCCTCCCTACTGTCCACACAGTGCCCCCTGTCCTCCCTACTGTCCCCACAATGCCTCCTGTCCTCATTACTGTCCCCCACACTACCCCCTGTCCTCCCTACGGTCCCCACAATGCCCCCTGTCCTCCCTACTTTCCCTGCACTGACCCCTGTCCTCCCTACTTTCACCCAAAATGTCCCATGTCCTCCCTACTGTCCCCCACAATTCTCCCTGTCCTCCTTACTGTCTCCAACACTGCCCCCTGTCCTTCCTACTGTCCCCCACACTGCCCCTGTCCTCCCTACTGTCCCCACAATGCCCCTGTCCTCCCTACTGTCCCCACAATGCCCCTGTCCTCCCTACTCTTCCCCACATTGCCCTCTGTCCTCCCTACTGTCCCCACAGTGCCCCCTGTCCTCCCTACTGTACCCACAGTGCCCCCTGTCCTCCCTACTGTCCCCACAATGCCCCCTGTCCTCCCTACTTTCCCTGCACTGACCCCTGTCCTCCCTACTTTCACCCAAAATGTCCCCTGTCCTCCCTACTGTCTCCAACACTGCCCCCTGTCCTCCCTACTGTCCCCCACACTGCCCCTGTCCTCCCTACTGTCCCCCACACTGCCCCCTGTCCTCCCTACTCTTCCCCACATTGCCCTCTGTCCTCCCTACTGTCCCCACAGTGCCCCCTGTCCTCCCTATGGTCCCCACAATGCCCCCTGTCCTACCTACTTTCCCTGCACTGACCCCTGTCCTCCCTACTTTCACCCAAAATGTCCCCTGTCCTCCCTACTGTCCCCGACAATTCTCCCTGTCCTCCTTACTGTCTCCAACACTGCCCCCTGTCCTTCCTACTGTCCCCCACACTGCCCCTGTCCTCCCTATTGTCCCCACACTGCCCCTGTCCTCCCTATTGTCCCCACAATGCCCCCTGTCCTCCCTACTGTCCCCACAATGCCTCCTGTCCTCATTACTGTCCCCCACACTACCCCCTGTCCTCCCTACGGTCCCCACAATGCCCCCTGTCCTCCCTACTTTCCCTGCACTGACCCTTGTCCTCCCTACTTTCACCCAAAATGTCCCCTGTCCTCCCTACTGTCCCCCACAATTATCCCTGTCCTCCTTACTGTCTCCAACACTGCCCCCTGTCCTTCCTACTGTCCCCCACACTGCCCCTGTCCTCCCTACTGTCCCCACAATGCCCCTGTCCTCCCTACTCTTCCCCACATTGCCCTCTGTCCTCCCTACTGTCCCCACAGTGCCCCCTGTCCTCCCTACTGTCCCCACAGTGCCCCCTGTCCTCCCTACTGTCCCCACAATGCCCCCTGTCCTCCCTACTTTCCCTGCACTGACCCCTGTCCTCCCTACTCTTCCCCACATTGCCCTCTGTCCTCCCTACTGTCCCCACAATGCCCCCTGTCCTCCCTACTGTCCCCACAATGCCTCCTGTCCTCATTACTGTCCCCCACACTACCCCCTGTCCTCCCTACGGTCCCCACAATGCCCCCTGTCCTCCCTACTTTCTCTGCACTGACCCCTGTCCTCCCTACTGTCCCCCACAATTCTCCCTGTCCTCCTTACTGTCTCCAACACTGCTCCCTGTCCTCCCTTCTGTCCCCTAAAATGCCTCCTGTCCTCCCTACTGTCCCTCAAGCTGCCCCCTGTCCTCCATACTGTCCCCCACAATGCCCCTGTCCTCCCTACTGTCCCCCACACTGCCCTCTGTCCTCCCTACTGTCCCCACAATGCCCCTGTCCTCCCTACTGTCCCCCACAATGCCCCTGTCCTCCCTACTGTCCCCCACAATGCCCCCTGTCCTCCCTACTATAACCCACACAGCCCCCTGTCCTCCATACTGTCCCCCACACTACCCCCTGTCTTCCCTACTGTCCCCTATACTGCCTCATGTCCTTCCTACTATCCATGCACTGTCCCTGTCCTCCCTACTGCCCACGCAATGACCCTGTCCTACCTTCTGTACCCACACTGCCCCCTGTCCTACATACTGTCCCCGCACTGCGCCCTATCCTCCCTGTCCCATCAGTGCCCAATGTCCTCTCTACTGTCCCCCACATTACCCCGTCTTCCCTACTGTCCCCCAAACTGCCTCCTGTCCTCATTACTGTCCCTGCATTGTCCCTCTGTGCTCCCTGCTGCCCACGCAATGCCCCGTGTCCTCCCTACTGTCCCCCACAATGTCCCCTGTAATTCCTACTCTCCCCACACTGCCCCCTGTCCTCCCTACTGTCCCCGCACTGCGCCCTTTCCTCCCTGTCCCCTCAGTGCCCCCTTTCCTCCCTTCTGTCCCCCACAATTCCCCCTGTCCTCCATACTGTCCCGCAACCCTGCCCCCTGTCCTACCTTATGTCCCCACAATGCCTCCTGTCCTCATTACTGTCCCCCACACTATCCCCTGTCCTCCCTACGGTCCCCACAATGCCCCCTGTCCTACCCTACTTTCCCTGCACTGCCCCCTGTCCTCCCTACTTTCACCCAAAATGTCCCCTGTCCTCCCTATTGTCCCCCACACTGCCCCCTGTCCTCCCTACTGTCCCCACGCTGCCCTCTGTCCTCCCTACTGTCCCCCACACTGCCCCCTGTGCTCCCTACTGTCCCCACGCTGCTCCCTATCCTCACTATTGTCACCGCACTGCGCCCTGTCCTCCCCGTTCCCCTCAGTGCTCCATGTTCTCCCTACTGTCCCCCACAATTCTCCCTGTCCTCCTTACTGTCTCCAACACTGCCCCCTGTCCTTCCTACTGTCCCCCACACTGCCCCTGTCCTCCCTACTGTCCCCCACACTGCCCCCTGTCCTCCCTACGGTCCCAACAATGCCCCCTGTCCTCCCTACTTTCCCTGCACTGACCCCTGTCCTCCCTACTTTCACCCAAAATGTCCCCTGTCCTCCTTACTGTCTCCAACACTGCCCCCTGTCCTTCCTACTGTCCCCCACACTGCCCCTGTCCTCCCTACTCTTCCCCACATTGCCCTCTGTCCTCCCTACTGTCCACACAGTGCCCCCTGTCCTCCCTACTGTCCCCACAATGCCTCCTGTCCTCATTACTGTCCCCCACACTACCCCCTGTCCTCCCTACGGTCCCCACAATGCCCCCTGTCCTCCCTACTTTCCCTGCACTGACCCCTGTCCTCCCTACTTTCACCCAAAATGTCCCATGTCCTCCCTACTGTCCCCCACAATTCTCCCTGTCCTCCTTACTGTCTCCAACACTGCCACCTGTCCTTCCTACTGTCCCCCACACTGCCCCTGTCCTCCCTACTGTCCCCACAATGCCCCTGTCCTCCCTACTGTCCCCACAATGCCCCTGTCCTCCCTACTCTTCCCCACATTGCCCTCTGTCCTCCCTACTGTCCCCACAGTGCCCCCTGTCCTCCCTACTGTACCCACAGTGCCCCCTGTCCTCCCTACTGTCCCCACAATGCCCCCTGTCCTCCCTACTTTCACCCAAAATGTCCCCTGTCCTCCCTACTGTCTCCAACACTGCCCCCTGTCCTCCCTACTGTCCCCCACACTGCCCCTGTCCTCCCTACTGTCCCCCACACTGCCCCCTGTCCTCCCTACTCTTCCCCACATTGCCCTCTGTCCTCCCTACTGTCCCCACAGTGCCCCCTGTCCTCCCTATGGTCCCCACAATGCCCCCTGTCCTACCTACTTTCCCTGCACTGACCCCTGTCCTCCCTACTTTCACCCAAAATGTCCCCTGTCCTCCCTACTGTCCCCGACAATTCTCCCTGTCCTCCTTACTGTCTCCAACACTGCCCCCTGTCCTTCCTACTGTCCCCCACACTGCCCCTGTCCTCCCTATTGTCCCCACACTGCCCCTGTCCTCCCTACTGTCCCCACAATGCCCCCTGTCCTCCCTACTGTCCCCACAATGCCTCCTGTCCTCATTACTGTCCCCCACACTACCCCCTGTCCTCCCTACGGTCCCCACAATGCCCCCTGTCCTCCCTACTTTCCCTGCACTGACCCCTGTCCTCCCTACTTTCACCCAAAATGTCCCCTGTCCTCCCTACTGTCCCCCACAATTATCCCTGTCCTCCTTACTGTCTCCAACACTGCCCCCTTTCCTTCCTACTGTCCCCCACACTGCCCCTGTCCTCCCTACTGTCCCCACAATGCCCCTGTCCTCCCTACTGTCCCCACAATGCCCCCTGTCCTCCCTACTTTCCCTGCACTGACCCCTGTCCTCCCTACTTTCACCCAAAATGTCCCCTGTCCTCCCTACTGTCTCCCACAATTCTCCCTGTCCTCCTTACTGTCTCCAACACTGCCCCCTGTCCTCCCTACTGTCCCCCACACTGCCCCTGTCCTCCCTACTGTCCCCCACACTGCCCCCTGTCCTCCCTACTCTTCCCCACATTGCCCTCTGTCCTCCCTACTGTCCCCACAGTGCCCCCTGTCCTCCCTATGGTCCCCACAATGCCCCCTGTCCTACCTACTTTCCCTGCACTGACCCCTGTCCTCCCTACTTTCACCCAAAATGTCCCCTGTCCTCCCTACTGTCCCCGACAATTCTCCCTGTCCTCCTTACTGTCTCCAACACTGCCCCCTGTCCTTCCTACTGTCCCCCACACTGCCCCTGTCCTCCCTATTGTCCCCACACTGCCCCTGTCCTCCCTATTGTCCCCACAATGCCCCCTGTCCTCCCTACTGTCCCCACAATGCCTCCTGTCCTCATTACTGTCCCCCACACTACCCCCTGTCCTCCCTACGGTCCCCACAATGCCCCCTGTCCTCCCTACTTTCCCTGCACTGACCCCTGTCCTCCCTACTTTCACCCAAAATGTCCCCTGTCCTCCCTACTGTCCCCCACAATTATCCCTGTCCTCCTTACTGTCTCCAACACTGCCCCCTGTCCTTCCTACTGTCCCCCACACTGCCCCTGTCCTCCCTACTGTCCCCACAATGCCCCTGTCCTCCCTACTGTCCCCACAATGCCCCTGTCCTCCCTACTCTTCCCCACATTGCCCTCTGTCCTCCCTACTGTCCCCACAGTGCCCCCTGTCCTCCCTACTGTCCCCACAGTGCCCCCTGTCCTCCCTACTGTCCCCACAATGCCCCCTGTCCTCCCTACTTTCCCTGCACTGACCCCTGTCCTCCCTACTCTTCCCCACATTGCCCTCTGTCCTCCCTACTGTCCCCACAATGCCCCCTGTCCTCCCTAATGTCCCCACAATGCCTCCTGTCCTCATTACTGTCCCCCACACTACCCCCTGTCCTCCCTACGGTCCCCACAATGCCCCCTGTCCTCCCTACTTTCTCTGCACTGACCCCTGTCCTCCCTACTGTCCCCCACAATTCTCCCTGTCCTCCTTACTGTCTCCAACACTGCTCCCTGTCCTTCCTACTGTCCCCCACACTGCCCCTGTCCTCCCTACTGTCCCCACAATGCCCCTGTCCTCCCTACTCTTCCCCACATTGCCCTCTGTCCTCCCTACTGTCCCCACAGTGCCCCCTGTCCTCCCTACTGTCCCCACAATGCCCCCTGTCCTCCCTACTTTCCCTGCACTGACCCCTGTCCTCCCTACTTTCACCCAAAATGTCCCCTGTCCTCCCTACTGTCCCCCACAATTCTCCCTGTCCTCCTTACTGTCTCCAACACTGCCCCCTGTCCTTCCTACTGTCCCCCACACTGCCCCCTGTCCTCCCTACTGTCCCCCACACTGCCCCCTGTCCTCCCTACTGTCCCCCACACTGCCCCCTGTCCTCCCTACTCTTCCCCACATTGCCCTCTGTCCTCCCTACTGTCCCCACAGTGCCCCCTGTCCTCCCTACTGTCCCCACAATTCCCCCTGTCCTCCCTACTTTCCCTGCACTGACCCCTGTCCTCCCTACTTTCACCCAAAATGTCTCCTGTCCTCCCTACTGTCCCCGACAATTCTCCCTGTCCTCCTTACTGTCTCCAACACTGCCCCCTGTCCTTCCTACTGTCCCCCACACTGCCCCTGTCCTCCCTATTGTCCCCACAATGCCTCCTGTCCTCATTACTGTCCCCCACACTACCCCCTGTCCTCCCTACGGTCCCCACAATGCCCCCTGTCCTCCCTACTTTCCCTGCACTGACCCCTGTCCTCCCTAATTTCACCCAAAATGTCCCCTGTCCTCCCTACTGTCCCCCACAATTCTCCCTGTCCTCCTTACTGTCTCCAACACTGCCCCCTGTCCTTCCTACTGTCCCCCACACTGCCCCTGTCCTCCCTACTGTCCCCACAATGCCCCTGTCCTCCCTACTGTCCCCACAATGCCCCTGTCCTCCCTACTCTTCCCCACATTGCCCTCTGTCCTCCCTACTGTCCCCACAGTGCCCCCTGTCCTCCCTACTGTCCCCACAGTGCCCCCTGTCCTCCCTACTGTCCCCACAATGCCTCCTGTCCTCATTACTGTCCCCCACACTACCCCCTGTCCTCCCTACGGTCCCCACAATGCCCCCTGTCCTCCCTACTTTCCCTGCACTGACCCCTGTCCTCCCTACTTTCACCCAAAATGTCCCCTGTCCTCCCTACTGTCCCCCACAATTCTCCCTGTCCTCCTTACTGTCTCCAACACTGCCCCCTGTCCTCCCAACTGTCCCCACATTGCCCTCTGTCCTCCCTACTGTCCCCACACTGCCTCCTGTCCTCCCTACTGTCCCCCACACTGCCCCTGTCCTTCCTACTGTTTCCCACAATGCCCCCTGTCCTCCCTACTGTCCCCCACAATGCCCCCTGTCCTTCCTACTGTACCCCACAATGCCCCCTGTCCTCCCTACGGTCCCCACAATGCCCCCTGTCCTCCCTACTTTCCCTGCACTGACCCCTGTCCTCCCTACGTTCACCCAAAATGTCCCCTGTCCTCCCTACTGTCCCCCACAATTATCCCTGTCCTCCTTACTGTCTCCAACACTGCCCCCTGTCCTTCCTACTGTCCCCCACACTGCCCCTGTCCTCCCTACTCTTCCCCACAATGCCCCTGTCCTCCCTACTGTCCCCACAATGCCCCTGTCCTCCCTACTCTTCCCCACATTGCCCTCTGTCCTCCCTACTGTCCCCACAGTGCCCCCTGTCCTCCTTACTGTCCCCACACTACCTCCTGTCCTCCCTACTGTCCCCCACACTGCCCCTTGTCTTTCCTACTGTTTCCCACAATGCCCCCTGTCCTCCCTACTGTCCCCCACAATGCCCCCTGTCCTTCCTACTGTCCCCCACACTGCCTCCTGTCCTCCCTACTGTCCCCCACACTGCCTCCTATCCTTCCTACTGTCCCCCACAATGCCCCCTGTCCTCCCTACTGTCCCCCACAATGCCCCCTGTCCTTCCTACTTTCCCCCACAATGCCCCCTGTCCTCCCTACTGTCCCCCACACTGCCTCCTGTCCTTCCTACTGTCCCCCACACTGCCTCCTATCCTTCCTACTTTCCCCCACACTGCCTCCTGTCCTCCCTACTTTCCCCCACACTTCCCCCTGTCCTTCCTACTGTCCCCCACAATGCCCCGTGTGCTCCCTACTGTCCCCCACACTGCCCCCTGTCCTCCCTACTGTCCCCATGCTGCTCCCTATCCTCACTATTGTCACCGCACTGTGCCCTGTCCTCCCCGTTCCCCTCAGTGCTCCATGTTCTCCCTACTGTCCCCCACAATTCTCCCTGTCCTCCTTACTGTCTCCAACACTGCCCCCTGTCCTTCCTACTGTCCCCCACACTGCCCCTGTCCTCCCTACTGTCCCCACAATGCCCCTGTCCTCCCTACTGTCCCCACAATGCCCCTGTCCTCCCTACTCTTCCCCACATTGCCCTCTGTCCTCCCTACTGTCCCCACAGTGCCCCCTGTCCTCCCTACTGTCCCCACAGTGCCCCCTGTCCTCCCTACTGTCCCCACAATGCCTCCTGTCCTCATTACTGTCCCCCACACTACCCCCTGTCCTCCCTACGGTCCCCACAATGCCCCCTGTCCTCCCTACTTTCCCTGCACTGACCCCTGTCCTCCCTACTTTCACCCAAAATGTCCCCTGTCCTCCCTACTGTCCCCCACAATTCTCCCTGTCCTCCTTACTGTCTCCAACACTGCCCCCTGTCCTTCCTACTGTCCCCCACACTGCCCCTGTCCTCCCTACTCTTCCCCACATTGCCCTCTGTCCTCCCTACTGTCCCCACAATGCCCCCTGTCCTCCCTACTGTCCCCACACTGCCTCCTGTCCTCCCTACTGTCCCCCACACTGCCCCTGTCCTTCCTACTGTTTCCCACAATGCCCCCTGTCCTCCCTACTGTCCCCCACAATGCCCCCTGTCCTTCCAACTGTACCCCACAATGCCCCCTGTCCTTCCTACTGTCCCCCACAATGCCCCCTGTCCTCCCTACTGTCCCCCACACTGCCTCCTGTCCTCCCTACTGTTCCCCACACTGCCCCCTGTCCTCCCTACTGTCCCTCACACTGCCCCCTGTCCTCATTACTGTCCCCCACACTACCCCCTGTCCTCCCTATGGTCCCCACAATGCCCCCTGTCCTCCCTACTTTCCCTGCACTGACCCCTGTCCTCCCTACGTTCACCCAAAATGTCCCCTGTCCTCCCTACTGTCCCCCACAATTATCCCTGTCCTCCTTACTGTCTCCAACACTGCCCCCTGTCCTTCCTACTGTCCCCCACACTGCCCCTGTCCTCCCTACTCTTCCCCACATTGCCCTCTGTCCTCCCTACTGTCCCCACAGTGCCCCCTGTCCTCCTTACTGTCCCCACACTACCTCCTGTCCTCCCTACTGTCCCCCACACTGCCCCCTGTCCTTCCTACTGTTTCCCACAATGCCCCCTGTCCTCACTACTGTCCCCCACATTGCCCCCTGTCCTTCCTACTGTCCCCCACACTGCCCCCTGTCCTCCCTACTGTCCCCCACATTGCCCCCTGTCCTTCCTACTGTCCCCCACACTGCCTCCTGTCCTCCCTACTGTCCCCCACACTGCCTCCTATCCTTCCTACTGTCCACCACAATGCCCCCTGTCCCCCACAATGCCCCCTGTCCTTCCTACTTTCCCGCACAATGCCCCCTGTCCTCCCTACTGTCCCCCACACTGCCTCCTATCCTTCCTACTGTCCCCCACAATGCCCCCTGTCCTCCCTACTGTCCCCCACAATGCCCCCTGTCCTTCCTACTTTCCCGCACAATGCCCCCTGTCCTCCCTACTGTCCCCCACACTGCCTCCTATCCTTCCTACTGTCCCCCACACTGCCTCCTATCCTTCCTACTTTCCCCCACACTGCCTCCTGTCCTCCCTACTTTCCCCCACACTTCCCCCTGTCCTTCCTATTGTCCCCCACAATGCCCCGTGTGCTCCCTACTGTCCCCCACACTGCCCCCTGTCCTCCCTACTGTCCCCATGCTGCTCCCTATCCTCACTATTGTCACCGCACTGTGCCCTGTCCTCCCCGTTCCCCTCAGTGCTCCATGTTCTCCCTACTGTCCCCCACAATTCTCCCTGTCCTCCTTACTGTCTCCAACACTGCCCCTTGTCCTTCCTACTGTCCACCACACTGCCCCTGTCCTCCCTACTGTCCCCACAATGCTCCTGTCCTCCCTACTCTTCCCCACATTGCCCTTTGTCCTCCCTACTGTCCCCACACTGCCCCCTGTCCTCCCTACTGTCCCCACACTGCCTCCTGTCCTCCCTACTGTCCCCCACACTGCCCCCTGTCCTCCCTACTGTCCCCCATACTGCCTTCTGTCCTCCCTACTGTCCCCCACACTGCCTCCTATCCTTCCTACTGTCCCCCACAATGTCCTGTGTCCTCCCTACTGTCCTCCACAATGCCCCCTGTCCTTCCTGCTGTCCCCCACAATGCCCCCTGTCCTTCCTACGGTCCCCCACAATGCCCCCTGTCCCTACTGTGCCCCACAATGCCTCCTGTCCTTCCTACTGTCCCCCACAATGCCCCCTGTCCTTCCTACTGTCCCCCACAATGCCCCCTGTCCTCCCTACTGTCCCCCACACTGCCCCCTGTCCTCCCTATTGTCCCCCACAATGCCCCCTGTCCTTCCTACTGTCCCCCACAATGCCTTCTGTCCTCCCTACTGTCCCCCACACTGCCCCCTGTCCTCCCTACTGTCCCCCACAATGCCCCTGTACTTCCTACTGTCCCCCACAATGCCCCCTGTACTTCCTACTGTCCCCCACACTGCCCCCTGTCCTTCCAATTTTCTGTATGCTGGGGTCTTATCAGAATCTGAAAGCCCCCCCATGTGAATGAGTATGGAGTACATGTTACAGTTACTCATTCACAAGAAAAAATGTGTAAATAATGACAGGAGACCTTCTGTGACAAGTCCTTTATTAAAAATAAAAATGCCGCCATCGCTACGTGGAAAAAGGAAAAAAAACTTGTGACTCCGGCTCCCGGGAATGGCGGCTCTGAACCTGGAAGTGACAGAATGTTTGTCATTTCGGGGTTCAGTCATCACAGATGAGATCAGGGGATCAGATCCTCTCCAAGCTCCTCCTGCTTAGTAAGCTGAAGTGGTTTACCGATGTTCCTCCGTCCTGGACATCCTGGAGGAAACACGGCAGGCACCAGCAGGGGGGAGGGGCGGCACATTCTCTGTACTGTAAAGTGATTGGCTGCTTCTACAGCTGCCCGGATCAATTTTACATGACCGCTGGCTGAAATAATAATACAAACCTCATTTGTGTTTAACCCCTTGAATACCAGAAGGATAAGAAATGTACCTTAGTAGACGAGGGGTCGGGTAATGAGGTGAAGCTCTCCTGACTTCCATCAGCCAATCATGTGGAAGCAAAATTGCATTTTTTACATTTTCTTTGCGTGTGATTGGATATTCTTTGTAAAGTCAGATTTCACCGCATTCACTAAGCTCCGGGGGAAAGTTCTGTGAAAAGTGTAAAGTGAACAGCCTAGTTGTATTTAGTAAATCCCCCCTCTGTCTGTACACTGAACTGTCCGGAATGCAGGTCTGGGGCCAATAATGATGCAGACAGCTGACATACATGACATGGATCCTAATACCCCTCCCCCTCCTCTCCCACCCTACTTAATATAGACCAGCAGACTAGAATATCCTCCTGCGCCCCCCTGCACACTGACACAGGATGGGGGATGGTGTGGGACAAGGCAGAGGGGGGCATGTTCTCATGGAAGATGACTGAATGAGATTTTGAGCTTCACCCTTGTCTTTGCTGGTATATGGAAGATCACTTGGTGGTGTGACGGAGGGTAGGCGGGACAGAACACACAAGGCAGGCGGCAAACACTTAAAGCTTTATTAAAACAGACAACAGTCACTCAATGGGGAGTAGTGCAGAGAGAGAGCCCAGAATACTTTGTAATTCAGCTCCGGTGGGCAAAGTTAAAGCCTCTACAGCAGTTTGTAATCCAACAGGGAGGTAAGAGGCAGTTCATAAACAGGTCAGATAACACAGGAGAAGCATACACCCACGCAGAGCTGATGTGATAATCCCAGATAGAGATGGCAGCGTCTCAGGAAGAGCTGATGTGGTGGTCTCAGGAAGAGCTGATGTGATAATCCCAGATAGAGATGGCAGCGTCTCAGGAAGAGCTGATGTGGTGGTCTCAGGAAGAGCTGATGTGGCTTCTGGGGTCCCCCTTACTCCAATGGGGCTCAGGCAGAGTCTAGGCCACTAGAGTCCAGCCGCAGCTGGATCCCTCAGTGGATGCACAGCAGAATGGAACATTGGGAGAGACCAGCACTGACCTCTTAAACCCCGGGGCAGGACGAGAGGTGGTGGGGGGTCATTAGCAGGATGACAATGGAGGGAAGGCCTTAATTGAGCATTTTGGATGACAATGGAGGGAATGGATAGGAAAGGAAATACAGTCATTGAATTTGTAGCTGTAAACAGGAGGGCAGTGGGGAGGATATTACATTTGGGCAGAAAAGCAGGTTGGACAGGATGGTCAAGGAAACACAGTAATTAGATTTGCAGCTGTAAATGGAATAACAGTGGAGAAGAATTTTACATGGACACAAACCATGATGGGCAAGATGGACAGGGAAGGAAACACAATAATTGAATTTGTTGCTGTAAACAAGATAACAATGGGGGAAAAAACTAATTGAATTTGGGACCTTTTGTTGAGGGGGTGCGGTAATTACAGCTAGGGACCTTTGGCACACAGAAGTAGAATACTAATTGGAGGATGCTCTTCCTATGGCCAGGATGGATTAAAGGAACAAGGAATTATTAACTGGGAATTAATAAGTGGGCTGGCAGAGAACTCATATCATGACTGCAGCTGAAGAAGTCATCCCGGTGTTAGAGCCGAGGGTCTGCTTTCTTATAAAAGCAATCCAACCAGATAATTAGCCGCTGGATTGCTTTTACAAGCAGCGGGAGGGGACCTCCCCCCTCCCACCACCTTCTGTGCCCTCTCAGCCTCTCCTGTCCCATAGAAGCAAACAGAGGCCAGATTGGCCCTGATGGTCTCCATGATACAGGAAGATGGAAGTGATGAGCATTCATCCCTTCTGGTTTTCTGGAATATAAAATGGTAAGGCCCCTTTCACACCGGGTGGGCCCGTCAGCGGATCCTCTTGCTCAGCGGGGGATCTCTCTGCTGATCGCTGTTGGGCAAATGGATGACAAGCCTGCATCTGCTTCACTTATACAGAGCAGACATGGACACGGCCCGCTGTCCTCTATGGGCGGTCAGACTGCCATGTGATCCGATCCAATGGACAGGAGGGGAATGGATCCCCATCTGTCTCTTTTTGGTGGATCGGATGTCGGCGAGTGTAAAGGGACACATATCCGTTTACACCTGCCGCTCCATAGAGGAGAATAGAGGTTCTGATCGGGTCCGGACCCAATCGGAACGTCCGTGTGAAAGGGGCCTAAAGTATCTGATTACACCGATCTTGGTGCGATCAGATGTTAAGGGCAGAGGAGAGATTTGGAGGCTAATAGACCCCAGATCTCTCCATAAAGAGTACCTGTCACTGTCATCCAAAAAGAAATGTAAAGCGACAATGTCAACAAAATAAATGGAAAGGAATATGCAGCCCCCCTCCCCCCCCCATGTTTGTGCGCAAAAGGTGAATGCACGAGACATGCCGCACGCTTTCAAACAGTGATGGTCCCACACATGTGAGGTAACACCGTGAACATCAGATCGAGGGCAGTAATTCTAGTACTAGACCTCCTGTGTAAATCTAAAGTGGGGCCCTGTAAAGGCTTTTATAGCATCTCCTGTGGATAATGACATTTACGTCATTTGTGGCTGTTGCAGGCGTGCGCATTGTTAAAGAATGACACGTTTGGTATTTATTCACTCGACATAACATACATTTTTAAAAATGTTACCAAACAATTTGGTGTTACATTGTATTTTTTTACATCAGAACTTTTAAAAATGTATTTTTCCCCAATATTTGCACTAGAAAAAACAGCTGCGCAAATACTGCGTGTAAAAAATTGCAACACCCTTCATTTTATTCTCTAGGACCTCCGCTATAAAAAGTCTATAACGTTTGGGGCTCTAACTGATTTTCTAGCAAAAAATCTGATTTTGAAATGTAAATAAAAATGGTGAGAAAAGGCCTGATCTTCAAGTGGATACATTGCACAGGAACGTGCTGCGCATGCAATGCTCTGTGCGTTCCAGTGCGATTCACATGCTATCTGGGTGCAGTATGATTTCACACCATTCATTTGAATTGGCTGAAATGGCACCAGACCACAGCTAAAGTTGTGCTTGGACTACTTCACAAAACACACAGCAACCGGACCGCATGGAACGTCAGTACTTCTGTGCCATGCCATCCAGTGCAGGAAAATGCCCTGTGATTGTGGACTGCGTTTGGGGTGTCGTTAGCATTGCACTGACACCAGGTGGGGGACACAAACATGGACCTCAGATTTCCCACATCACATTCTGGTGTCAACTGGCCCTCAGAACCACTCTAAACACATAATCTTCATAGATATTGGGACACGATTGTC
This sequence comes from Staurois parvus, assembly GCF_062004578.1. Classification (NCBI taxonomy): domain Eukaryota; kingdom Metazoa; phylum Chordata; class Amphibia; order Anura; family Ranidae; genus Staurois; species Staurois parvus. The sequence continues at coordinate 652,051 of NW_028319192.1, read as the reverse complement.
GGCACCATTAATCAAGCTTTTTTCAATGACATCAAACTGAACCCAAACCCCTTCACGCCTGAAGGTACAACAAATGTTCATGCCTAAGCACAATTTTGCAGCTTTGACATGCGTTAGTGAAACCGTCATCACAACTACTTTGTGCATCCAGTTGGTAAATGGTAATGGACATCTCCTGATTTTATTTTTATGTGATCAAAGGAAAACAGGCCCAAAATAGTGAAAATCATTTTTTCTAAAGTTAGCTGTATATTTCTTGCTGCTGCCATAACCTACCACCAAAGGACAACCCCCAACAATTCTCCTGCCCCCGACGATGGCAGCAATACCTCGTATGTGTATGTTAGTTGCTGTTTGTACCCGTAGTACAGCCCAGAAACAGTACTGCGCAGTTTTCTTTACATTTTTTTTTACCTTCTAAAACACACCGACACTAACTGACACTGATACTAATTTACATAAATAAATAACCCCCCCAAAATACTGACTCTGACCTTAACCTTTGACCCTGACCTTGACCCAAACACTAACCCTGGCACTGTCCTAGATCAAACCTTCATCTACATATTTTTTTTATTTTTTTTATTTTAAATTGCTGTTATTATTATTATTATTATTATTAATATTATTATTATTGATTTTTTTACACACTGTTGTTTTTTTTTTCTCTGAGAGGAGAGAGAGCCAATGTAAGAAAACACGTGGGGCGAGCTTCACAGTGACTCCTCATTGTGATAGCCAATCAGAGGCTCACAGTGATCAGGTGACCCAGAGTTGGGAGTTCTGAGTTTTGATCATTAGAATGGGACCCAGAGCTCTCAGTGAGACCCCCGCCTCTGTGCTGGGAGCTGGCCATACGGCGCGCTCCCACCACAAAGACAGATATGCAAATACAGTGAGGAACAGAAGTATTTGAACCCCCTGCGATTCTGCAAGTTCTCCCACTTCTCCATCATGGAGGGTCTGACATTCACATTGCAGGGGATTCCCACTCTGAGGACAGAATTCAGGAGATCCCATTGTATGATTTGTAAAGAATGTATTTGTCTCACACGGCTGAACAGAAGTATTTGAACCCCTGAGAAGATCCGTGTTAATATTTGGTACAGAAGCCTTTGTCTGCAATTACAGAGGTCAGACGTTTCCTGTAGTCCTTGGCCAGGTTTGCACTGCAACAGGGATTTTGGCCCCCTCCTCCACACAGATCTCCTCTAGATCTGTCAGGTTTCGGGGCTGTCGCTGAGCAACACAGAGTTTCAGCTCCCTCCAAAGATGTTCTATTGGATTTAGGGCTGGAGACTGGCTAGGCCACTCCAGAGCCTTGATATGCTTCTTACGGAGCCACTCCTTGGTTATCCTGGCTGTGTGCTTCGGGTCGTTGTCATGTTGGAAGACCCAGCCACGACCCATCTTCAATGCTCTGACTGAGGGAAGGAGGTTGTTGCTGAAAATCTCACAATAAATGGCCCCATTCATCCTCTCCTTAATACAGTGCAGTCGTCCTGTCCCCTTCGCAGAAAAGCACCCCCAAAGCATGATGTTACCACCCCCAAGCTTCACAGTAGGGATGGTATTCTTCGGATGCAACTCATCCTTCTTTTTCCTCCAAACACGACGAGTGAAGTTTAGACCAAAAAGTTCTCCTTTGGTCTCATCTGACCACATGACTTTCTCCCATGCCTCCTCTGGGTCATCCAGATAGTCATTGGCAGACTTCAGATGGGCCTGGACATGTGATGACTGGAGCAGGGGAACCTTCCGTGCAATGCATGATTGGAAACTATGATGGCATAGTGTTCTACCGACAGTGACCTTTGAACTGTGGTCCCAGCTCTCTTCATGTCATTGACCAGCTCCTCCCTTGTAGTTCTGGGCTGATTCCTCACCTTTCTTATCATCAGTGATACCCCACATGGTGAGATCTTGCATGGAGCCCCTACAATGTGAATGTCAGACCCTCCATGATTTCTGAGTGGGAGAACTTGCAAAATCTCAGGGTGTTCAAATACTTCTGTCCCTCACTGTAAGATGGTAATGTGATGCAAGGTGTACTCCTATACTTTTGAATTTTAACATATTATTTTTCTATCCCAAGTGGACCATGATGGCTGTGAAAACCCAATAGCATAAGGCTGTTGTGCGCTATGTTACACGTTTCTGACTTTGGATGTGTTTCATTATCTGACAATGCATGTCGTGATACTGATTGTACTCAGATGTCAACTCTGGAATGTTTTGGATGTTTTCATAAATTTTCATTTTAATTAAAAAAATATAGAAAACATCTTTATTTAGCACTTTATATAGAATTCTGACTTTTTTGTTTTTCTGTACAGGTGGATTGAAGAACCACGTTTTCGGTCAAGCTGGTCTTCATAAGTACAACTCAGTCACATGGGAAACGAGCCATACGGATGTCTTAGGTGACGGAACGTCTTTATCGTAGTTCACTGGAGGATTCACACAGGATACGAGACATATCAGTGTTCTCAATGTTGTAAATGTTTTGGATCCTCTTCAACATTGATCCCCCCTCAGAGGACATCAGGAGAGAAGTCATTTCAGTGTTGTGGAAGTGACAATGGCTTTACAATGTAGTTCAACCCTTGCATCCATAACAATTATTTCAGAAGCTAGTTCTTGCTTGGATTGTGATAAAGGTTTTACAATGAAGGCAAAACATATCACACCCCAGAAGGGTCACACTGAAGAGAAACCTTTTCAGTGTTTTGAGTGCAACACAGCTTTTACAACAAAGGGTAATCTTACCAAACACAAGAGGGTTCACACCAGAGAGAAGCCATATCAGTGTTCTGAATGTGATAAAACCTTTACATCGAAGGATCAACTTATCAAACACCAGAGGATTCACACTGGAGAGAAGACATATCAGTGTTCTGAATGTGATACAGCTTTTACACACAAGTGTTATCTTATCAGACACCAGATTGTTCACACTGGAGAGAAGCCATATCAGTGTTCTGAATGTGAAAAAGCTTTTACAATGAAAGGTAATCTTATGACACACCAGAGGATTCACACTGGAGAGAAACCATATCAGTGTTCTCAATGTGATAAAGCTTTTACAGTGAAGTCAGATCTTATCAGACACCAGAGGATTCACACTGGAGAGAAGTCATATCAGTGTTCTGAATGTGATAAAGCTTTTACACTGAAGTCAAATCTTATCACGCACCAGAGAGTCCACACTAGAGAGAAGCCATATCAGTGTTCTGAATGTGATAAAGCTTTTACAACGAAAGATTATCTTATGACACACCAGAGGATTCACACTGGAGAGAAACCATATCAGTGTTCTCAATGTGATAAAGCTTTTACACTGAAGTCAAATCTTATCACGCACCAGAGAGTCCACACTAGAGAGAAGCCATATCAATGTTCTGAATGTGATAAAGCTTTTACAACGAAAGATTATCTTATGAAACACAAGAGGATTCACACTGGAGAGAAGCCATATCAATGTTCTGAATGTGATAAAGCTTTTACAACGAAAGATTATCTTATGAAACACAAGAGGATTCACACTGGAGAGAAGCCATATCAGTGTTCTGAATGTGATAAAGCTTTTACACAGAAATCAGATCTCATCACACACCAGAGGATTCACACTGGAGAGAAGCCATATCAATGTTCTGAATGTGATAAAGCTTTTACAACGAAAGAGTATCTTATCAAACACAAGAGGATTCACACTGGAGAGAAGCCATATCAGTGTTCTGAATGTGATAAAGCTTTTACAATGAAGCCAAGTCTTATCACACATCAGAGGATTCACACCGGAGAGAAGCCATATCAGTGTTTTGAATGTGATAAAGCTTTTACAATGAAGTCAGATCTTATCAGACACCAGAGGATTCACACTGGAGAGAAGTCATATCAGTGTTCTGAATGTGATAAAGCTTTTACAATGAAAGGTCATCTTATCACACACCAGATGATTCACACTGAAGAGAAACCATATCAGTGTTCTGAATGCAATACCACTTTTAAACAAGTGTCATCCCTTATCATACACCAGATGATTCACACTGGAGAGAAGCCACATCAATGTGTTGAATGTGATAAAGCTTTTAAAACTAAGTCAGAGCTTATCATACACAGGACAGTTCACACTGGAAAGCAGCTTTGAGTGTTCTGAATGTGATAAAATGTTTACAACCAACAGCAAACTTATCATGCACCAGAATACTCACACTGGAGAAAGGCCATATCAGTGTTCTGAATGTGGCAAAGCTTTTGTATATAAGGAAAGCCTTATTATACACCAGAGGAGTCACACTGGAGAGAAGCCATATCACTGTTCTCAATGTGATAAATCTTTTAAACATAGAGAACAACTTAACACACACAAGAGGGTCCACACCAGAGAAAATCTGTAGCCATGTTGTGAGTGTAACAGATTTTTTTACATAAGTCACATGTGATCACACACCAGAGGATTCACAGGCTTCAGCTGCAGGAGGTAATGGGGAGAAGGGGGGTTTAAAGGGATAGAAGCTCAAGACTATTTTACCTTTTGACTATTTTTTTTCAGACAAGTATTGACAGTGAACTGTGTTTCCTAATGATTTTAATCTCTATCCTTTTTATGAAGCTTTGAATGAACATGTAATATATTTTCATCATTCATTAACTGAGCTGTGTTCCCAAGTGTTTTCTTCATTGTCAGATCCTGGGCTAATGCATTACCAACACTGCCTCAGCACCAAGACTAGGTAGTGGTCAAGTGGCATCTTACCAAGCCTCCAAAGTCTCAGTGGGAGAGACTTTTCTAGATTCTGATGACTATTCCAATATCCGTCTAGCTTGAGGGCTCCAGCTACGCTCACCTTGTCCAAGCCTCTCTTCACATATTCCACCTCCCCTCCAGTGATCAATGCCTTATTTCCAGGTTCCTCCTCCTCTTATGGATGACAGCTTTACAGGTAGGACTGCCACAGGGACAACAGCCATGGAGAATTCTCTGTCCAGTGAGAAATCAAATTCCTAAGCTGGTGTAGACCTTCCAACACCAATTCACTGCTCTTTGTTTGGGATGTGTTCAACAGTACCACTTACGCCCAGCTGGCTGCTTGTCTTCCATCTTGTCCTGCCACAAGTCCAAGGGATTCCATCAGGAGAAGATTGGACTTCCTTATTATATTGTCTCTCTGTTCAGCTATTGCTCCTCTCCATAGACCGATCACATACTACAACTGCATCTTCTGGGGGACTGAAATTCCTCTGACTCGGGTTCTCTTCAATGACTCTGAATAGTCAATTCTCTTTTTTTGGGTAGGTATTGTTTTTGGGTAGGTATTGTTTGCGAAGAACCCTTTTTTGACCCTAGAAACATTCTGATGTTGACAATAAAGTGTAACTATGGTTAGAATTAATATTTACATAAAGGGTGCAATCTGTCCTTAACCACTTATGGTGATGTCCCAGTTCAGCACATTACACCTTTAGGATTTGTAATCTACCCAAATGTATTATACATCAGTTTTTCATGTCAGAGGGCTTTAATGTGGTAGAAAATGAGGATACGTATATTTTATTTGTTTTTCTAGGTAACACTTGTGATGTCACTACACTCCTAATGTAAATACGGTGCAAAAGAATTCTGTTTTTGTTGCTTTTACAGTGCTCTCCCATCACCTTCTGTGGCACTCTCGGCCTCTCCTGTCCCATAGAAGCAAACAGAGGCCAGATCGGCCCTGATGGCCTCCATGATACAGGAAGACGGAAGTGATGAGCATTCATCCCTTCTGGTTTTCTGTAATATAAAATGGTAAGGCCCCTATCACACCGGGTGGGCCCGTCAGCAGATCCTCTTGCTCAGCGGGGGATCTGTCTGCTGATCACTGTTGGGCAAATGGATGACAAGTCTGCGTCTGCTTCACTTATACAGAGCGGACATGGACACGGCCCGCTGTCCTCTATGGGCGGTCAGACTGCCATGTGATCTGATCCAACGGACAGAAGGGGAATGGATCCCCATCTGTCTCTTTTTGGCAGATCGAATCGGATGTCAGCGAGTGTAAAGGGACACATCTCCATTTACATCTGCCACTCCATAGAGAATAGAGGTTGTGATCGGGTCCGGACCCAATCGGAACGTTCATGTGAAAGAGGCCTAAAGTATCTGATTACACTGATCTTGGTGCGATCAGAGGTTAAGGGCAGAGGAGAGATTTGGAGGCTATTAGACCCCAGATCTCTCCATAAAGAGTACCTGAAAGGATAATATAACATAATCAGCTCCATTTTGTTATACAAGATGTTTGCTTAAAAAATATATGACTTTTGTACACATTAAGAGAAAAGTTTGTACTGTATGTATTCTTTACAGGAAACTAACTGTGTTTACAAGTTTTTTGAGGAAGTAACTTTCGGTAAGACCGTGGCCGTAGTCTGGGCGTTGTGCTAAGATCATGAGTTAGTCTGACCACAACCATCTGGCCAGAAACTAGTTCTGCAAAGTTTAATGACAATTAAGGTGCAAATATTAAAGATAAATGCATGAATTTGATTGGTTGATATTAAAGGTTGGTCATTAATAATCTGCCTAGAGACTACAGATTTATATATATGCCGATGTTTCCGCAATAAAGTTGAAGTGTCTTGCAACGAGCTGTGGCGTGGTGTGCAATTCATTTCCCGATATATCATACGTTATCGCTCAGGTGTAACCGGTGGGGGCCCCCATTGAGAGGAAAAACTCAACACCAACCCTTTGTACTGGTGTCAGAAGAGTGGGATAATCACCAAGGTGAGTGAGAATCTTTTTTTTCTATTTTTTTAAGAAAAAGAGATGCTTTTCTTGCCGAGGTCATTATTTCTGAATTTAAGAGGGAGATTGGTGGGTGGAGTTTAGGAGCGAGAGAAAGGGACTCTCGGCTCGGGACATAGAATACCTGTATACACCTGACATAGCACTTATTGTTCTTTGTTGTATTGCTGTATTGTCTTACTAATCTGCTGCTGCCGCTGCTGTTGTTATGGGGAATTCCTTAGGTAAGGAGGAAATACCTCGCCATGTGCCGCCGCTAAAAGCATTAAAGTTGATTAAATTGATGAAGAAAAATAGAGACAAAAAGCAGAAAGGGAAAATGCAGTTGTTACCATAAATGAGACTTGAAAAGAATTTGTTACTAGAGTTTCTTCTTTTGGTTACTATTATGTTAATCCACGGGTGGATAATTTAGTAAGCTGGTTAGAAGGATTGGGAGGAGCGAGATTTCCCCGGGAAGGAGGGAATGACACAATGTGTATGGATATGATAAATGGTATGTGCCTGCATGAGCAACCACAGGTGGATGTTTGGGGAAAGGGAGACCCAGCTTGGGACAAGGATTATATGTTTGAGGGAGGTAAGAATTGGTTGACATATGTACCAGGATATAGAACCTTAATTGCAGCAAATATTCCTGTGCCACCACCACCCTACAAACATAAAGAGGTTAATTCAGTTCCACCAACTTCCCCACAGATAGCCCCGTTATATCCAGCACTTCCCCACAGATAGCCCCGTTATATCCATCGCTTCCCCGCAGATAGCCCCGTTATATCCAACGCTTCCCCGCAGATAGCCCCGTTATATCCAGCGCTTCCCCGCAGATAGCCCCGTTATATCCAGCGCTTCCCCGCAGATAGCCCCGTTATATCCAGCGCTTCCCCACAGATAGCCCCGTTATATCCAGCGCTTCCCCACAGATAGCCCCGTTATATCCAGCACTTCCCCACAGATAGCCCCGTTATATCCAGCACTTCCCCACAGATAGCCCCGTTATATCCAGCACTTCCCCACAGATAGCCCCGTTATATCCAGCACTTCCCCACAGATAGCCCCGTTATATCCAGCACTTCCCCACAGATAGCCCCGTTATATCCAGCACTTCCCCACAGATAGCCCCGTTATAGCCAGCATTTCCCCACACTGATAAAACAGAGGATGATGAAGACATCATCATTTCAGCAGTCCGAGTTAGAAGACAGCGCAGAGCAAATGAGAGAGAGGCAGAAAGTTCAGATGATGAAGGTAAAAGAGAGGAAGAGGAGGAAAAGAAAAAGAAAGTTGAAAGAAAGGAAAAGAAAGTAGTGGAGGTAAGTGATAGGGTTATGAGGTCCAGTGATGAGCCAAAGGAAGGGAAGGGAAGAGGATTGGGGCCGGTAGAAGAGGAAGAGAAAGTGAGATCAGCTTACCCATTTATGACCGTGGGGGGTGAGCTGATTTTAAAGGCATTAGATGCAAAGGAATTAAATGCTATAGTACAAGGATGCCCCAATCCCAGGAAGTCTCCAGGGGGGAGCAGTATCCTGGTTAAAAAGAATGTGTGTAGGAAGAAATACGATGGAAGATTGCAAGGTGATTGTAGAAAAGATATTGGGAGATATTACAGATGAATTTGAATGGGATAATTGTCCAATATTTAACAATGAGGATAATACTGAGTTGGCACATAGGGCGTGGTCCACAAAGCAGGGTGTGGATAAATATCCCCTGTGATCTAGGGAGCAGAGGGATGCAGCGTGGGAGGAAGTTAAACCGGAATTGGTAAGGCTTTACAAGCAGAGGAAATCATTTGCTCCAATTGTAGCATGTAGACAAAAAATGACTGAAACTGCCACAGATTGTATTAGAAGGTTTAAAAAGGTATGGCTGGAAGGAGGGATGGATGTAAGTGATGGGGAAAGTGAATCTATTTCTATCCAATCATGGATGAATGGAGCCCTGCCCCATGTTAGTTTAGCGATTAGACAGCTGTATGGTGCTTGGCATAAGAAGTATGGGACCCCCCTGGAGATTTCCTCGAGTAACACCAAATCAATAGGAATAGAGGGAAAAGAAACACCCACCAGCAGTACATCTACCCTCCCCGTACAGGCAAAGGATGGACAGGTCTGGTATCATAGATTTCATGTGCTCCCACATTGCCCAGTATCCCTGTTAGGCCAAGATTTGTTAGTACGGAGGTGTGACAGTGATCGGTATGTACAGGAGAGGAGTACGGAGGTATGACAGTGATGGGTATGTACAGGAGAGGAGTGTGGAGGTATGACAGTGATGGGTATGTACAGGAGAGGAGTACGGAGGTATGACAGTGATGGGTATGTACAGGAGAGGAGTGTGGGAGGTATGACAGTGATGGGTATGTACAGGAGAGGAGTATGGAGGTATGACAGTGATGGGTATGTACAGGAGAGGAGTACGGAGGTATGACAGTGATGGGTATGTACAGGAGAGGAGTGTGGAGGTGTGACAGTGATCGGTATGTACAGGAGAGGAGTGTGGGGGGTATGACAGTGATCGGTATGTACAGGAGAGGAGTGTGGAGGTGTGACAGTGATCGGTATGTACAGGAGAGGAGTACGTAGGTATGACAATGATGGGTATGTACAGGAGAGGAGTACGGAGGTATGACAGTGATGGGTATGTACAGGAGAGGAGTGTGGAGGTATGACAGTGATGGGTATGTACAGGAGAGGAGTACGGAGGTATGACAGTGATGGGTATGTACAGGAGAGGAGTGTGGGAGGTATGACAGTGATGAGTATGTACAGGAGAGGAGTATGGAGGTATGACAGTGATGGGTATGTACAGGAGAGGAGTACGGAGGTATGACAGTGATGGGTATGTACAGGAGAGGAGTGTGGAGGTGTGACAGTGATCGGTATGTACAGGAGAGGAGTGTGGGGGGTATGACAGTGATCGGTATGTACAGGAGAGGAGTGTGGAGGTGTGACAGTGATCGGTATGTACAGGAGAGGAGTACGTAGGTATGACAATGATGGGTATGTACAGGAGAGGAGTACGGAGGTATGACAGTGATCGGTATGTACAGGAGAGGAGTGTGGGAGGTATGACAGTGATCTGTATGTACAGGAGAGGAGTACGGAAGTATGACAGTGATGGGTATGTACAGGAGAGGAGTACGGAGGTATGACAGTGATGGGTATGTACAGGAGAGGAGTACGGAGGTATGACAGTGAGGGGTATGTACAGGAGAGGAGTACGGAGGTATGACAGTGATGGGTATGTACAGGAGAGTACGGAGGTATGACAGTGATGGGTATGTACAGGAGAGGAGTGTGGAGGTATGACAGTGATCGGTATGTACAGGAGAGGAGTACGGAGGTATGACAGTGATGGGTATGTACAGGAGAGGAGTACGGAGGTATGACAGTGATGGGTATGTACAGGAGAGGAGTACGGAGGTATGACAGTGATGGGTATGTACAGGAGAGGAGTACGGAGGTATGACAGTGATGGGTATGTACAGGAGAGGAGTACGGAGGTATGACAGTGATGGGTATGTACAGGAGAGGAGTACGGAGGTATGACAGTGATGGGTATGTACAGGAGAGTACGGAGGTATGACAGTGATGGGTATGTACAGGAGAGGAGTGTGGAGGTATGACAGTGATCGGTATGTACAGGAGAGGAGTACGGAGGTATGACAGTGATGGGTATGTACAGGAGAGGAGTACGGAGGTATGACAGTGATGGGTATGTACAGGAGAGGAGTACGGAGGTATGACAGTGATGGGTATGTACAGGAGAGGAGTACGGAGGTATGACAGTGATGGGTATGTACAGGAGAGGAGTACGGAGGTATGACAGTGATGGGTATGTACAGGAGAGGAGTACGGAGGTATGACAGTGATGGGTATGTACAGGAGAGGAGTACGGAGGTATGACAGTGATGGGTATGTACAGGAGAGGAGTACGGAGGTATGACAGTGATGGGTATGTACAGGAGAGGAGTACGGAGGTATGACAGTGATGGGTATGTACAGGAGAGTACGGAGGTATGACAGTGATGGGTATGTACAGGAGAGGAGTGTGGAGGTATGACAGTGATCGGTATGTACAGGAGAGGAGTACGGAGGTATGACAGTGATGGGTATGTACAGGAGAGGAGTGTGGAGGTATGACAGTGATGGGTATGTACAGGAGAGGAGTACGGAGGTATGACAGTGATGGGTATGTACAGGAGAGGAGTACGGAGGTATGACAGTGATTGGTATGTACAGGAGAGGAGTACGGAGGTATGACAGTGATGGGTATGTACAGGAGAGGAGTGTGGAGGTATGACAGTGATCGGTATGTACAGGAGAGGAGTACGGAGGTATGACAGTGATGGGTATGTACAGGAGAGGAGTACGGAGGTATGACAGTGATTGGTATGTACAGGAGAGGAGTACGGAGGTATGACAGTGATGGGTATGCACAGGAGAGGAGTACGGAGGTATGACAGTGATGGGTATGTACAGGGGAGGAGTACGGAGGTATGACAGTGATGCGTATGTACAGGAGAGGAGTACGGAGGTATGACAGTGATGGGTATGTACAGGAGAGGAGTACGGAGGTATGACAGTGATGGGTATGTACAGGAGAGGAGTACGGAGGTATGACAGTGATGGGTATGTACAGGAGAGGAGTACGGAGGTATGACAGTGATCGGTGTGTACAGGAGAGGAGTATGGAGGTATGACAGTGATGGGTATGTACAGGAGAGGAGTACGGAGGTATGACAGTGATGGGTATGTACAGGAGAGGAGTACGGAGGTATGACCGTTCCCAGGGAGGAGTATCTCAGGAAGGGTCTATACTCCACCATAACTCTGGTTCTCGGAGTGTCAGGTCCCAGCGGGTTCTCCTGGTGTCTCTCCTGTTATTCTGTCTCGGACACATCAGAGGAACATGGTGGGAGATCGGCCTGAATGTCCTTCCTAGGAGGGAATACCGGAGCCATTCTGAGGCCCATTTAATGGCCGGCAATGAGGAGGAAACCAACACTGAGAAGTAGATGCTGAGATATATACAGCACGGGGCAGCACAGTGGCTGAGTGGTTAGCACTTCCTCCTGGCAGTACTCGTATTTTTGGTTCAAATCCCAACAACGGCACCACCTGCCTGGAGTTTGCATGTTCTCCCTGTGCCTGCACAGGTTTCCTCCGGGTACTCCTGTTTCCTCCCACACTACAAAGACATGCTGGGAGGTGAATTGGCTCCTAAGTTGTCCCTAGTATGTGTATGTATGAATGTGAGTTAGGGCCCTTAGATTGTACGCTCCTCGGGGGCGGGGACTGATGGGAATGTACAATATAGATGTAAACTGACGGCGCTATATAAGTACCTGGAATAAATAATAATAATACACCCAGATCATCGATGACGAGGAGGAAGGTTCGGTCACAGATGATTGGTCCGTCTATAGCAGGGACAGGAGCCGGGACCAGGAATAGGAGATCAACCTGACTTACCCGTGTGCTCTGACATGGAGAAGATCCCATGCTGGCCCTATGGTGGCCGTGTGTTCAGGATGGAGACAGACAATCACAGGACCCTCTGGAAGCCGAACTAAAATGGCTGAGAGGAAGAAAGTGTTCCCGGGACAGGAATTGAGACAGACAGGAAGTGACTCCAGACAGATTTATGCAGAGGCTGCAGTATGGAGAGCAGACACTAGATGGTGTTGGTCCAAAAAAAGCTGAATAGCATAAAACAGGGGAAAAAACCTGAAAAACAAAAGATGATGGCGGCTCGTAAACTTCTACGATGAAGGAAACACAGTTATCACAATACAGTGCAGTGGAGTAGATATTCGTCCTCCATTTTATTGTAGCCCGCACTTTTCTCCTCTGGAGGCCATTTTCCTTTGGTCTATTATCTATGTTTGTACATTTATCACATTGCAGTGGATTATATCTTCCTCCTCCATTTTTTTGTAGCCCGCCTGTCCCTCCTCCGGTGGCCATTTTCCCTTAGTCTGATATGAATGCTGGCACATTTTGTCCCCTGATATTAGACATTAGCCGGGTGATTGTATACACACAGCGGGCAGATCTCAATCAATGTCACCCACTAGTCTATACTGTCACGGGGTTGGCCAGCCAATCATGTGGCTCCTATTCTGTCCTTCCAATGACCATTCCTAGTACATAGGACTCATCTTCCATACTACATTCATGATACAACAAGATGGAAACTCCCAATATACAGAGAAAATCTCCCATAAAATACATAGAAATCACATCTGCCCTAAAGGGCCATAAACATAAGAAGATTGCCCCCGACGCCCCCAGATTCATCTACAATACTAGCCAAGGTGTCATTGGTCCCCCTAATACACGGACAGTACCTGTTTCATGTACAGGAATGAAGACAACACAAGCTGCTGGTGTGAGGAATCATGTTGTACAACAGAACTGCATCCAGGTCAGCATAGAACAGGAAGCAGGAAGTAGAAGGCCATGCAATATTCCCGGATACAAGTCGGGTCACAGGATTTGTACAATGACTCTATAACGTCTCCCTTTTTTACATTCCATTCAAACCTTGTAAACAATGAAACTAAAACAGATCCTGAACAGTCTTGAACATGGCATGCTGTGTTACTGGTAGATACACTACAGATTGAGTCCATCTGGTGGTCTGGAAACTCGACCACTACGCAAGGCCACAGGGATTTTCCTGGGGAAATACGTTCAATTCCAGAAGGTGTTGATAAGGAGCGACCCTCTTTCCTGGCTGGTGTGTTTGGCAGAGAAGAACTTGTCGGGATATGTGGCTGCATTATGTCATCCTCATTGTATCCCGATATGACAGCGGAGTTCTCTCTGCTTTGAGTATATGGTCCAGTAGGACTCGGGGCATTGAGCACCTCAGGAGGATCACGTGCAGGATGCTCATAGGCTTGTGCGGTGAATCGTTCTGCCCTTCGCAGGTTAACTCGATTGCGGTGGTAAAGACTGCCTTCTACATCCACAAGATATGATCGAGGAGCAACCCTCTGAACACAGGAACCCAGTCTCCAGAGACCGGTCCTGTCACCTGGAAGCGGCTTCATACAGATTGGCTCACCAATGCTTAGTTCAGGTAAGTCTTTAGCAGACACATCGTATGACAGTTTGGCAATCTGTTTCCTCCGCTGCAGTTTCGCCGGGACACCTGTAACCACACAAGGATCAAGTAATTTGTTGGCCACAGGCAATGAAGTCTTCAGTCTCCTAGACATCAAGCGCTGTGCAGGACTACTGTCCATGCCTTCAGATGGGGTGTTCCTCCAATGTAGAATGGCCTTCCACGGATCAGTACCATCAAACTTGGCCTTCTTACAAAGATTCTTCACTATCTTGACAGCCGATTCCACTTTGCCATTGGCTTGCGGGTGCCTCGGGGATGAGGTAACATGCTCAAATCCCCAATTTTTACAGAACCGTCTGAATTGCTCACATGCAAATTGAGGTCCATTATCTGAGATGACTCTATCCGGCTGGCCATAACGTGCAAACTGTGCTTTACAACGCTTGATGGTAGTATCAGCAGACAGGTCAGGAAGTAGCTCAATCTCCCAAAAGTCGGAATAGTGATCAACAATTAGTAGAAAATCCTGCCCAGCATAATTCAGTAAGTCCATGCTTACAATTTGCCAAGGCCGGGTGGGCAGCACATGCAACATCATAGGTCCTTTCTGTTGTGCCTGCGCATATTCATTGCATGCCGAGCAACAGCTAACAAAGTCTCTAATCTCGTTCTGCATGTTGGGCCAGTATAGGGTATCACGTGCTTGCCTATAGCATGCTTCTCCACCAATGTGACTGGTATGAATACGAGTCAGCATCTCCCATCTTAAAGATTTAGGAATGATGACCCTTGGCCCCTTGTACAGTATTCCATCTTGGATGGCGATTTCATCTCTGAAAGTCCAATATTCTCTCACAAGTAATGGGGCTTCCAACTTGGAATCAGGCCAACCGTTCAGAACAACATATTTAAGAGCCTGCAAACTCTCATCGGTTTCAGTGTGCTGTTTTATCTGAAGCAATCGTTGGTCCGTGACGTATAAATAGTCTGAATGATTAATCTGTGACAGGACCTCCAGGTCCCGCTGAACATTGCAAACTGTGTGTTGTGCATACTCAGGTGTACCACCTGCTGCTGTAGCTCTGCTAAGAGTGTCACTAATGTACCTTTCAGGACCAGGTTTATAGACCACATTTAGGCAATAGTTTTGTAACGTGACAACATGCTCTGTAGACGTTTGGGTGCACACAAAAGTGGTTTCTGGAAAATAGAAATCAGAGGTTTATGGTCAGTTTCTGCCGTGATCTCGTCGCGCCCATAGAGGTAGTGGTGAAAGCGCTGGCAGGCAAACACTATACTCAGACATTCCTCTTCTATTTGTGCGTAGTTTTGTTCGGTAGAGTCAGTGTCCTTGAAGCAAAAGCGATAGGCTGGCCAGCTTGCAATAGACAACACCCAAGTCCAGTTTTGCTTGCATCACTTTGAATAGTTACAGGTTTTGTAACGTCATAGTACTTCAGGACAGGTGTGTCCGTGACCAAGCGTTTGATGTCCTGCACTGCATTATCATGCTTAGGAAGCCAATGCCAAACAGCGTCCTTGTCCAGAAGCCTTCTCAATGGCTCACAGACCTCTGAGAGGTGTGGTAGGAATTTTGCTAGGTAGGTAACAAATCCAATAAAGCGCTGCAGGGATTTCACATTTGCTGGCTGCGGCATATCCAGTATGGCTCTGATTTTTTCTGGGTCAGTGTAAGGAACCACCTGGCGGGGCCTCTAGTAACCCATGGAATAGGATTCCCCAGAGCGCAGAGTCTAAGTCCCAGTCTGCTTGTTCACCAGGGCCCCTGATGGTGGGGATGGACTTGCAGCAGACAGAGACCAGGTCGCGGCCCCTGAGTACACCCACCCGTGGTAGAGGAATCTGCCAGAGGTATCCACAGGATGAGAGCCTGATATGAAGAGGCGGATGGATCCGAGTGGGATGGATGGATGACTGAGAAGAAGCGAGGTCAGACAGGCCGGGTCGGTAACTGTGGGGACAGCGAGGTACACGGCTGCAGGCAAAGAATAGTCGGGTCACTCGCTGGGTCAGTAACAGAAGATCAAATCCAAAGGGGGCATCCGAGAGAGAGGTCAGGCAAGCCAGAGGGTCAGAGCAGGAGAATTCAACACAGTCAGGGACAATCTGGGTCAGCAACGATCAAAATACAGAGACTTCAGGAACAGGAACACAGGATAGACCATACGGCAACCGGTGTCAGTGCAGAATGGATTTAAATACTGCGCCCTGCACTGTCATTGGTCCCGAATGCACATGCGTGAGTTCCGTCATTGCCGTGGCCGGCCAAGACCTAGTGCCCGCACACCAGTGCAAGTTGGCACACTGCGCCTGCTCCTGACAGTCAGCCTTCAAACCCTCCCAGGTTAGAATGTGTTCATGAAAGGGGACTTCTTTGACCTTGAATTGCAGCTTTTTCATGCCAAGTCTCAATTTTACCTGCCTACAATGATTTATCAGTTCCAGCAGTTTGCCATCATGATCTTGCTCTGCTTCCTCATCTGTGTCCCCACAGCCAACCACAAGGATGTCATCAGCTATTGGTTCAATACCACCGAGTCCAGCCAATAGTTCATGTTGTTTATGTTGATACACCTCTGGTGCAACTGATACTCCAAAAGGCAGTTTGCGCCATCTTTTCCTGCCCCACGGAGTCCAGAAGGTTGTCATGTAACTACTTGCATCATCCAACTTACACTGTAAAAATGCATCCCGAGCATCAACAAGCGTGAACAGACGTGCCTTTGGCAGCTTGTACAAAACATCCTCGAGAGTTGGCATGATGTAGTGAGATTGTCTCAGTGCCATATTTAAGAATTTGGGATCTATGCATATTCGTAGGTTATTTGGCTTCCTTACAATCACCATGTTACTTATCCAGCCAGTTGGGTCAGTCACTGGTGCCAAGTGTCCATTGGCCTCATACTGGTCAAGCTGTGCCTTAACTGCCTGTTTTAATGCCACCGGCACATTGCGTGGTGCACATTGGACTGGAGGGACACTCACATCAAGGTGGAAATGAACTTCCCCTGGTACAGATTCTACTGGCCCAGTAAACACATCACTAAATTCCTTTATCAGCAGTTGTTTTGTCAAGGGCCCCTTGGATAGATTGTCCATCACATTGCGCTCTGCAGGGACGGAGAAACGTATCAGCCCTAGACGCTCACAGGATGAGCCAGACAACAGTGGCTTTTGGCTGCTTCCACAATTTCACACTCCAGCTTGTGTGTTAGTCCACGTATGGCACATTCTGTCTTGAAGAGCCCCAGAGATTTCATCATCGCACCGGAGTATAACTTTAATCTGGTGTCACTTGGCAGTAGACGTGCTTCTGGTGCTGACACCATTTTGTCTCTGAAGCACATTACATCCCACGTTGTTCCTGAATGGAGGTGACAGGATTGGGGCTTATTATTTACATGTAAAGTGACAAACCATTTCTTTCCTCTGGATTGCACAGCGCCCATCAATTCACTGCTGTATATAACTTCAGTGGTGTGTGTGTGGGGGGAGGTAGGTGATCTGTGTGGGGGAGGTAGGTGATCTGTGTGGGGGGAGGTAGGTGATCTGTGTGTGGGGGGAGGTAGGTGATCTGTGTGTGGGGGGAGGTAGGTGATCTGTGTGGGGGGAGGTAGGTGATCTGTGTGGGGGGAGGTAGGTGATCTGTGTGTGGGGGGAGGTAGGTGATCTGTGTGGGGGAGGTAGGTGATCTGTGTGGGGGAGGTAGGTGATCTGTGTGGGGGGAGGTAGGTGATCTGTGTGGGGGAGGTAGGTGATCTGTGTGTGGGGAGGTTGGTGATCTGTGTGGGGAGGTTGGTGATCTGTGTGGTGGAGGTAGGTGATCTGTGTGGGGGGAGGTAGGTGATCTGTGTGGGGGAGGTAGGTGATCTGTGTGGGGAGAGGTAGGCCGATCAATTCACTGCTGTCTATAACTTCAGTGGTGTGTGTGTGGGGGGAGGTAGGTGATCTGTGTGGGGGGAGGTAGGTGATCTGTGTGGGGGAGGTAGGTGATCTGTGTGGGGGGAGGTAGGTGATCTGTGTGGGGGAGGTAGGTGATCTGTGTGGGGGGAGGTAGGTGATCTGTGTGGGGGAGGTAGGTGATCTGTGTGGGGGGAGGTAGGTGATCTGTGTGGGGGGAGGTAGGTGATCTGTGTGGGGGAGGTAGGTGATCTGTGTGTGGGGGGAGGTAGGTGATCTGTGTGGGGGGAGGTAGGTGATCTGTGGGGGGAGGTAGGTGATCTGTGTGGGGGGAGGTAGGTGATCTGTGTGGGGGGAGGTAGGTGATCTGTGTGGGGGAGGTAGGTGATCTGTGTGGGGGAGGTAGGTGATCTGTGTGGAGAGGTAGGTGATCTGTGTGGGGGGAGGTAGGTGATCTGTGTGGGGGGAGGTAGGTGATCTGTGTGTGGGGAGGTAGGTGATCTGTGTGGGGGGGAGGTAGGTGATCTGTGTGGGGGGAGGTAGGTGATCTGTGTGGGGGGAGGTAGGCCCATCAATTCCCTGCTGTCTATAACTTCAGTGGTGTGTCTCTTCCTCATATGCGGATGTGTTCTCCACGTTGTGTCATTTGCCTATTGATGGCCGTCGTTTACTTGACAAACAAACGTTAGTAAAATGGTTTGTTCTTCCACAAGACTTCCAAGACTCCCCATAAGCTGGACACGGCTCTTTAATTCTTTCATGCACAGTCCCACAGTATCTGCAAGCTGTAGGGTTGGCAGTATTTGTGCTCATCAGGGGGCGTTGCTGCAGTTTGTTCCTGTTGCCATGCTGCATTGCAATGTTTATGCTGTCGGTCTGCTGTCTGTCCTGTTCCATAACTTTCAGACGTCTGTCAGTGAGCTCTGCTGTACGGCACGTCTCAATGGCTGTGTGTAGAGTGAACTCATGTTCTCTTAGGAGGCGCCTGCGTGTGCTCTCTCGCTAGCTATACCAACAACAATTGTGTCCCTTATCAATTGGTCTCTGAGTGCCATATTCACAAGTTGCTGCCTTTTCTCTCCAGTGTGTAACAAAGTGATCCAAAGATTGTCCCTCTTCTTGTTTGCAGCATCCAAACACATCCCTTTCATAAATGACATTTGTAGCAGGTATGAGATCATCTTCCAGTACATTTACAATGGCTGTAACATTGTGTTGCTGATCTGCTGTGAGGGTCACATGGTGTTTATACACATGCCTGCATTCACTGCCCATGACTCTTCTCAGAGTTGCTGCCGGCACTCCTGCACATTTCTCATTCCAGCCTGTAGCCAGACAATAATCTTCACATTCAGCTCTGAAAGATTCCCAATTGCTGCTCCAATCCCCACTCATTGTCATCCCCTCTGGGGGAGGTATGCCATTCATGGCAGCCATATTGTCAGGAAGCCTCTGAGCTATCAAATCTCAGACAATCCTCAGTCTCAGGCTGTAGTTCACAAACCTGTGTTTCCCAAAGCTGCTGCGCTCCAAACAAGAGGCTCAGTCCTGATTCCAGTCACTTCTGACACCATGTTTCATGTACAGGAATGAAGACAACACAAGCTGCTGGTGTGAGGAATCATGTTGTACAACAGAACTGCATCCAGGTCAGCATAGAACAGGAAGCAGGAAGTAGAAGGCCATGCAATATTCCCGGATACAAGTCGGGTCACAGGATTTGTACAATGACTCTATAACAGTTTCCATCTTGTTGTATCATGAATGTAGTATGGAAGATGAGTCCTATGTACTAGGAATGGTCATTGGAAGGACAGAATAGGAGCCACATGATTGGCTGGCCAACCCCGTGACAGTATAGACTAGTGGGTGACATTGATTGAGATCTGCCCGCTGTGTGTATACAATCACCCGGCTAATGTCTAATATCAGGGGACAAAATGTGCCAGCATTCATATCAGACTAAGGCAAAATGTCCGCCGGAGAAGGGACAGACAGGCTACAACATAATGGAGGAGGGAGATCTAATCCACTGTAATGTAAAAACACTATATTAGACCAAGGGAAAATGGCTGCCAAATAAGGGACAGACAGGCTACAACATAATGGCGCCCGATTAGTCTATTAAGGATTATAATGGTATATATAGGCAGCTGTACGTCCGATGGCCAACTCCTGAGGAAGTCACGTGATGTGATGTAACCTGTAGAGTGGGACAATGACGTCAAGGTGATAAATAAGATGTTTACAAGCCTCCATCATCTTTTGTTTTTCAGGTTTTTTCCCTGTTGTTTTATACTATTCTGCTTTTTCACCATCTAGTGTCTGCTCTCCATACTGCACCCTCTGTATAAATCAGTCTGGAGTCACTTCCTGTCTGGAGTCTTTTCCTGTTTGTGTCACTTCCTGTCTGGAGTCACTTCCTGTCCCTGGAACACTTTCTTCCTCTCAGCCATTTTAGATCTGCTTCGAGAAGGTCCAACAGAATCGGTCTCCATCCTGAACACACGGCCACCGTAGGGCCAGCATGGGATCTTCTCCATGTCAGAGCACACGGGTAAGTCAGGTGGATCTCCTATTCCTGGTCCCGGCTCCTGTCCCTGCTATAGACGGACCAATCATCTGTGACCGAAACCTTCCTCCTCGTCATCGATGATCTGGGTGTATTATTATTATTTATTCCAGGTACTTGTATAGCGCCGTCAGTTTTCATCTATATTGTACATTCCCATCAGTCCCCGCCCCCGAGGAGCGTACAATCTAAGGGCCCTAACTCACATTCATACATACACATACAAGGGACAACTTAGACCGGAGACAATTCACCTCCCAGCATGTCTTTTGTAGTGTAGGAGGAAACCGGAGTACCCGGAGGAAATCAACACAGCCACACGGAGAACATGCAAACTCCAGGCAGGTGGTGCCATGGTTGGAATTTGAACCAACAACCCAAGTACTGCCAGGAGGAAGTGCTAACCACTCAGCCACTGTGCTGCCCCGTGCTGTATATATCTCAGCATCTACTTCTCAGTGTTGGTTTCCTCCTCATTGTCGGCCATTAAATGGGCCTCAGAATGGCTCCGGTATTCCCTCCTAGGAAGGACATTCAGGCCGATCTCCCACCATGTTCCTCTGATGTGTCCGAGACAGAATAACAGGAGAGACACCAGGAGAACCCGCTGGGACCTGACACTCCGAGAACCAGAGTTATGGTGGAGTATAGACCCTTCCTGAGATACTCCTCCCTGGGAACGGTCATACCTCCGTACTCCTCTCCTGTACATACCGATCACTGTCACACCTCCGTACTCCTCTCCTGTACATACCCATCACTGTCATACCTCCGTACTCCTCTCCTGTACATACCCATCACTGTCATACCTCCGTACTCCTCTCTTGTACATACCCATCACTGTCATACCTCCGTACTCCTCTCCTGTACATACCCATCACTGTCATACCTCTGTACTCCTCTCCTGTACATACCCATCACTGTCATACCTCCGTACTCCTCTCCTGTACATACCCATCACTGTCATACCTCCGTACTCCTCTCCTGTACATACCGATCACTGTCATACCTCCACACTCCTCTCCTGTACGTACCCATCCCTGTCATACCTCCGTACTCCTCTCCTGTACGTACCCATCACTGTCATACCTCCGTACTCCTCTCCTGTACATACCCATCACTGTCATACCTCCACACTCCTCTCCTGTACATACCCATCACTGTCATACCTCCGTACTCCTCTCCTGTACATACCCATCACTGTCATACCTCCGTACTCCTCTCCTGTACACACCCATCACTGTCATCACTCCTCTCCTGTACATACCCATCACTGTCATACCTCCGTACTCCTCTCCTGTACATACCCATCACTGTCATACCTTCGTACTCCTCTCCTGTACATACCCATCACTGTCATACCTCCGTACTCCTCTCCTGTACGTACCCATCACTGTCATACCTCCGTACTCCTCTCCTGTACGTACCCATCACTGTCATAACTCCGTACTCCTCTCCTGTACGTACCCATCACTGTCATACCTACACACTCCTCTCCTGTACATACCCATCACTGTCTTACCTCCGTACTCCTCTCGTGTACGTACCCATCACTGTCATACCTCCCACACTCCTCTCCTGTACATACCCATCACTGTCATACCTCCGTACTCCTCTCGTGTACGTACCCATCACTGTCATACCTCCCACACTCCTCTCGTGTACATACCCATCACTGTCATACCTCCGTACTCCTCTCCTGTACATACCCATCACTGTCATACCTCCCACACTCCTCTCGTGTACGTACCCATCACTGTCATACCTCCCACACTCCTCTCCTGTACGTACCCATCACTGTCATACCTCCGTACTCCTCTCGTGTACGTACCCATCACTGTCATACCTCCACATTCCTCTCCTGTACATACCCATCACTGTCATACCTCCACACACCTCTCCTGTACATACCCATCACTGTCATACCTCCGTACTCCTCTCCTGTACATACCGATCACTGTCATACCCCCCGCACTCCTCTCCTGTACATACCGATCACTGTCATACCTCCGTACTCCTCTCCTGTACATATTACCCACCATCGTATCATCTGCAACTCCTCTCTTACATTTACTACCTGCAGTTATGCTCTTCTTCTTAAATTGGGGAATAACTCGATGACTTACATACTTTTCAGACCTTCTGGAATATTCTTGGCTGTTTTGATAATAATACACTTTAATTTGTATTTCATGATAAATCCTGCCTCATCTCTGCCTCTCTACCTGCAGCCTAACAATGAGGTGTGCATGCAGCCACTGATCTATTTCTGGCTTTTGTCTCTCAGACATTCTAATGTTCATTTCTCCAAACGTCCTCCAGGACAGCCTTCCTGAGACAGAGCTCCTCCCTCTGGGACAGGAAACACGTATGCACAGTACTATAAAAGGCGGACCACCAGGCCTCCCTCCTGAGTTTTTAGTGTTTCTTCTGCAAGGATGGGTGCAGTCATCAAGGAACTGATTGTCTGGAAGTCCTGGGCCCTAGAGGTTGCTGGTGGCTCCTGGTCTAGCTTACTTCCTCCTGCCCGACGCGATCCCTTCAGGGGAAGTGGGGCTGCTCTCCTGATGTCCTTCCATGCCTCAGTGGATGATAACCATCATCGGGGGTGTCCTGAGGGGTCCAGGACCTTTGATGCCTGTCGTTGTCCTTCCCGAGGGGGGGGGGGGGGCTCCAGCATCCGATGCAAAATGGGGCAGAGTGACTGCCAAGCAGGCGTGCAAGTACCCGCAACTTCTGGGTGCTGTTCAGGAACCGGAAGTTACGGCTGCGGTGACGTCATTGACAGGCGCCGGAGACTCGTGGTTCCAGTCTCCATATTAGCACTGCAGCCAGTCTGGAGTACAGACCCAGCAGAGCCTTTGGCTCCACACCAAGAGGGATGGATGGAAGGCGCTGGCACTTCTCAGGCATACCCTGGTCCTTCAAGCACTGGCTCCTCTAAGTTAAGCTTGGGGACTCTGATCCCTCTTGATGACCCTGGTGGGCACACTACCTTTTCTTGCTCCCCCAGCACAGTGGTTTTGTATGAGGGGCCCTGGGCTGATTATTTTCTGTATTGTGTCTTTTCTTGCTCATTGTAGGTTAAAGTCCAGGACAAGGTGCAGAGTCAGACCCCCAAGAAGAAGTGTGCAGTTTGTGCAGCTAAATTGGGTTCAGCTGGGAAAAACCCTTATGCTGCAATTGTGTGGCTAGCCTAATTAAGGATAAGTCATTTACAGCCTGCCATAAAGTGCTCACCTCCATTAAGGATGACATGTTGTCTACATTCCAATCCTTTTATTATTATTATTATTATACAGTATTTATAAAGCTCCAACAGTTCGCTCAGCGCTGTACATTACAATGGGAGACAGTACATGAGACAGTACAATAACAATACAATGTGATACATGAGGGGTTCGAGGGCCCTGCTCCTTGGAGGGTGGGGTAGGCTTCCCTGAAGAGGTGGGTTTTTAGGGTGCGCCTAAAGGAGAGGAGAGTGGGTGATAGTCTGATGGATTGGGGTAGGGAGTTCCAGAGGATGGGTGATGCCCTGGAGAAGTCCTGGAGGCGAGCATGGGAGGAGGAGATCAGGGAACTAGAGAGAAGGAGGTCTTGTGAGGAGCGAAACATATCTTTTGGGTGGTAGATGGATATTAGGTTGGTGATGTAGTTTTGGGCAGAGCTATTGACAGGTTTGTATGTCAGTGTTAGCATTTTGAATTTGATCCGTTGGGCAATCGGAAGCCAGTGGAGGGATTGGCAGAGGGGGGTGGCGGAGATGGATCGGTTGGAAAGGTGGATGAGTCTGGCTGCCGTATTCAGGATCGACTGAAGTGGGGATAGCCTGTTAAGAGGCAGGCCAGTGAGGAGGGAGTTGCAGTAGTCCAGTCGTGATATGCTGAGGGAGTGGATGAGCTGTTTAGTGGTTTCTGGGGTTAGGAACGTGCGGATTTTGGTGATGTTGCGGAGGTGGAACCTGCATGAGTTTGTTAGCAATTGGACTTGGGGCTGGAAGGATAGATTGGAGTCTAGTATGACACCAAGTACTCGGGCCTGATAGTGGCATTGTTGGATGTGATGGAGAAGTCAGTGGGGGGGTGTGTGCGGGCAGGGGGGGAGACTAGGAGCTCAGTTTTGGAGAGGTTCAGTTTAAGGAAGTGGAGTGACATCCAATCTGATAAGTTGTTCAGTAGGCTGGTGATTCGGGCGGAGACTGAAGGGGTGAGGCGAGGGTTCGAGAGATAGATTTGCGTGTCGTCGGCATAGAGGTGGTAGTTGAAGCCGTGTGAGTGTATCAGTTGGCCAAGGGAGGAGGTGTAGATGGAGAAGAGGGGGGGAGGTGGTAGTGTATCCTTTAGATCCATATTGGAAAAATGCAGTTGCCACTGTGTCCTTGGACCCAATCGGTGGGTTTGTCGTTAGCAGATGCATTAAGAGGGGAGGAGGACCCGGAGGAGGATCCTAGGTCTCTTGCTTCCTCACGGTTAGATTCAGGCTCATAAGAGGAGGACGGTGAAGTTTGCTCCTCCAGAGGTTCCAGGAACAAATTGCCCCTGGAAGATGTGGACGACCTCCTTAAAGTTATCTACAAAACCTTAGAGATCGAGGAGGAGGATGTTTGCCTATCTAAGCATGACCTCATGTATCAAGGTTTGCATGCTAGAAAGACTAGTGTCTTTCTAGTCCATAGTTCCCTGGTTGATACCATTAAGCAGGAATGGGAAAGCCCCGAGAGGAAACCCTTTTTCTCAAGTAACCTTGAAAGGAGGTTTCCTTTTTAGGATAACAGGTCCCAGCAATGGAACAAGGTTCAGAAATTAGACACCCCCTTATCTAAAGTCTCTAAAACGACAGACTTAGCATTTGAAGATATGGGGGCCATGAAGGACCCTATGTATAAGAGGGATGAAGTCTTACTCCGCAGGGCCTGGGATTCCACTTCCATCAGCTTTAGGCCAGCTTTATCGTCTACCGGTGTCACCAGAAATATGGAATGCTGGCTTACCCAGTTAGTCGCATCTTTTGGCAGGAACCTTCAGGCAGCAAATCCTGAAATATAGGGCAGCACAGTGGCTAAATGGTTAGCACTTCCATCTGGCAGTACTCGGGTTGTTGGTTCGAATCCCAGCCACGGCACCACCTGCTTGGAGTTTGCATGTTCTCCCTGTGCCTGCATGGGTTTCCTCTGGGTACTCCGGTTTCCTCCCACACTCCAAAGACATGCTGGTAGGTTAATTGGCTGATGTCAAAATTGTCCCTAGTATGTGTATGTATGAATGTGAGTTAGGGACCTTAGATTGTACGCCCCTTGAGGGTTAGGGACTGATGTGAATGTACAATATATATGTAAAGCGCTGCGTAAACTGACAGCACTATATAAGTACCTTAAATAAATAATTAATTTCCTTTGCTGTTTAAAGCAGTTGGTTTCCTTGTGGATGCCTCGGCCAAATCCGTTAAGCTATCGGCTCGAAACTCTGCCCTAGTGAATTCAGCTAAAAGGGCATTTTGGTTAAAAACCTGGGCAGGGAACTCTGCATTCAAATTGCACCTTTGTGCCTTACCCTTTATTGGTGATAATCTTTTTGGTCCAGGTCTAGAGGAGGCTCTGGAATGTACAGCCCATAACAAGAGGACATTCCCAGAGAGTAAGAAAAGGTTTTACTCTAGTAGGGTTTTTATTTCCACGTTATTTCTATGGTTTCTTCTAGAAATAGAGAGCGGTGGAAACAAATTCAGAAACTTACCCGAGAATTAGAATCACATTATAGGGCTCATGATGGCAATCCATCTCTCCGTAACAAACCATGATATCGCAAAAGTGTCTAGAACCGAATATTTTACTATCCCAGAAAACTGAAAAAGCTCTACGCTGGTCGAAGGCCTCCTTTTTATTACAAATACTAATTCAGGGTCTACTATGTTCGCATGGAAATTAAACCTCTCAATACGACCCCCACATATCTACAAGTTATGTACTAAATCCGGCAGTATCTCCTCTCTTCCTCGTGAAGTCCTGGGTATTTTTGAAAAATTTTATTCCACCCTATTAGCTCCTCTGCAACCAACTTCTGCTTCCTCAAATGGCTCATGGCTTGATTCTATACCCCTCCCTGCTCTCTCACCCTCTCAGATATCCTCTCCCAATGCCCCATGCACTTTGAAGGAAATATCCTGTGTGATTAGCACACTAAGAACTTCCACAGCACCGGCCCTGATGGGTTCACGGCCAGTTATTATAAACATTTTCCTCCTACATTGGCTCCCTCTTTGATGTCATTATTCAATGATGTTTTGCAGGGCGGTAGGTTTCCTGAGGAGATACTCTTGGCTAACCTGTCTCTGTTACCTAAACCCCTGAAAGACCATCATTTACCTCAAAACTATAGACCAATCTCAGTGATGAACAATGATCTGAAAATATTTAGCCGCATTCTGGCAGATAGGTTGGCCCCATTATCTCCTCTTTGGTCTCACCGGACCAATCGGGATTTATCCCAGGCAGACTTATCACGGACAATATTCCTCTCACATTAAATGTTATTCAGGACGTCAATTTGCATTCTAAAGAAGTTTTGTTGCTGAGCCGGGACATTAACAAGGCCTTTGATGGTGTCCTCTGGCCATACTTGTTTTCATTACTGCAGAAGATGGGCTTTAGTGATGAATTTCTGTCTGGTGTACATGCTTTGTATGACTCCCCCCAAAACAAGAATAAGACTTCCAGGCTGCAATTCTGTATTTTGTACACTAGGCGGAGGTACCCGTCAGGGTTGTCCTCTTTCACCTTTATTATTGGCGCTTGTTTTGGAACCCTTGGCAATTGCAATAATCACACTCAGACATTTCTGGTTCCCCATTATTGGTTCACATTTCACAATTTGTATGTATGCAGATGATGTTATGCTTTTCCTTACTAAACTGTTGGTGTCATTGCCTGACTTCTGCTCATTATTGAATGACTTTGTAACAGTATCAGGTCTTACTGTAAATTTTACTAAATCAGTAGTTCTGCCTATTAATGTTCCTGATTCCCTGGGTGCATCTCTCCGCAATTCTTTTCCATTTCGTTGGGCCACAGATCAGATTTCATACCTAGGTATA
This sequence comes from Staurois parvus, assembly GCF_062004578.1. Classification (NCBI taxonomy): domain Eukaryota; kingdom Metazoa; phylum Chordata; class Amphibia; order Anura; family Ranidae; genus Staurois; species Staurois parvus. The sequence continues at coordinate 624,596 of NW_028319192.1, read as the reverse complement.
AACCTCACCCCCAGATACTCAAAATTATTTGCTGCTAATTGGCCACCATGTGTGTCACGCCTCTCACCTCTATTGAAGATCTGGCATGGATCCCCTATCTCATTCTTGGCAGAGTCACGGCAGTAACAATGAATGTCTTCCCTAAATTACTTTATTTAGATCACTCCCAATCCGTGTCTCAAAAACGTTCTTAGATCTCTTTCACAGGATTATTAATAATTTTATTTGGCGTAACAAACGCCCTCGTTTTACTTCATCGGTCCTCTACCGGTCACAATGGGCGGGAGGCCTAGGTCTCCCCAATTTCTGGCTTTACTACCTGTCAGCCCGTTTCGCACAGCTATCACAATGGGTGACTATTACTTCCCAGGTCTCATGGATCAGATTTGAATCTCAGTCTATACATCCGTTCTATTTACCAGGTGTATTATGGTCCAAAATCCCCCCCCCCGCTCGTTATTGCTCTATAATTCCATTGTTGCCCAATCATTGATGTTTTGGTCCCGTTATAAACTTAAATTGAATCTTGTCTCCTCTCTCTCACCAGATTCGTCATTTTTTTTGGTGACCCAAATTTTATTACAGCATTCTCATCTTCACAGGTATTCCGTTGGTGGTATGATAGGTCCTTTATTAGGTTATCTGACTTTCAGAGAGGAGGATCTTGTATCACTTTTGAGATGCTACGCATACTTTTTGATATCCCACTTCGTGAATATTATCATTATCGACAGATTAGATATTTTTTTAATTCACATTTTGGTCTTACGTCTTCATCTCCGATTTCATTTTTTGAACGTATTAGCCGTGACTCTCCTAGGGGCAGGGGTCTTATTTCAGATTTGTATCGCCAATTTTTGGTTATTTTCTTTCCCTCACCCCCTCTTTATAGACAGAAATGGGAGGCTGATAGTGATGTCACTTTTTCTGATGAGGATTGGGATTCCATGGTGGATAATGTGTGTAAGAGCTCTAGATCTTTCTGTCTGTGAGACGGCCCTCAAAGTAATAACCAGATGGTATCATACCCCATCTAGACTACACGCCATGTATCCAGGGACGTCCCACCTTTGTTTCCGGGGCTGTGGCCTTGCTGGTACTCTAGTGCATATATTTTGGGCCTGCCCAAGCCTCTCATTGGTGTGGCACAAAATTTCTGAAGTTGCCTCTGCAGTGGCAGGTGCTCCGGTGCATCTGTCTATGCAGTCCTGCCTACTGGGAGCCCCTATCTCGGGAGTTCAGACTGAGGTTATGAGGCTAATCCATAGCATTTGTATATCCACCCTATGGGCTATTGCCCTCCATTGGAAATCCCTCACAGTACCATTGACCACAGTTCTGCAGAGTTGATGCGGTGATGCTCATGGAGAGAATTCATTATACTCTATTGGATAAGATGCATTTATTTGACAGAAAATGGGAACTTTGGAGAACTCACAGGCATTTACTAGATCAATAAGGACCATTTATGCTTTGATTGATTGAGTTACTTTGTTGGTCGTTTTATAACTCTGCCTACCTCTCTACCTATATTGCTCATGTACTTCATTTCTTTTCTAGTTTTTTTTCTCTTTCCCTTTATTCTACATAATTTCACCTTTGAAATGAATACTGCAGTTGTTCCTTGTTTCTGTTGTATATTCTATTTGAAGCTGTAATGCCATTTTGAAGTCTATTTCTTAAAAAATAAAAACGTTTGTAAACAAAAAAATATATATTTAGTATAATTCTACAATTTTTACAACTAACAGCTCAATGCTGTTAGCTAAACCTTCTACCAATAGCTGGACAACAAAATAACAAACGGATCACCCTTTCATCCAGCTGTGGTCTAATGCTGTTTAATGCCCATGATACCCAGCCAAGCATAGCCTCTTTGAACAATGCATACACTTACCAACTGCTTATATCTGCAGGCTGACATCTTCATCCCAATAGTCTATCCTTGGCCTGACTCCTCTACCAAACGGATATTTAATATCCTGTTTTTGGCCTCTGTGGCTTCTGAAGATGTTCACTGCTTCCTCACATTTTCCTTGGTAGCCTGAGTTGGGCCTGCCCAGGACTGTTTTTTTCCCGTCCATTTATATCCCAGTGACATAGACAGATGGACAACCTACCTGTTTTTACATCATGGCCTTTTGGCCTCCTGACCTGTTTTGTCAGACATTTCTCTCTCTTTACTAACCTTGCTTCCCCCACTTCTCTCCTCCTTTCTCTTATTCCTGTCCCAGGAGTGATGATGGCGCCATGATGCCACACCTACAATCAGCTTTGCATCTGTCCTTTATCATGGCTCCAATAAATATACTTACCCTGAATAAAAAAATTAAGGCCTTCAAATCCTTTGCCTCTGCCAAAGCACATGTGGAGGGCCTGCAGGAGACTCATTTCAGTGCCAGCCATATGCCGAAATATCTCCGCTCTTCCTACCCACAGGTTTATATGGCTTCTGCCGCAACTAAACACACAGGTGTACTCAAAGCTTTCCACTGCTCTACTCCATTTACACCCAAGGCAGGGATCTGGGACCCAGAGAGCCGTTATATTTTCTAACGGGTCATTTGCTCCCATTTGCTACAGGTAATAGATTCCCATAAATTAGGTACACTTTTACTATGTGGCAATTCCAATCAGCTAGTTTATCCCTTTTTAGACAAATCCCCCATAACCTCTTATCCATCCACATCCTCCTTCCAGCAACAACTCCAACAACACTCTCTCATAGACACATGGCAAGAAGCTAACCCAGGTAGAAGACACTATACATACTACTCATATCCACATAAAACTTTCTCCCACATTGACCATATATTTCTGACTAGAGGTATGTCCCCAGCCCTCCTATCCTGAACCATCATACCTCACCCCTGGACTGGTCACAAAGCTGTCCTCTTGACCCTCTCCTCCTTAGTACCCCAACAAACTAGCACTACATGGAGTCTAAATGGCCCACCCATCCCACAGACTGGACATTGAACTAGCCATCAAAGAATACCTGACACATAACACAACTGATGACATCTCTCTCCTGACCTTTTGGGAAGCCCATAAGTCTGTAATTAGAGGAGCCTGTATCAGCCAAGCCTCACATCTCAAGAAAGGACAGCGAGCAATCCATCACCGCTTAGAAACCTCATTTCATCAGGCCAACAAAGCCTTCCAATCAGACCCCTCACCTTCTCATAGATTGTCCTGGACAAGACCAGGCTAGAAATAGATGTTTTCTTGACAGAATCAGATGAAAAAGTTCTACGCCAATCCAGGCATAAACATTATATGAACGCAAACAAACCTGACACTTTTCTAGCCCTGGGACTGCGAACCTCAGACCACACACACAGACTTGTCCATTTAAAGATTACAAAAACTTCACACACCAGCCATCCTAATAAAATATTACAGGTCTTCCACAAACATCTAGCAGAATTATACTCTGAGACCGGCTCCTATGATGAATCGCAGGCCACTGGACTTTTCTCAAGCCTATCTCTACCAACACTCTCAGCTTCTCAATGTTCTTCCCTGGAAACACCTATTACAGAACTTGAGGTCCCCGAACTCCATCAAGTCCCTAAAGTCTAATAAGTGGCCTGGCCCAGACAGCTTACAGCCCTATATTCCAAATATTTACTAACCTCCTTCCACCTTTATTGGTTAATGCATTTAATGCCTTACTCAAAGGTTATTCTTTCTGCTCAGACTCCCTAACAGCAGTCATTTCTATGCTACCTGAACCCCAATCAGATCACACCACATGGCTTCATTACACACCAATCTCCCTTCTTAACTTGGATGTTAAAATCCTAGAAAAATCCTATCTGCATGGCTGAACTCCATCATAGGCACCTTGATACACAAGGATCAGATGGGTTTTAACCCCCCTCTGCCAAGCCGAGACCACAGAGTGGTTTTGCTAGAACATGCAGCTTGCATACGCCGCATACCCGGCTGTTTCCTTTCCTTAGACATAAAAAAAGCCTTTGACTCCAATGGATATCACCCCTTTACACCTCCCCAAGGGCTTACTTGAGATATGTGGGTTGCAAGTCAGACTTTTTTTCCATACAAAGGGGAATGAGGCAAGGCTGCCCCCCCCCCTCCTTTTCTAGCGAATGAACCTTTAGCACAGCTGATAAGAACTAACACAAATATTAAAGGATTAGAGCTTGGCGGTCATCATCATGAGTTATGCTTTTTCTCTGATAACAATCTCCTCTTCATGTCTTCTCCTTTGATCTCAGCACCCAACCTTCTCCAATGCCTGGACCAATTTGCAGCGATTTCGGACCTGGTTGTGAATCCCAAAAAGTCTACAGCTCTTAATATCTCTCTACCCTCCTTAACTGTGTCACATCTACAACGTCCTCCACCCTTCTCTTGGTCCAGTCAATATATTACTGATTTAGGACCCAAGCTGATGGCAGACCTCAATATTCTATATTCTGCTATCTACCCTCCTATGTTAACACACCTTACCAATCTTATGACATCCTGGTCCAGACTACCCCTCTCATGGATGGGTTGTATCACGGTTGTAAAAAATGACAATTCTGCACAAAATATTATACCTTTATTGGGTCCTACCCATATATATACCTTTTTGTTTCCTCTGCATATTAGTGTCACCCCACCACTTATGTATGGGGCACTATTAAACTGCATCTGCCCAGGTCCATCCATACCTTACCGAAACTTAGAGCGGTCTGGGGCTTCTGAACTTTGCAAAATATTTCCAAGCTGCACATCTTGCTCAACTCCCCAAATATCACGCAGTAAAAGTTACCCCCCCCCCCCCCATGGGTCGCTATAGAGTCAGTAGATTGTGACCCCTTATCAGTTGCCAATTTACTATGGCTACACTCCAGAGACCATCGCTTACTGCAAAACTTAATTACTCAACACTACCTGTCACAGCTGCCCTCCCCAGCCCCTTCTCTGTCCCTGCTCTCTCTCTGCCATCTCTCATCCATGCCCCTCCCCCCTCCTGCAAATATGAAAGGAATTCCTAAGGCAAGCTTGAGCCACCCTAGCTCTGCCCCCCCCCCCCCCCCGGTTGCCTAGGTGACTAGGGGGGTCCAACCAGTTTTAAGAAGCTGATGCAGAGCTCCCGAGGTATTCATCGCTGGGTAGCTGACGGAAGGAGCCCAAGATCTGTGGCCGGGACCTTTTGTGGCCAGGCTTGGCAGAGAACCAAGGCTGCCTAGGACCCCCCTTCTCCCAGAGCTGGGGAAGACTTTATTTGCTACAGAGACTCTCCCTTGGCTCTCTGTCTGGACTTTAAGTGTGTTGGTCCTTCCGTGTCATCTTGGACTGGCGTATTCACCCTCCCTACCAACTCCCCTATTCAGTGACTGCCGTCTGTTTGTCTCAATAAAGCTTTGTGCGTTTGCCATCTACTCTGTGTGTTCTGTCCTGCCTACGCTCCGTCACACTACCCATCTATCTGGGACAGTCTAAAGTTCTGATACACCTTACAGTCACCCCATAACCCACTCATGGCATACCTCCTCATTCCAGGCTTTTATCCGGCATGGATGCCTCCATCTTCTTTTCATGCTTGTCCTAGAGCTAGTCTAGTTCAAACTTACAATTTCACAGCACCAGACTCCTTTATACCCTTCCAAACCCTATGTGAGTCCCACAAAATATCTAGACCTGAACTTTTTAGATATCTTCAGATCAATCACTTTTGTTCCTCCCACTTACACACCAACCCCCTCCCTCCCAGACATGACCAGGTTTGAACACTGTAATGGGGTTCGCTCGGCAGTGGGTGTGTGTGACCCCCTGGATGGGTGCACAACACAAAACACAGGCACAGCACAACAGTGGAGGTGAAAAAAACAAAAAGATGCAGTTTATTTACAATATTTACATAAAAACGTAAAAAAAAATAAGAAACATTAAATCCTGGCCAACTTGGATACTTACTGTACAACATAGCTTCCCTAGCTACCCACCAGGTATAGCCTGATGCTATACCTAGCCCCTGTTAGTTGGAGGATTAGCCACACAGGCTTTTGTCTCACTGCACACAGATAGGATGTTGCTCCCCAGTCAGTTCAGGCACAGATCTGGTTCCAGGTTGCAGCAACTCCCTAAGCAGGCTGGGAAGTTTTATAAAGGCCTTAATGAGCGCACTATCTTCAGCTGGGCTCATTACCTCAGTGCTGAAGGACTCAGCACTTCCCCCCTAGTGGAACAAATCCCCATATAGTCTAAACCTTGGACAGATGTATCGTCCATCCAGGACGCAACCAGGTGATTTCACCTGCCTACTGTCACATACCCCCCCTCTTGTTTCAACCTTGGGGTTGTAACACCAGTAGCCAGGCAGGCATGAACCCGGGATAAAGCATCCACATTTCCCACCTATTTACCCTTCTATTGGTCTCTTTATTTTGAGCCATCCATTTCAAGGGAGCGTGATCCGTGACTAGGTCAAAATGTCTGCCTAGCAGATAGTACCGCAGGGAATCTAGAGCCCACTTTACTGATAAGCACTTCTTCTCAATTGTGGTGTAATTTTCCTTGTGAGACTTAAGCTTTCTGCTCAGGTAGATTACCGGGTGCTCCTCCCCCTTCCAATCCTGGGACAACACTGCTCCTAAGCCAACATCGGATGCCCGTACCTGCTTCTTGTTGTTTGGGCGTGGCCAACTCTATCGCTTCAACTTTGTTGATCTGGGGTTTTATTACTCCTCTCCCAATGGTGTACCTGGCCTCTGCCTGTCCAATCATACACTTCTTTGGGTTGGCCGTAAACCCAGCTTTCCGTATTGAGTCTAGTACAGCCTGAACTTTTGGCAAATGTGAGGCCCAATCTGCGCTATGGACAATCACATCGTCCAGGTAAGCTGCAGCATACTTCTGATGGGGGCGAATAATTTGATCCATTTTGCGCTGAAAGGTAGCCGGTGCATTCTGTAACCCGAACGGCATTCTTCTATACTGGAATGACCCTTCTGGGGTTACAAATGCAGTCTTCTCCTTTGCTGACTCAGCTAGGGGTATCTGCCAATATCCTTTGGTCAAATCGAGCGTCGTCATGTACCGGGCTGCTCCCAGACGGTCGATTAATTCATCTATCCTCGGCATGGGGTAGGTGTCAAACTTTGTGACTTTATTTAACTGTCGGAAGTCATTACAAAATCACCAGCTCCCATCCGGTTTGGGCATCAACACTATGGGGCTGAACCAGCCACTCTGGGACTCCTATCGCAATCAGTGAAGGAGAAAAATTACCTGTTTGGAAAATATTTTAATAGAAACAAAGAAACTTTTTTTTCAAATTTTTTGCTTTTTTTTTTATTTATAGCGCAAAAATAAAACAGCCAGCGGGGAGTAAATACCACCAAAAGAAAGCTCGATTTGTGTAAAAAAAAATGATAAAAATTTCAAATGAGTACAATGTTGCATGACCGCGCAATTGTCATTTAAAGTGCGACAATGCTGAAAATTGGCCTAGTAAAGAAGGGGGTATAAGTGCCTGATAGGCAAGTGGTTAAGGACCCCACTGGCACATATCAGTGCCGCCTCATCAGTGCTGCCTATCAGTGCTGCCTATCAGTGCACATCAGTGAAGGAGAAAAATTACCTGTTTGCAAAATGTTATAATAGAAACAAAGAAACTTATCTTATTTTTTGCTCTTTTTTTGTTTATAGCACAAAAAATAAAACACCCAGCGGGGAGTAAAGACCACCAAAAGAAATCTCTATTTGTGTAAAAAAAATGATAAAAATGAGTACAATGTTGCATGACCGCACAATTGTCATTTAAAGTGTGGCAACGTTGAAAGCTGAAAATTGGCCTGGTAAGGAAGGGGGTATACAGTGGGGATGGAAAGTTTGGGCACCCCAGCTAACAATGTGTATTAATGTGCATGAAGAAGCCAAGGAAAGATGGAAAAATCTCCAAAAGGCATCAAATTACAGATTAGACATTCTTATAATATGTCAACAAAAGTTAGATTTTATTTCCATCATTTACACTTTCAAAATAACAGAAAACAAAAAAATGGCGTCTGTAAAAGTTTGGGCCCCCTGCAGAGTTAATATCTTGTACTGCCCCCTTTGGCAAGTATCACAGCTTGTAAACGCTTTTTGTAGCCAGCCAAGAGTCTTTCAATTCTTGTTTGAGGTATCTTTGCCCATTCTTCCTTACAAAAGTCTTCCAGTTCTTTGAGATTTCTGGGCTGTCTGTCACGCACGGCTCTTTTAAGGTCTATCCATAGATTTTCAATTATGTTGAGGTCAGGAGATTGTGAAGGCCATAGCAAAACTTTCAGTTTACGCCTCTTGATGTAATCCCCCGTGGATTTCGAGGTGTGTTTAGGATCATTATCCATTTGTAGAAGCCATCCTCTCTTAAACTTCAGCTTTTTCACAGATGGCATCAAGTTACCATCCAAAATTTGCTGAAATTTTATTGAATCCATTTTTCCTTCTACTCGTGAGATGTTCCCTGTGCCACTGGCTGCAACACAACCCCAAAGCATGATTGATCCAACCCCATGCTTAACAGTTGGACAGAGGTTCTTTTCATTAAATTCTGTGCCCCTTCTTCTCCAACCGTACCTTTGCTCATTCCGGCCAAAAAGTTCAATTTTAACCTCATCGGTCCACAGAACTTGTTTCCAAAATGCATCAGACTTGTTGTGACGGGAGTGACTTTTGGGGGTGGGGGGACCTCTGTATCATCCTCCCAAATTCCCATTATGTTTAAGGCACCCTGTGCCTGTTAAGGGGTACAGGGTGTGTATGTGAATGTCTGAGTCTTGTGTATAGTGTGTTGTCCTTTGTCTAGGCCACATGGCTGTCCATTGTCTGTTTGCCATGTGCTCCCCCCCATGGTGCTGTGCCTTCCTGTCCAGCCAACTATTATGGGATGTACTGTTTGTGTATTGGTGTGGGGGTTGGTCAATGTCCTTTGCTGCATGGCTGCATCCCATTGTTCTGTGTCTTGGTTGGATGGGGAGGGGTGATGAGGTGTTTCCTGCCTATACTGTAGCCCTTCCCACTGATAGGGTGGGCTGATGATGTGTTTCCTGTCCCTGGTTGTCTTTCCCCGCCCTCTGTATAAAACATGTTGTTTGTGTACAATAAAAGTTGTTGGCTTCTGTCTTAAGAAGAGCTGGGTGCTGTCTTTTTCCTGAGGGATTTCAGGGTGTGGTCCGTGGATGGTGTTCGGACAGGGGAAGCTGTAGTATAACAGAAAAACTCAGTGCGGTCTGGGTTCCGTTTCCGTTACACTTGTCTATATGTTCATTTGCAAAGTTCAAACGATGATTTTTGTGGTGAGGACGTAGAAGAGGTTTTCTTCTGATGACTCTTCCATGAAGACCATATTTGTACAAGTATCTCTTTATAGTGGAATAGTGTACCACAACTCCAGTGTCTGCCAGATCTTTCTGGAGGGATCGTTCAGTCAAACGTGGGTTTTGAATTGTTTTTCTCACAATCCTGCGAGCTGTTCTGTCTGATATTTTTCTTGGTCTTCCAGATCTTGCTTTAACTTCCACTGTTCCTGATGACTGCCATTTCTTAATTGCATTCCAAACAGAGGATATTGACATCTGAAAACGCTTTGCTATCTTCTTATAGCCTTCTCCAGCTTTGTGAGCGTCAACTATTTTCAGTTTCAGTTTTCTAGACAACTGTTTAGAAGAACCCATGGTGCTGATTGTTGGGGCAAGGTCAGATGAGTCTGGGCATTTAAAACCTTTGAGATTGACATCACCTGGTCTTCCCAGACAATGATTGAGAACAATCCATGACACTGGCAGGTCTCAGCTTGGCAAAGGGGGCAGTGCATGCTATAAATTCTGCAGGGTGCCCAAACTTTTGCAGACGCCATTTTTTTGTTTTCTGTTATTTTGAAAGTGTAAATGATGGAAATAAAATCTAACTTTTGTTGAAATATTATAAGAATGTCTAATCTGTAATTTGATGCCTTTTGGAGATTTTTCTATCTTTCCTTGGCTTCTTTATGCACATTAATACAAATTTTTAGCTGGGGTGCCCAAACTTTCGATCCCCACTGTAAGTGCCTGGTATGCAAGTGGTTAAGGACCCCACTGGCACCTTTTTGGGGGGGTAACCGAAATTGACAGGTACCCGCTCCCACTTCTGCTGCAATCACCTAGGTGATCAGAAGCGGAGGTTGTCCTCCCCCCTCCCTCCCTGTAGTCTTCTGGGACACATGAAAGGTCCTAGAAGACTACAGGACCATTCACAAAGCACAGAGATACTCACACATGCTCAGTGGGCACCCGGATGTGAAGCTGCAAACTGTCACAGCTGGGTGCCCACACTGAAGATGCCGGCACTGGAAACACAGGGCGGCCAGTGAAACGGGCTGTGGGGAGGACACCACGAGATCGAGGGACAGGTAAGTGCCGATCTTTTAAAAGTCAGCAGCTACAGTTTTTACAGCTGCTGACTTTTATTTTTTTAATTTTCACTGGAACTCCACTTTAATGTATGAAGATATTATTTGTACTGTACAAATTACAACCTGTACGTTACCTCTAAGGGTTGTACCCCTTCTGACTTACTGTTGGTGAGTCCTGCAATCACATTGTTATCAGCTCCTTGTAAAACTATTATCTCTTTCCAATAAAATCTATGAACAAGAGAAGATATGGACCCCACAATTCCTCTATATACTCCACAATTCTCCCATGTGGACACCTCGTAAGTGGTTCTCCAGTATAGACTCCCAGTTTGGGGAACTCATTTAGAAGAAGCTGTCAGCTAGAATCAAACTCACTACTCTACAGTATGGTGAAGACCAAGGAGGCCTAGCAATACCAAATGCTAGACTTTATTTTATAGCTGCCCAACTTCAACATCTTACCAGGTGGGACTTAGTAGACACATTAGATCCCATCCATCGGTTGCTACTTCCATCAGATACAGATTTCACATCACTCTCTGTCAGGGCTCCAGGTATGTCCAGAGATGTGTGGACTGACACAGGGAAACGCAGGCTCAAGGATGGTGTAAAAGTAATATAATTTATTTAAGGTTACACAATACACAGAACACAGTGCAAAACCAAACCTTAAGCTAGTCCCAATATGTGTGGGAACACAAGCATAGTCAGGCAGGCCGGGTCAGTAACTATCAGGCAGGTAGGTACAGGAGGAGCAGGCAGAGAGTAGTCATGTAAAGAGCCAGGGGTCAGTGCAGGAGACAGTCAACAGGATCAGGATCAAAGCAGGCACAGATAACAAGATACAGGGGCTCATGGGAAACATACATCAAGGCACTGATCACAGGCCCGGCCATTCCTTAAATACACCTCCTGCAATCAGCCTCAGGTGATGGCCGATTGCAGGAGTGAGTCTCTGGTTGCTGAGAGCACCCGCTGGCAAGCCCTGGTACTGCAGCCCACAAGGCAGGTGAGTCCCATCACCATTGGCAAGTCCATTCCTGACACTCTCACACTTGTTAATGGGCTTCAGATGGCACCAGTGGGAAAGGCATGATCTCTCATATATTTATTCCCGTCTTTTGACTCTTGCCGAAGACTTATAGAAAGAAATGGGAAACAGAGAAAATAAGAGAGAGTGGTGGGAGGTGATTGTGACCTCCATACCTCTCATCTCTCTGTCCTCTTCACAGAAACTCAGTCATTTCTTTGCATAGAGCTTTCAGGACTCCAGCTCAATTGTTCAACTAGGACAGGAGGGATTTCCCCTTATGACCACAATTGTAGCGGTGATGTCGGGGATTTGATACACATGTTTTGGAGATGTCCAAAATTATTCAAAAAGTGGAACAATATGACCAGTATTATAATGTTGGTATTCAATATTCCTCGGGTGTGCCTCTTGGTCTCAATAGAGGAGGAATTATTTACACCTCCTCCTATTACAAGTCATAGAGCAATAGTGAGGCTGCTTGACCATAAAAAATTGATCGGTGTCAGCTATCTATGTATGTACTGGGGGGAGTTACTTGCCATGTACAGCTGAATTGTTCTAGGCTGTTTCTTCTTTTCTCTGTTCATTTGTTTATAAAAGGTAAAAGTGACACCATAGACAAAGCAAGTTATTGTTCTGTATGATCTGTAACAGTGCCACAACTGCCTATACGTGAGAATGTATGACTCCATTGTCTGGGCTGAATGTTGGGAATACTGTGCGCACTTATAAACTTTCTGAATAAACTCTATTTGATTACAAAAATACTGTAGATAATGCTGTACATATTCTTTCTATTCATAAGATATATTTAGTAATGAACATTAAAAATAGAAAGAAACTTTATGTAGCCCTTTATATAGAATTTTAATTTTTTTTCGTTCTGTACAGGTGGATTGATGAGCCAAGTTTTCGGTCATGTTGGTCTTCATGAATACAGCTGAGTCACATGGAAAACAAGACATATGGATGTCTTAATTGATTGAAAGTCTTTATTGCAGCTCACTGGAGGATTCATACAGGGTACAAGTCATATCTGTGTTCTAAAAGTCATGGTTTGGATCCTCTTCCACATTGATCCAGCCTCAGAGGACAGCAGGAGAAAGGGAATTTCAGTGTTCTGGAAGTGACAATTGCTTTACACTAAAGTCCAAACCACGTATACATAAGAGGAGTCATTTCATACTACTTCTTGTTTGGAGATTTTACAATGGAGAGAAAATATATCACACATCAGAAGGTTCACAATGGAGGGAAGTCATATCATTGTTCTGACTGTGGCAAAACTTTTACACGTGAGAGAGACCTTATAGTACACCAAAGAGTTCACACTGGAGAGAAGCCATATCGGTGTTCTGAATGTGATAAAGCTTTTACACAGAAGTCACATCTTATCAGACACCAGATTGTTCACACTGGAGAGAAGTCATATCAGTGTTCTGAATGTGGCAAAGCTTTTACACAGAGGTCATATCTTATCACACATCAGAGGATTCACACTGGAGAGAAGTCATATCAGTGTTCTGAATGTGATAAAGCTTTTACACGGAAGTCATATCTTATCACACATCAGAGGATTCACACTGGAGAGAAGTCATATCGGTGTTCTGAATGTGATAAAGCTTTTACAGTAAAGTCAGATCTTATCAGACACCAGAGGATTCACACTGGAGAGAAGCCATATCAGTGTTCTGAATGTGATAAAGCTTTTACACATAAGTTAGATCTTATCAGACACCAGAATGTTCACACTAGAGAGCAGCCATATCAGTGTTCTGAATGTGATAAAGCTTTTACACGGAAGTCAAGTCTTATCAGACACCAGAGGATTCACACTGGAGAGAAGTCATATCAGTGTTCTGAATGTGATAAAGCTTTTACACAGAAGTCAGATCTTATCAGACACCAGAGGAGTCACACTGGAGAGAAGTCATATCAGTGTTCTGAATGTGATAAAGCTTTTACACGGAAGTCATATCTTATCACACACCAGATGATTCACACTGGAGAGAAGTCATTTTAATGCTATCAATATGACAAAACTTTTACAGTTAATGCCGGTCTAATCTATCACCGGAGGATTCACAAATTTCAGCATAGATTAAATACTGGACGAAAAGAGATATTTAAAAAGTTTCAGGTGTCACAAGTTAGTTTCACATCCCCAATATCATCCCACAACCTAGAGAAGAAGGGAGAAGATAAAATGTTACCTTAAAAGAAACAAACTAAAATCTGAGCAAACTGCAATGTAATGATTGGATGAACTGAGTTTAGTGCTTATCTCCATCAATACACAACTAGAAGGGATTTAAATATTTTATCTTTTGATAATTTTTTTAAGATAAGCATCAATAACTGAACAGCTTCCCTCATGATTCTCATTCTTTAGCTTTTTTTATGGAGCTTTGACTGAACATGTAATGCATTTTCATGATTCACCAACTGAGTTGTGTTTCCAAGCATTTTCCTCATTTCTGGATCCTGAGGTAATACATGACCAACACTGCCTCAGTACCAGAGACTAGGATGGGGTCTATTGTCATCTTACCAAGTCTCTGAAGCCTCAGTGGGAGAGTCCATTCCAGGTTCTTCTGACTATTGATACATCATCAGCCAGGCTTGAGGTCTCCAGCTAAACCCACCTTGTCCATTCCTCCCATTACATGTTCCATCTCCTCTCCCATTATCAATGCCTTCTTTCCACATTTCATCTCCTCTCATTATTATTATTATACAGGATTTATATAGCCCCAACAGTTTGCTCAGCACTTTACAATATAACGGGAGACAATACAGCAACAATACAGTTAAATACAAGAGGGATAGGAGGACCCTGATCCTTGGAGCTTACAATCTAGGAGGGAGGGGCTATTGGTACAAAAAAGGTACTAACTGTGGGGGATGGACTGGTTGGAAGAGTAGAAGATTCCATTATTAGCTGAGGGCAGGATATGCTTCCCTGAAGAGAGAGGATTTCAGAGATTGCCTAAAAGTGAGCAGAGTAGGCGATAGTCTGATAAATTGGGGTAGAGAGTTCCAGAGGATGGGGGAAGCTCTGGAGAAGTCCTGGAGATGAGCATGGGAGGAGGGGACAAGGGAGCTAGAGAGCAGGAGGTTGTGCGAGGAGCGGAGAGTACGGTTTGGGTGATATTTGGAGACAAGATTGGTGATGTAATTTGGGGCAGAGTTATAAATGACTTTATATGTTATTGTTAATGTTTTGAATTTTTTTTTTTTTTATTCCAAAAAAGTTTTATTGAAATATGAAAGGCTTAACAAATCATATACAGATACGGATCGCAGTCCGCGAATGTACCTCTTACATGTTCTCCCGTATTGCAGACGGGACCAAGACATGGAATTAAATTGTAGATCATCCTGAAACAAAGTCCTACAATAAAGCAGATGCATAATATGTAACAGTAGAAATAATGATAACAGTATGTGATTTAGAGAAGTACGCTGCACACTAGTCCACTGTGTAGGGAGATCTCGGATAACAGGACTGTGAAGAGTAAGACAAAAGTGTCATTTCAAGGTATATACGTCCAATGTATCCGTATCCGAAAAATGTAGGTTAGTTTTGTAGATAACCGTCACACCTGTACGTGTATGAATACTCTGTTCCTTATGAAATATATGATTAAATAGAGTATGAAAAAGGTGTGAGAGAAAGAAAAGAAAAGAGCACGTAAATGGAAGAGGAATATGAAAAGTAATATCATAATGGGGTGAGGGGGGAGCACAAAAAACAAATATATAGGGAAGAGGGGAAGGAAGAGAAAAAAAAAGGGGGGGGAAGGATGAGGTTTATGATTAAGTAAGTGCAACCAAACCAGTCACATCAATAAGCAACGGCCAAACTGACACAGATTCTATCTTTAATTTAGGATACGGTTCGGTTAGACTCCATCTATGGAGTTATTCCTGAGGTGAAAGCTTTCAAGGTTTTCCGTATCTCCAAATCTCTTCTTGTTCATTCCTTCATTAAACCACGATAAGTATTAGTAGTTTGGAAGTGAGTCCAACAAGCCCAAGTCTTCCTGAATCTCTCGGGGTGTTCCTTTGCCACTGAGATCAGCTCCTCCATTTCTGCGATCCTGACGATCCTAAGAAGCCACTCTCGCACGGTGGGAACATGGTCTGATCGCCAATGAACAGGAATACACTGCTTTTCCGCGTTTATCATATGTAAGGCAAGCGACTTACGATAAGTCCTTACAGGAAGTGAGGAGTGATGGAGTAAGAATTGTGCTGGGGTAAAGTCTAGGGTGTATGTAGTTACTTGTGCGATTATGTCCAGAACTTTTCTCCAGAAGGGCTGTAGCAGCGGACATTCCCACCATATATGTAGAAGTGTACCTGTTGCCTGGTAACATCTCCAGCATAAATCCGGAACGTTAGGATCAAATCTATGAATCACATACGGAACTCTGTACCATCTGGAAATTAATTTATAGTTGCTTTCTTGTGTAGAGACACATATGGAACCTTTATGCATGTGGTCATAAATGTGGTCCCAGTCCTCTGGTGACATTGGAAGTTGTAGATCACGCATCCAGGCCTCACAGGTCTTCCGAGATTGAGATGTATTGGCACTTTCAAGATAGGAATAAAGCTTGGATATCACATGCCTCTGGGGGAAGTCTGTAAAGCAGAGTTTCTCAAATGGAGTAAGTAGCCTTGAATAATCCTTTAGATGTGGGGAGTTTCGTAAAAAGTGGTGGATTTGTCTATACATCCAAGGCGTTAGTGTAAGGGATGGCCACGCCTTTGTAACGTCTTCTCTAGATAAGAGCTTAGTATCTTTGAAGAATTGACGTACTGTTAGATTATCTTCACGGTTATATCCGGCGAGAAAGGTCGGAGACATCCCTGGTAGAAAGTCCGGATTCATTTTGATCGGAGTTAGAGGGCTCGGAGAGGACGGAAGTTCTTTTTTCTGGAACAACTGAGAGCTACAGCATAAAGTGGGACCTATAAGAGGGTGTTCCCGAAACTCAGAAGGAATGTGAGAGGTTTTCAGCCAAGGGGAGGTGGCAAGCGGTATCTTTGAGAAATCAGCCTCCACACCAACCCAAACCTTACGAATGTGGTTCGTGGTCCAATCTACTATTCTAGCTAGGTGACGAGACCTGTAGTAACGGGTAATATCCGGCAATCCAATACCTCCACTCTTCTTGGGCATAGTAAGTTGGGTAAAGCTAATTCTTGGGCATTTATTATACCAAAGAAAGGAGGTACAGAGCGTTCTATATGATTTAAACAAGAAGTTTGGTAACTGAATTGGTATAATCTGCAGTAGATATAGTATTCTAGGGAGCACGTTCATCTTAAGTATAGCTGCTCTACCAAACCAGGAGAACCAAGGTTTATTCCATGTCTGAAGGTCTTTGGTGATGTCACATAAGAGGGGCAAAAAATTTTTGGCATAGAGTTCCGTAAGGTGGGTTGGCAATTGGATTCCCAAATAAGTGATAGCCTCAGACTGCCAGGTATAAGGAAAATTTGATTTTGCTTGTCTAATCATGTCTGGAGGTAATGAGACATTAAGAGCTTGGGATTTAGAAAAGTTGATTTTCAAGTTGGCCAAATACTGAAATAATTTGAAATCGTGTAGCAAATAAGGTAACGTGATATGTGGGTCTGTTAGAAAAAGTATGTCATCGGCAATGGTGTGTGCAGAGATATGTACAATGTGTAGTGTGATTGATGTTTTCCTACATAACTGCACCCAACCCTTGCAATTGCTCATGTATACTGGAACTGGGGGCTTTAAAATGTGTTTTGTGTGTTTTTTCATTTACAGAGTGTTACTTTACACTTTTCTTTCTCTGAACTTTATTATTGCCATATAGGGGGTTAATAGCCTCGCATGTGATAACATATTGCTGGTCACAGGTCCTCTTTAAAGAAACACAAGAGGTCTATCAGACCCCTAATGTCACCTCTGGTCCCCAAAAAAGATAGTCAAGCACAAATCATGTTTGATCAGCTCCTTGAAGACACGAATGTACATCTGCCAAATCTGTATCTGAGTAGACCATAGAAGCAGCATTAGAAAGAAATGTGAGCATGGCTTCAGTCAGGCGATGGTCCTGGTGGTCATGGACTTGTTCTCCTTCAGGTCCTCTCACCTTGTAGATGGTGACATGGACTTGCTGTGTGGGAATGAGCAGGAGGGGCTCAGGGTTCTCTTGTACTCAATCAGCTTGTTATGGATAAAAGATGAAAGTGTCTTCTGGGAAGTTACAGGGATTTGGATGTTTAGAGGGTTACATAAGTGGGCGGGGCTGGTATTGAGGGGTGTGTCATATGTTAATCAGTTTATTAGCATAGATTATATAAATTGTATAACTAGATCCTTGAAATGTAAACAATCTATCTCTTTCCTTCTGTAGTTAAAGTGTCACATATATATGATGAATAAAGTTGGATGATATTTTCACCGCACAATACCGTGGTCTGGGTTCTTCTACAACACATCCCCCCAAAAATGTCCTCTTCCAGTTCTAGGAGTCTGATGGAATGGGACACAAGCTGATGGTATCTCTTAGGCCACTTGTACATGGGGGGTCCGGCCCCTGTGGGTACAATGCTGGCATTATAATACACCTGATAGGCACAGGTACAGCGTCCAGCCCCGCTGCCTGCAGCCTGTCAAAGTCTACACTACAGCTGGACGGGGCTCAGTGTTGCACCACGTTTACCTCGTGTTTAGGGCGCTCTGTGTTCAGGGACAAATGGCCTCCATCCTGATCAGACAAAGCATAGAGCAGATGTAGGCCGGTGCAGTCTGCTTCTTCCACTGTAGGTGGCGCCCGACCAGAGTGACATCCCAGCCTGGAGAGGAAGTCAGGGGACACTTGGCTTCTCTGGGGTTTCCCGGTTCCTGGAGACGGCGTGGAATGAAGGGGTCCATGGAGTCCTGGGGACATTTTTACATATTTTTTTTATTTCTTGTTTACACCTTTTAAAAATCATTTTATTCCTGAAGATCACTAAACCCCAAATCTGATGTATTCTTTGATAGCAGACACCCTATATAATCCAATGTTGGGAGTTGTCATTTTCTATGTTACATGATATTAGCACAACAGTTTATGAAAGGCAACATTTCAGGAACAATATAGTAACGTTTATTTCTGAGCACATAAATGCAATTCATGACCTATTTTCTGGTGAAATATAAAAGATGAGGTTGTGCCGAGGAAATGGGATTCCCAACATGTCAAGCCGTAACACTGTGTGCACTTGGAACGCTTTAATAGCCCCTCCAGGTCATCAGTATAGAGTTACACAGGAGCACTGGTGCTCCAATCATTGCTCTCCCTGTGGCGTGTGCGCTGATATGTAACGTGTGTGGGGATCACTGTGTTCCTATGTATACACCCCAATGTGCGTGTTTTTGTAGGTGTGTGTGGGGGGAGGGGGGCTCTAACATTTTTACAATATTAAAAAAAATGTGTCTCTTTCTATGCTTCAAACTTTACTTATTTTGTCCATAACTTGTATTGCTATCATGTAGGGGACCAATAGCCTCCTATGTGATGGCATATAGGTGACAGGTTCTCTTTATGGAGACCCCTGGGGTATATTAGACTGTAGATGTCTCCTGTCTACTCCACTGCAGATGATGGAACACAGACCGCCTTCCATCAGCTTCTTCCCCCGACACTGATCCCGGAGAATGACAGCTCCAGTCCAGGAAGTGATGTCATCCACGTCATACATGTCACTTCCTGGTCTGTGTACAGGAGGTCCACTGAGCTCCCGCCACCCTTCCCAGTGACACCCACCATGACAGGACCATGCTCTGCTGTCCGGTGGTGGGGTCAGGGCACATTGCAGCAATGTTCATGGAAGTAACAGGCGGATTCACAGCCATTTGTATCACTTCCACATGAAATCAGACTTTACTAAAGTCCTCACACTCCCGGCTGTATAGTGGTGGGGAATGCGCAAAAAATAACAAATCTGTAGCATTGTTAAAAATCCAAATCCCCAGCAAGTGGCTGCAGGTTCATATTTTACCACCCCCTGTTGGATTTTAGACACATATAATACCTTTTAGTGTCTTGAGGCGATTATGAATGAAAGAGCCGTTGAAATAAAAAATAAAGTGTGATTTTATTCTATCACACAATGGTGTAAAATAACAATGTAAAGCGTATCATGAACAGTTCCATGTAGATAAAACTACTGTAGAAATATCAAGCTGAAGTTTAAAGAAAAAGTCACCATTTTTAGTTATTGAAGTCCGGCCATGTGCCGTTCTGTCCTTCATGTTCTTGTCCTTCTCATGCTCTACTTGTCCTTCGAGACTTTGTGAAGAAGCCGGAAATAGATGGAAGTGATGATATTTGTCTTGCAGCACGCACCTGTTGTTTTCTCAGAACGTCCTAGACATGTATGTGTATGTGTCAGAGTGTCAGTGTTAGCGTGTGTGTGAGATCCCGTCCTCTGTCCCTTATATGCAGAATGAGTGTGTCATAGCGAGAGATTCGTAATACCTTGTATGGCATAGAAGGGAGGGGACGACACTCACAGAATGGTTTTGATGGACAGGAACATATGGATGCTGATGTACATAATATTGTAAGCCGATGATGTAACCTCAGATATTCATATTTAAATGATAATATAACTTCAATGTATAATCACTAATCTATATATGTATCAATATTAGAAACGTATACTAAATATACACAGATACTATAAAAATACATAATGTAATAGTACATCTATAATGAGTCCTCCTAATACCCTTGACATATACTAGAGACTTCTAACCAGCTATGCCTAAATATAGTCTTCAGCTGGTTTAGCTGGTCTAGCTAACTTACCCATATTTACTGTCTCAGCTAACTTACCCATATTTACTGTCTCAGCTAACTTACCCATATTTACTGTCTCAGCTAACTTACCCATATTTACTGTCTCAGCTAACTTACCCATATTTACTGTCTCAGCTAACTTACCCATATTTACTGCCTCAGCTTAACTTACCCATATTTACTGTCTCAGCTAACTTACCCATATTTACTGTCTCAGCTAACTTACCCATATTTACTGTCTCAGTTTAACTTATTCCTATTTTTCAGTCTCAGTTATGTCTGAAGAATTGTAATACTACCATTTGTCAAAAGACCATTCACACATATTAATATTAATTATGATTAATCATAAAAACCAAATATTTTGCAAGCTTGCCATCAATATAAGTGCCGAATCATAATTTTGATTTCTAATAAATCCTCCTTATTATGTTTAGTCCATCATTAATGTTTAACCAATGCACACTTCATTCATGGCCCATACACACTGCCTTATTCCAAATGATCGTACATATTCTTCATAACTGGACCAACCAAAAATAACTTTCCTTCAAAACTCTATACCTTATCTTCAGTTTTTCTTACTATAAAAATTCTTAATCATAATGTTAATTTGAAATGATATATGTTAATATAATAATAATAATAATAATAAATGATGTAATAATAATTAATGTAGTATATTTCCATATTTGAATAATATTTTAACTCTCCGGAAATATACTTTCCATTCTAAAATGTGTCATAAGTTTCTATTGCTCATACAAGAGTAATATGTTTCTTAACCTTTTAACAAAAGATATAATATTACCTGGAATAAGTCTGTGAAGTATTAGCTAAAAAATATTCTGTATATGAATATGTAAAAAATAAAAAATAATAATAATATTATTATCCTAATATGGATGTAAGTATCAGAATAAGAGGATCATTAAAATGTATATGTGACCTATAACAATATTTTCAATAATAAATGATGTTATCACTAATAATAAATAGATTTCCTCTTGATGAATCTTTTCTTCATGCAATGTCTATAAAATATCTTCTTTAAGTTCTGTAAAGTAGAAACATTTTTGTTGAACGTGATAAATCAGTCACAAGTGTGAAGTATTAAGCTCCTGTTCAATCTTCTTCCCATATGAAGATCTCTTCTTTAACGTCCAAATTCCTTCACGTTGGCTTGTAGGAGATTGTTACGCTTCATATTTGATTTTAGATGCCATTTCTGTAAAGAAATGCAGTATCATTACTTTGGCACAAACATTGCATTATTCTTACACCTTTTTCAACAAATATGAAAGATTATGGAACAATCAGTTTATGAGGTTAGAACACATATTGTGAAGTAACATTACTTCCTATTTCCTTTTACAGAAAACTTCTATATATCAATCAAAATACTGTCCTAATCCTGTCTAAAAGTACCTAAACTAGAATACAAAAGTAGTGTGATATTTAGGTATGACAGGACGCAATATTTCATCATAGGTCATGACCGCAAAACCCTGTTTTACTAAACAAAGAAAGGTTTTGTATCACCCCAGAGATGACAAAGGATTATGCCTTTGTTCTCATCCCTATAATATTAGAAATATGCGTAGCTGTTTTCTGTGCTGATGTCATTATTCTGGTGTTAGAGTGTTCTTCAGTAATACATGTGTTGCTGTGAATGTGAGGTAGAGACTTGTCTGATACAGCTGTACCTATCACAATGTGTTTGGCTAACAGTGCTCTTATCCACTGAGGATACCTTTCACCACATTCTCTGAATGTATCTTCCTCAAGAATTCTTCTTAGTGAACTGTCAGGAGACTGTAATATGATACTGTGTGACTTCACTGTGCTTTCTGAAGCTTTGATTGCATAAAAGACACTTAGCCGTTGCAGTACCTCAGGTGTAAAAGTTCTTTCCAATGGTGATAAATCTCTGGAGAAGTAACTAATTAGTCTCTCATTACCTTCTTTTAATTGAGACAAAGTTACTGAAATTGCATTATCAGATACATGAGTTTTCACAACAAAAGGAGCATTGGAACAAACCTCAATTGTACCTAATGCTGGCGCATTCTGCAAATCCTTTTTCAACACTTTTAAAGCATTATTCTCATTTGGACCCCATTGGTCAACTAAGTTATTTTTACTCTTCAAAAGATGATATAATGGCTTAACTTTCTCTGCGAAACCATGTATAAACTCTTTGCAATGATTTATGTTTTTCAAAAATTGTTGCAATGCTTTATGAGTTGTAGGAACTGGAATGGCAGTGATAGCTCTGACTGTTTCTTGTAATAATTGTCTCTTCCCTTGACTAATCTGCATGTGAAAGCATTCCACCTGACTTTTCATCAGCTGAACTCTTTCCGGGTTTAATTTTAGGCCTGCATCCTGTAACAACATAAATAACTCAGACAAAAGAGTAATATGTTCGTTAACATTCTGCGTACTTCGCATAATTGTATTTACATGCTGAAAAATGCATTCTGGCCTTGAAAATGTTGATAGAATTTTTGCTATGGATTCATGGACTACACCATCACTGATGTCTAAACCAGCTACTAATCGAGTGAATGGATAGGTCTCTTTCTGAAACTTGAAAGCTAACTTGTATTGACAACTTTTAGCTAAGGGGATCGAAAAATGACTGTTATCGATTTCCAAAACAGAAAACACTTTGGATTCGGCCTTTAAATGTAACTTGATATTAGAATGATCCGGAACAACTGCTTTGTTATTTGTGATATGTTTATTCAGTGTCCTGAAGTCAACTGACAAAGAATATGAATTGTCAGCATTTTTGATAGGCCAAATACAGTTATTTACCACTGATTGTGTTTTCTTTAAAATGCCAAGTTGTACAAACTCTTGAATAATGGCAGAAAGTGGTCCTATTGATTCTTGTGGTAACTCATACTGATTAAGGGGTATAGGATCTTTTCCCTCAATATTCAATTCTGTATCTTTCAAAGTTCCTATGTCATTTTTAAACTTTGACCACAAACTTGGAAAACGTTGTACCAATTCTTTTAAAGCACAATTACCATCAGTATCGGGCCATCTTTGTGCTGTAGACATTTTAGAGTTGAAACCAACATCACTGTATATAGAAGGATCCATTAACATTGATTTGGGCCTAGATGGATTCCTCCAAATAACTTTGGTCATAATATCAATAATCCACTTCTGCTTATTGATAAAATCAATGCCAAGAATATTCTCGGTGGCATTACTATACCAAATATCAATGTTAGTTTTCACTAGCCCAGGTACTTCAAATGTTACATTAGGCACCTGTCTAGCAGTGGAATGACCTGTATTATTAAAACCTTTTATATTACACATGGGTGAATTTGGTTTCACAGGTACGTTTTCTCTGGTAAGGCTAATCTCAGATCCGCTGTCAATTAAAAATTTAATCTTTTTACCATTTAGTAAACCTTGTACAAATGGTCTTCCATTGTCATCCAATACAATTGGAGCTACAAATTCTAACGATATTGGGGATGAATGTGGACGTGATTCTATTTTTGGAACTGGTAATAAACCATTTGTGTCAGTGACAGCCCTTCTCACCATGTAGTCTGAACAGTTGTTTCTAGTCAAAGTATGAATCTGTGTAACTGTTGAGGCATAAGGCAATTCAGTTAAACTTTTATCATTACACAACACAGCAGGTTGTACAAAAGCTGCTTTTTCACTTTTTATTTCCATTTTCTTTATTTGTGAGTCAAGTTTAAACTTCCAACAATGCCGTCTGATATGACCTTGTTTATGACAGTGAAAGCATGTGGTATGCTCTTTATGACTCACTTGCTTGCATCTCTCGTTGTCATTCTTACTGGGACTTGTGGTTCCTGGCATGGCTGCTGTCTGACTATTTTTGTCACTTTGAATCACAGCTACCTCGTAATTGAGATTGCTGTTTTTCAATTTTCTCCAGATTTTGTCAATGAAACTTACTATGTCATTCAGATTTTGTTTTTCCTCTGCTATGACAACGGTTACTGGATCAAGATACTTGAATTTCTTTACAAAAGCTTTGATCATAGCTGAGTCTTCCTCATTTTCTACTCCAAATATAATTTTATATGCTTTGGAAAACTTATTTTTAAACTCAAAAGGGTCTTCGCCAGCAGTAGTCTGAAGTAAGTCTAGCATTTCTACAGAAGGTACGTCTTCACCAGTTGAACATAACAGTAATTGTCGCAGTCTGTCTGTCGCGTCACTATGTTTTTTCTGATATTTATCGTTAATAACAGAATTTTTAATTCGAGACATAAATTTAATTGGTAGCCAAATGGAAATAAATAATTTATTTCATGATTTGAAAGCTGATGGCATTTGACATGCATTTCATACATTTCCATGTTGCTGTATATATCTTTATCTGAATCATAAGCAGGGATGTCTTTTAAAACTTTCATTAAGACTTCCGGTTCCGGCGCCGGATGCTGTGACTAGCGGGACCCGCGGCTCCCGGGAACCCGCCCTTATAACATCTGCCATCTGCCTCGGGGACCCCCGCATCTTGGCTTTGGGGTGCCTCCTCACATCCCGCGGCGGCCCCAGCATGGAGCGGTACCTTCTCCCGATGCAGTCCGGCCACGAGTCGGCTGCTGGGGCGGAGGGGTGCGGCTCTCCCCCTCCTGCAGCCAAGATGGCCGCCGAAGCTGCCTGTCACAGCATGGACACAGGCACAGAGGGAGATCACAACGTGGGAGCAGGTATGTCTGCACCTCTCCCCACCATCCTCACTGCCTCTCCACTCACATCAGGCACTGATAGCTCTTCTGAGCAATATATAAAAATAGCCCAGGCAGTTTCTTCAATTTTGCTCCCAAATATCACACAGGCTGTGGATAAGGCTGTAAGCCAGGGCATTGAACAGCTGCGAATAGATTTGGGCGAACATTCTAAACGGTTAACTGTGGCTGAGCAGCGCTTATCTGACTTAGAAGATGAAGTCCATTCCATACAAGCAGTTACGTCACAATCCAATCGTATACAGCAAAATATATTGGATAAAATCGACGATCTGGAAAATCGATCACGTAGAAATAACTTACGCATCGTGGGTCTCCCAGAATCTTTTAATACAGGTTCTCTTCCCGATCTCTGCTCAGCACGA
This sequence comes from Staurois parvus, assembly GCF_062004578.1. NCBI lineage: Eukaryota > Metazoa > Chordata > Amphibia > Anura > Ranidae > Staurois > Staurois parvus. The sequence continues at coordinate 599,196 of NW_028319192.1, read as the reverse complement.
ATCCCTGCAGCTTTGGGTCTATCCTCCTCCTGTCAGGTAGAGAGAGCTCATCGCCTGGGGCCCCCATCTAACGAACGCCGGGTGCCACGTTCGGTGATTGTCCGCTATCTCAACTATGCTGATCGCATGGCGATCCTCACCTCTTTTCGTAATTCCCGTTCTCTACAAATTGAGGGTCACAAATTATTAATATTTGCGGACTATTCACAGGAAGTATCACGTAAACGGAAAGCGTTTCAGCAAGTCTGCGCCACTCTTCACCAGAAAGGAATAAAATTCACATTAGCGTATCCGGCTACGTTACGTTTCAATGCACCATCCGGGGAATCCAAATCTTTCGTCCACCCTGAAGAAGCCCACCAATACCTCCAAGATCACCTAAATGACGGGGATCCGTCGACGCGTATTGCGGGCAGGAATTCTGGCCCTAGAGATCAACGTAGTCCTCGCAAAGACCCACCTAAGCGTCAACGCACAAACCCAGCGTCTTCCAAATCTCGCCCGCCTTGAAGGTATAAGAGGCCATTGGTCTCTACATATTAGCTTTAAGCTTATCTCCTGGCCCGATTGGTTCAGATGTGACTGTTTTTCATTTTTTTGCTTGGTTTCTATTGCTTTCTATTGCAATGAACATACTTTCCAAAGTCTGAGTTTTATTGGCTGTTCAACTTGTAATGTTATATATATTATCTGATGGTGCGGCGTTCTCTCACGCTCACCTGCTTCAACATTATTGTGTAAATCATATATATGCCTGAATTTATACTTCCCTACTCCTGCATGTGCCTGGTTCCCTATTTCAGCGATGCTGGGGGGGGGGAGATGCTGGAGCCGCTGCTGGGAATAAATTTGAGGGAGGCCCTCTCCCATCCCAACAATTATACACTGGCCCCTGGGGCAGGCTCTTCTCCCAGATACTCTCGGTCACGCTGGTATTGGTGGAAACAGCATGCGGAATGACGTGAAGTCCTGTATACTGTATTGGTATATTGTATGTTTTGACTTTTTGTTGGGCTCTATTAGGGCCCTTGATCTTGTTCTCGCCTTTCTCTCTCGCTTTTCTTTTCTTCTCCAACTTTATTTCTTGGGAGAACTCCTCCGTCCTCTGAGACCGGTTTCTAATCACCCCCAATTGTCTAGCGAAGCAGTGTTCATTATGCGTACATTTCTAATGGGTAAAATGATTATCCTTCTATCATATCAAGCACATCAGTTAAGATGACACGTATTTTCTCTTGGAATGTCAAGGGTCTCAGGTCCCCTCACAAACGCATGGCGGTTCTACGACATCTACGGCGCTTGCGTGCGGATATAGCTTTGCTCCAAGAAACTCACCTTACCCAATCTGACTTTATCCGCATGCGTAAACTATGGGTGGGTCATGTTTTCGGCTCCTCCTCCCTAAATAATAAAGCAGGGGTACTTATTCTTATTCACAAACGGCTTAATCCGGAATTAGTCGCTATGGATGCTGACACTGAAGGCCGTTTCATAGCAGCACATATCAAACTCGGAACCCAAGAATTGGTTCTTACTAGTTTCTACGCACCCAATTCCCCGACAAGGCAGGTTTTCCAGGCCCTCTCTTCACGGCTGGCGGCATATGTTCACAAGCTGCTCGTCGTGGGAGGGGACTTTAATTCTGTTATGCAAGAGCAGGAGGATAAATCGCAGAATGTAGACCGTGGCCCTCGCTCCCCTCAGTTTCCCCGTCTCACACCTACTTTGCTATGTAGCTTCGCTGAAGCAATGCAAATTACCGATATATGGCGCTTAACCCATCCGGACGGCAAAGATTACACTTTCTATTCCCCTGTTCATCATTCTTTATCTAGAATAGATTATACTTTTTGTAATTCCGTTCTACTGCAACATGTTGTATCATCTACCATACATGACATAGCCATATCAGATCACTCTCCAATCTCTATTACTATAAACTTTTTAGACCCTACGCCACATCCTAGGATATGGCGTTTCCCCTCGTTTCTGGCGAATAATCAGGAGCTCTCCAAACAATTACAGGACACCTGGGCAGACTTTCAAATTACGAATGCTGTCCATGTCTCTAATCCAAATTTGTTTTGGGATGCAGGGAAGGCTGTGTTACGCGGCAAAATCATCGCTTTTACGTCCGCTTATAAAAAAAGAATTTCACGTAATTTCACTGAAGCTAGTAACCTTCTTAGACTGACTCAAAGAAAAATGGCGGACTCTAATACGCAGGACAACAGGAAAGCTTGGGCGGACGCTAAAAACCAATTTGATACCTGGGCGGCTGCTCAGGAAGCATTACATCACTCACACCTTGACTTACAATATCACAGGTTTGGTAATAAACCAGGCAAACTGCTGGCGCGCCTGTGTAGGAAGCCTTTCACCCCCACGCAATTCACCTCTCTTAAAGACTCCCAGGGGGCACTTAAACAATCTCAGGAAGAGATTATATCTATTTTGGAAAGCTTTTATGCAGACTTGTACGGGCCAGATCCTATTGACCAGGCACGAGCACAGTCCTTTCTGGAAAGTGTAAATTTGCTCCAAATAGATCCAATAGCACTGCAATCTCTAAATGCCCCTATTTCACAGGCGGATATTTGTCTAGCTATTAGATCTCTAGCTAATGGTAAAGCTCCAGGTCCAGATGGGTACACCTCTGAATTTTTTAAACTGATGGACAAAACTCTGTCTCCTACTCTCCAGCTAGTTTATCAGTCCATCCAGGAGAGCGGGGTATATCTCCCATCGGCTTCGCAAGCCCACATTAAACTAATAGCAAAAAAAGGTAAAGACCCTTCTGATCCTGGATTGTATCGTCCCATTTCCCTCCTTAACCTAGATGCAAAGATCCTTTCTAAGATCATAGCTAACCGTTTGGCCATTATTTTACCCTCTATCATTCACCCTTCTCAAGCAGGTTTTATAAAGGGTCGATCGGCCACGTCTAATATCCGCAAAGTGCTTACAGTTCTGCATCAGGCTAAAAATAACCCCCTTCAGGATTTAGCGATTATTTCTCTCGATGCTGAAAAAGCCTTTGATAACGTTAGTTTTCAATGGCTTCAACTAGTACTCTCTAAATTCGGCTTTTCCGGTTCGTTTATACAGTTAATTCAGGCTATGTATTCTGCCCCAACGGCTCAGATAGTAGCGGCGGGAAAAATATCTAACTCTTTTCTACTACATAAAGGAACAAGGCAAGGCTGTCCACTATCTCCCTTGCTTTTCAATTTAGCATTGGAACCCCTAGCCCGCTTCCTGCTTTTTCAGTCACAACTTCATGGCGTTCAAGTTGCTCAACAAGATCTTCGCCTAGCTTTATTTGCGGACGACATATTAATATTCACTTCCAACCCGTCACTAGATCTGCCATATATTCAGAAAGTTTTTGCAGACTTTCGGTGTTGCTCGGGTCTTCGTATTAATTTTGCAAAAAGTGAGGTCCTTCCCCTCTACCACGCTCGACTTCCTGATTGGGCCTGCGACTCCCTCTTTAAAATCAATACACGTTACATTACCTATCTGGGTATCAAAATTGGGAAATTAGCTTCGTCCCTTTATTCTCTCAACTTTTCGCCAGTTATTCAAAAAATTTTAGCGGAATTGGAAGTGTGGAAAGACCTGCCGTTATCCCTCATGGGTAGAGCCCATCTCTTCAAGATGACAAGCTTTCCGAAGCTTTTATACCCTCTCCAAACTATCCCTCTTCTGCTCAAACGCACGGATATAGTCAAGTTAAACAAGGGGATTTCCAGCTTCCTATGGAGGGGGCGTCGCCCGCGTATAGCTATACACAAGCTGTTTCTCCCTAGATGTGAGGGCGGCCTGGGCCTCCCCAACATTCGGCTCTATAATTTATCTTGTATTTTACGGGTGTGTATAGATTGGCTATCCCAAGCGTCCATGTTCTCCAATTACCTACTTGAATCAGCCATGGTGAGTCCGTTCGACCTGTCGGCCCTATTACATTCTAACTCCAACTCAATACCGGTTCATCTTAAACATAATCCACTCATACGGGATACACTCTTCACTTGGAGGGAGGTCAGACGTAGACTAGGAGTTTCTCCCTGGATATCTCGCTTTCTTCCCATACATCACAATCCTTCCTTCTCTGTCTCTCAACAACATGCAGCCTACGATTTGTGGTATAACCAGGGTCTTAGACTTGTGAACCAATTGTATGATGGTGCATCAGGTTCTCCCCTTCCGTTTCAACAAATTCTTGGCTCGTTTGAACTACCTTCCCATCATTTTTTGTATATTTTACAAGTCAGGAATTTTGTGAAATCCATAGCTCAGGATAAGTCCACCCGTTTTTGCACGACTATGATAGAGGTTCTTGTGAGGAACCAGAAGTATAACATATCTAACATATATAATCAATTGTCCTTGCAATATGCTACACCGTTGGACTCCTCTACCTCCATCAAAACATGGTTACGGGACTTCGACAATGTTTTCACTGCGGAACAAATACTTGCAGGCTTTAACACTACCTGTGCGTTCAACACGAACGAATTTTGGCGGGAGCAGAAATTTAAAATTATGCATCATGCCTATATGCCTTGTTTGTACTCAAGATCGGACCCAACGATCTCTGCGTGTCCGCTTTGTGGCTCATATAAGCCATCCCTCCACCACAGGTTTTGGAGTTGTCCCTCGATCTCTAATTTCTGGTCCCAACTCTTGAACTTTATGCTCTTCGTTACTGCTCTCCCGCTACCTAGAGACCCACTGCTCCTTCTTTTTGGAAACCTGGATGTTCCCGTGACTGCTGCTTCACATCAGCACATTGCTCTGCTCAGAACTGCCAAACCGTGGCTCTCCACCTGCCTGATGGCAGCGAGAAGGTCAATTTTAAAAAAATGGGTCTCCAATTGCCCGCCAACCATTTCGGATGTCAAATTGGACTTACACTCTCTACTTCGTTTGGAGCGGCTCAACATTTATAACTCCCCATCTACTCCAGGAGAGGAAAAGTTCAACCGCAAGTGGGGACAATATGTTTCAAGAATACTCCCTTCCTCGGAGTCTCAGCACCCCTCACACGGATTTCTAGCCTGGTCCTAATGTAGCCTCTGGGATATTCCTGATGCATTATGTATTGCTCGTATTAGGGGTAATCTGACTGTTTAAATTATACTTTCTGGGCCTTCTTGGACCTTTGACAATCTACCCTCCTTCCACTTTGGATTCAGTTTTCAGTTTTCTTCTATTTTCTTTCTTTCACAACCTCACCTCTTTGTTGACTCTTAGGGAACTGTCCCCATACTAGCCCATCTACACCTCCACACACTGTCGAGCTGTTTCTTGCTACTGACATGTTCTTCCGGTCATCTGGCCTCTGAACCTAGGCAATACATTCCTAAGTCTTCTACTTCTCCCTCCTTTCTTTCTTTCTTTCTTTCTCTTTGTCTTTCATGATGGTCTATTTCTTTCTAGACTTGTTTTCTCAATTTTCTTTCTCCTTCTTTCCCTACGGTCTAATCTCTATTCTCTATTCTATGTTTTCTGTTTTTGTTCCCACTTCCTATCCATATGCACGTTGACCCTCCTCCTGGTCATTTGACTATTGGCTAACATGGAATATATCTGCTTATCTCTCTAGAATTATACCTATGCATGTTTTGACTCGTATCTTCTTAACAACCTGGATACATTACTCCTAAGCCCTTACATTTCGACACTTCATGCGATGTCTCCCTTTTCTATAAGTAAATCTTTTATTCCTACACATCTTTGTTTTTCTCTTTGTCTCTCTTGGGGCTTTTGCATATTCGTTATGAGAACAATTGGTATTTTTGGATTCTGTTACCTGCTTTGACATGTTGCTACGCTACGTATACTGTATAACTTTTATCGTTGGTTCATGTGTGTATAAGATAAAACCTAATAAAGTCTCTTTAAAAAAAAAAAAAAAAAAGCCTTTACAGGTCATCGTCATGTATGATGGTTCTACAATTCTTCATGTCCCTGTGACGTGTGCGCTGACACCTCACATGTGTGACACCATTTATGTCTCCATACACGCTGGGGGTTTGTATCATGATATGGACACGGGTGAATGCCGGAGACTCAACATTTTTTAACATTTATTTTATTTTTTGTTTACTCAGGATTTAGCAAGTCAGCTATGTGGTAGCATGAGCAGGTGACAGGTCCTCTTTATGGAGACATTGGATGTCTATTGGACCCCCAATGTCTCCCTTGCCCTCCAATGCAGCTGATCAACCACAAATTGTGCTTGATTAGCTGCATCCGCAGCTGCAGCAGCCAGGAAATTACAGCTGTGACCCTGAAGTGATACAAGTGACTTTGGGGTTCATTACCCGCAGAGGGATCAGGGAGAGGATGTTCCCCGATCACCTCCAGCTCCCACTGTAAGAGAGGAATGGGTGAGTCCAGGAACCAATGTGGGGGCCCCTGACAGGGGGGTGGGCATACCCTGAGAGCCCCATAAAAGTTCTCACCAACTGGGTCACCTATATCTGAAAGCATAGAAAGAGGCATGACATGGCGGGGAATTCTGAATACACAGAGCAAAGCTGGAAATGGGGCAGCAGGTGGATTGAGAGGTGGGCAGAGGGGGCAGAGGGGGGACAGAGGGGAGGACAGGGAGGCAGTGGGGAGATAGAGGGGTGGACAGGGGGTAGTGGGGAGACAGAAGGGTGGACAGGGGGGCAGTGGTTGGACAGAGGGGTGGACAGAAGCAGTGGGGAGACAGAGGGATGGACAGGGGGGAAGTAGGAGGACAGAGGGGTGGATGGGGGGCAGTGGGGGCCATGAGTGGACAGAGGAGGGACAGAGAGGTGGACAGGGGGGCAGTGGGGGGACAGAGGGGTGGACGGGGGCAGTGGGGGACAGAGGAGTGGAGGTGGGGACAGTGGAGGGACAGAGCGGTGGACAGGGGGACAGTTGGGGATAGATGGGGGACAGGGGAGCAGTGGGGGGACAGAGTGGTGGATGAGGGGCAGTGGGGTGACAAAGTGGTGGAAGAGGGGGACAGGGGGGCAGTGGGGGGAGACAGAGGGATAGTGGGGGACAGAAGGGGGGACTGGGGGACATTGGAGTGATAGAGGAGTGGACGGGGGTAGTGGTGGGACAGGGGAGCAATGGGGAGCCAGAGGGCTGGAGAGGAAGTGGGGAGACAGAGAGGTGGACAGGAAGGCAGTAAGGGGACAGAGGGGTGGATGGGGGGCAGTGAGGGGAAAACAGAGGGCAGTTGGGGGACAGAAGGGTGTATGGAGGGCAGTAGAGGCAGTGAGGGGACAGTTGGGTGGACAGTGGGGCAGTGGGGGGTCAGAGAGGTAGACAGGGGCAGTTTGGGAACAAAGGGGTGGATGGGGGGACAGTGGGGGACAAAGCAGTGGACAGGGGGACAGTGGGGGGACAGATAGATGAATGGGGCAGATGGGGGACAGAGTGGTGGACTTGAGGACAGAGGGAGGGGCAGGGGGACAGTGGGGGACAGATGGGTGGAGAGGAGGATAGTGGAGGGATAGAGGGGTGGACAGGGGGGCAGTGGGGGACAGATAGATGGACATGGGCAGTTGGAGGACAGGGGGGCTGTGGGGGGACAGAGTGGTGGACAGGGGGACAGTTGGGGACAGAGGGGGGGAGGTGGGAGAACAGAGGGGTGGACAGGGGGATAGTAGAGTAATAGAGGGGTGGATGAGGAGCAGTGGGGGGAAAGACAGGTGGACAGGGGGTAGTGGGAGGGCAGAGGTGGGGACGGGGGGCAGTAGGTGGATAGAGGGGTGGACAGGGGAGGACAGAGGAGAGAACAGGGAGGCAGTGGAGGAACAGAGGGGTGGACAGGGGGTAGTGAGGGTACAGGGGGGCAATGGGTGGGTAGATGGGGGCAATGGGGGGACAGTGGAGTGGATGGGGGCATTAGGGGGACAGAGGGGTGCATGGAGGGCTGTGGGGACAGTGAGGGGACAGAGGGGTGGACAGGGGGACAGTGAGGGGACAGAGGGGTGGACATGGAGCAGTGGGGGAACAGATGGGAAACTGCCTTACTCAAACTCTCCAACGACCTGCTAACCGCCAAAGCTAATGGCCACTATTCAGTGCTCCTACTCCTTGACCTCTCTGCGGCCTTCAACACAGTCGACCACCCCCTCCTCCTCAAAAAACTACACTCCCTCGGCCTCAGAGATTCTGCTCTCTCCTGGCTCTCATCCTACCTGTCACAACGCTCCTTCAGCGTTACCTATAATGCTACCACCTCCCTCTCACTCCCCCTCTCTGTTGGGGTCCCTCAAGGCTCTGTCCTCGGGCCCCTTCTCTTCTCCATCTACACCTCCTCCCTTGGCCAACTCATACACTCTCACGGCTTCAACTACCACCTCTATGCCGACGACACACAAATCTATCTCCCAACCCCCCACCTCACCCCCTCGGTCTCCGCCCGAATCACACACCTGTTGAGCGACATATCAGACTGGATGTCGCTCCACTTCCTTAAACTGAATCTCTCCAAAACCGAGTTTCTTGTCTTCCCCCCAGCCCGGACACCACTCCCATTGACTTCTCTATCACATCGAACAATGCTACCATCAAACCCGCCCTGCAGGCCAGAGTACTTGGTGTCATTTTGGACTCCAACCTATCCTTCCAGCCCCAAGTCCAATCTTTAACAAACTCATGCAGACTCCACCTCCGCAACATGCAGACTCCACCTCTGCAACATCGCCAAAATCCGCACGTTCCTAACCCCAGAAACCACTAAACAGCTCATCCACTCCCTCATCATATCACGACTCGACTACTGCAACTCCCTCCTCACTGGCCTGCCTCACCACAGGCTATCCCCGCTTCAGTCCATCCTGAATACGGCTGTCAGACTCATTCACCTTTCCAACCGCTCCGTTTCCGCCACCCCCCTCTGCCAATCCCTCCACTGGCCTCCATTCAGTGTCCTCCACCCCCCTCTGCCAATCCCTCCACTGGCTTCCGATTGCACAATGGATCAAATTCAAAATCCTAACGCTGACGTACAAAGCTGTCCACCATACTGCCCCGAACTACATCACTGACCTAATATCCAAGTACCACCCAACACGCACACTCCGCTCCTCACAAGACCTCCTTCTCTCTAATTCCCTGGTCTCCTCCTCCCATGCCCGCCTCCAGGACTTCTCCAGGGTGTCACCCATCCTCTGGAACTCCCTGCCCCAACCCATCAGATTATCACCTACTCTCCTCTCCTTTAGGCGCACCCTGAAAACCCATCTCTTCAGGGAAGCCTACCCCACCCCCTGCTAACTTGCCAACCTCCTCCACTCTTCCTACCACTCCATCCCCCACAGCTATCTCCCCCTGTGCCACCATCTCCTCCCTCCTAGATTGTAAGCTCGAAAGAGCAGGGCCCTCGATCCCCTCATGTTTTGTATTGTATTGGTATTGTTCTGTCACATGTTCTGTCCCCCTTTGTAATGTACAGCGCTGAGCGAACTATTGGCGCTTTATAAATACTGTATAATAATAATAATAATAATAATAATGGGAGGACAGGGAGGACAGAGATGAGGACAGGGAGCAGAGAGGTGGACAATGGGGTGTACAGGGGGGCAGTGGGGGACAAATGGGTGCACAGGGGGATAGTGGGGGAACAGAGGGCAGGATGGGGTTACAAAGGGGTGGATGGGGCTGTGGGGAGACAGAGGGGTTGATGGGAGGCAGTGGAGGGACAGGGGGGTTGATGGGAGGCAGTGGGGGGACAGAGGGGTGGATGGGGGTTAGTGGGGTGAATTGGGAAATTAATACCTGGCTGATGGTGTTCTGTTCTGGAGGTGGAAGTGGAGCTCCGCTGATAACTCTCCTCTGGTTGGGTTCCTCCTCTCTGGTTGGGTTCCTCTCCTCTGGTCGGGTTCCTCTCTTCTGGTCGAATTCCTCCTCTCTGGTTGGGTTCCTCCTCTCTGGTCGGGTTCCTCTCCTCTGGTTGGGTTCTTCCTCTCTGGTTGGATTCCTCCTCTCTGGTTGGGTACCTCCTCTCTTCTGGCTTCTGACTCTGGGTTAATCAGCCGAGTTTCCATCCGGAAATACAACACATGACATCACTTCCCAAGTTGGGTTCTGTCTTCCGGGAATTTCCATTGGCTGAGTGATCTCTTTATTTCCCATATGAGACCAGCATGCAGAAACCGAACGCTCATTCCTCCGATATTCTCATGGTGTGTACGGTGGGATCGGACTAGGAGAATGGGGTCTCAGTGATTTCTCAGGCTGGAATGAAATGTGGTGTCAGGTGGGGGGTGGTAAATTCAGGAGGGGGGGGGTAGCAGCTGTCCATGGCAGAGAGGAGGACAGACAGAACAACAGCTGCACAAAGTTCCCGGATCCAGAGCCGTGCAGAACATTCACCAGCTGATAGATACAAACATTTCCCCAGTTTCTAAAATATGAGTGCAGAGCTAAAAACTGCCCGTCATAAATTCCATAAACGCATGTGACTTAAACGCATATGTGAGTAAAGTGCTGAAAGTGCAATAATAATAGAACTAGTTCAAGATGACATAAAATGCAATAAAAGAAGTTCATCAGAGCATTTGTGAATGTAAAACGTCTCTTGTGCAAAGATATCAGCTGAGGAGATGCCTATGATTGGCCGTGACGTTATCCGGGAAGAGTAACGGTGTAAAAGCTTGTAAAAGGAAATCCCCCCCCGGGACGGACGTACACTCACCAGACCATCAATTATAATGTGCATTGATTAGAATACATGGCACATCTGGGGGTGCAGCGGTATGCTGACAGCTACGGGGTCATCCGTCCATCCGTCAGGGTGGGTGCCTGGTGGTCCTGGGGGGAATGAGCTCAGCCACAGGAGCCACAAAGGTGCTTATAGTGTAGTATTTGATGTAAGGTAATAATAGGAAGTAACATAAAAACGTATCCATGTGGAGTACTAAAATAAATACATAAATGAATAAAGTACCAAAATGGCCGCCGCTCACCAGTAGTGGCAGCTAGAGGTCAGCAATAGGGCTCCACCCAACGCGTTTCGTGTAATAACACCTCCTCAGGGGTGTACCCATTGATGAACGTATTTTATTGCATTTTATGTCATCTTGAACTAGTTCTATTAATATTGCACTTTCAGCACTTTACTCACACATGCGTTTATGGAATTTATGACATGCATTTTTTAGCGCTGCACTAATATTGTAGCAATTGTGATTCTGGGACTGTGACCTATACCCCGAGTGCCGGCTGCTTTTCATTCATTTGAATATATATCATTGTAATTTCATATACTGCATGTAGCGCTCGCTCTATTATCTTTTCTACAAACATTTCCCCAGAATTGCGGCTCCTCCTTCGCTGTCACCAGTCGGGTTTTTGGGGTTTTCTTCATTGTTTTACAGCAGCAATAAAATAAATTCCCCATAATTGCTGTTCCTCCGAACAATAATAAAAGGGTTTATAGCGCACCAAGCGCAGACGTATTGCACCCGAGCACCAAATTCCCATCCCACACTCTGAGATAAAAAGTCATAAAAATCCCCCAAAAAGTCGCCATCATGTCGGAAAGGAAAGGCGGGGTCTCCCAGGCAGCTCAGAGAGGGCGGGCAGCCTGTGTACCCACTGTGACAAGTGGTGGTGGTGGACATGGTGCAGGCAGGGCACGCCTGGCCTTTGTTTCCTCTGCTGGCCGTGTTATTGAGCCAGAACATGCAGAAGAGGTGGGGGAGGGGAGAAGTCAGCCATCCTCATCCACCTCCTCCTCTGTCACCCCGGATCATACTTCTCCTTCCACTGCAGCGGACAAAGCCCACGTCACCGCTAGCCACGCCTATTTCTTGACATCTGACCACCAAATGTCAGACCTGTTGTCGCATTGCAGCGAGTGCTGGGCGGGTCAGTGGGCGTCGTCTGACGATGGATTACAACGATGGAAACATTGTTTGTCTTTTTTATTATTAATAAAGGATTCGTCATAAACTGTTGTTGTGATTTTTGTTCAATAAAGGAAGTCCGGCGTCTTTATTTTTCACCCCTTACTCATTCACAGGGGGGGGGGGGGCAGCATCAGGGTGCCCCCTTATTTAAAGGGGTACCCTGATACTAATGAGCCCCCCCACAGCTTACCCCCACAACCACCAGGCCAGGGTGGTGGGGAAGAGGTCCTTGCCCTCATCGGTTTGGGGACACCATCTCAATACTGAGGGTACGTTGCCACAGGGAGGGTGTGTGCTCAGTCCTCCCCTCCCTCCTCTCCTGGTCTGTCAGGTCTGTGCTCAGATCAAGGGTCTGGTAAGAATTTGGGGGGACCCCTCACTCCCCCCATTATTTAGGGGTGGGGTTCCCATTAAAAGTCCCACCAGGCCTAAAGGGTCCTGGCTTCTTAAAAAGTCTGCTATGGATTGGGAGGCCCTCCTAACCTTCCTACCACACCTAATGGGTCTGCTATGGATTGGGGGGCCCTCCTGACCTTCCTATCACACCTAATGGGTCTGCTATGGATTGGGGGGCCCTCCTAAACTTCCTACCACACCTAATGGGTCTGCTATGGATTGGGGGGTCCCTCAAAACCTTCCTACCACACCTAATGGGTCTGCTATGTATTGGGGGGCCCTCCTAACCTTCCTACCACACCTAATCGGTCTGCTATGGATTGGGGGGCCCTCCTAACCTTTCTACCACAACTAATGGGTCTTCTATGGATTTGGGGGTCCCTCCTAACCTTCCTACATCACCTAATGGGTCTGCTACGGATTGGGGGGTCCTTCTATCCTTCCTACCACACCTAATAGGTCTGTTCATGACTGGGGGGCCCTCCTAACCTTTCTACCACACCTAATGTGTCTGTCATTGATTGGGGGACCCTCCTAATCTTCCTACCACTCCTAATGGGTCTGCTATGTATTGGGGGGCCCTCCTAACCTTCCAACCACACCTAATGGGTCTTCTATGGATTGGGGGGCCCCCCTAACCTTCCTTCCTTACCTAATGGGTCTTCTATGGATTGGGGGGCCCTCCTAACCTTCCTACCACACCTAATCGGTCTGCTATGGATTGGGGGTCCCTTCTAACCTTCCTACCACACCTAATGGGTCTGCTATGGATTGGGGTCCCTCCTAACCTTCCTACCACATCTTATGGATCTGCTATGGATTGGGGGGGCCTCCTAACCTTCCTACCACACCTAATGGGTCTGCTATGGATTAGGGGTCCCTCCTAAGCTTTCTACCGCACCTAATGGGTCTGCTATGGATTGGGGGGGTCCTCCTCAACTTCGTTCCACACCTAATGGGTCTGCTACGGATTGGGGGCCCCCCCCTAACCTTCCTACCACACTTAATTGGTCTGCTATGGATTGGGGGGTCCCTCCTAATCTTCCTGCCACACCTAATCGGTCTGCTATGGATTGGGGGCCCTCCTAACCTTCCTACCACACCTAATGGGTCTGCTATGGATTGGGGGGCCCCCCTAACCTTCCTACCACACCTAATGGGTCTGCTATGGATTGGGGAGCACTCCCAGCCTTCCTACCACACCTAATGGGTCTGCTATGGATTGGGGGGCCCTCCTAACCTTCCTTCCACACCTAATGGGTCTGCTATGGATTGAGGGGTCCCTCCTAACCTTCCTACCACACCTAATGGGTCTGCTATGGATTCAGGGGCACTCCTAGACTTCCTACCACACATAATGGGTCTGCTATGGATTGGGGGGGGGGTCTTCCTAACCTTTCTGCCACACCTAATGGGTCTGCTATGGATTGGGGGGGTCCCTCCTAACCTTCCTACCACACCTAATGGGTGTGCTATGGATTGGGGGGCCCTCCTAACCTTTTTTTTTTTAATAAAATACATACATTGTACAGATGATACATAGTCCCGGGTAATTTAGCCCCTCCCCCTGGCATGATATTTAAAGGGATATCTCTTTTTTTTAATGTACTGCTCCTATCAAAATGTTACTTTTTGGAAGCCAATGTCCCTGATGTGGGGACCCCCGCACCCCTTTCATGGCCAATAACAGGCATATTCACCTTCACAATGGGCCCTTGTGAATGGACAAGTTGTGGTCCCATAGACTTGCATTGAGTTGGAGATTGGTGGTGGATCGTTCATTAGGGTGGAACGTTCCATGGAGAAGTGAACACGGGGGAGGTCAGCCCATCACTACGGGGGAGGTCAGCCCATCACTACGGGGGAGGTCAGCCCATCACTATGGAGGAGACATTGCTGTCTACACACCCAGGTTTGGTGGGTCTACTATAGTGTCCGGCTGGATGTTCCTTGTGTTTGGAGAGGGCCAACCATGTCCCACAATGCACTGCGCCCTGACCCGATTGTGCTTGGCCGAAGCATCGCACCTGACCTGTGCCCATGGTGAAGGCTTCTATGCCAGGTATTGGCCACAAAAGGGGTCTGGGGCTCCGGGGGGCCCTCGGGGACAGGGATCAAGGAAATGTAGTCACAAAGTACCGTTCTTAAAGGGGCAGTCAGTCTTCATCGCTAAAAGGAAAAAAATGAAATATTCCTTTAAACCTCATTCCTGGGGGGGAGGGGAGGGGGTCCCCTAAACTTCCTGCAAAGTCCCCCATCTGTACAATGTATGGAACTGACTGCAGCAGGACCCCTCCCCCCCAATCCATACCCCCTCCCCCCAAATCCATACCGTACCCATAGATCTGATAGGAAGGTTAGGAGGGGCCCCACAATGGCTTACCAGACCAAGTGACCTTGACATTAGGATGGTGTCACCAAACCAATGGAGACAATGGCCTCTTCCATACAACCCTGGCCCGGTGGTTGTCAAGGACATACTACTCCACTGACACCAATGTATGGGACATACTACTCCACTGACACCAATGTATGGGACATACTACTCCACTGAAACCAATGTAAGAGATATACTACTTCACTGACACCAATGTAAGGACATACTACTCCACTGACACCAATGTAAGGACATACTACTTCACTGACACCAATGTAAGAGAGATACTACTCCACTGACACCAATGTAAGATAGATACTATTCCACTGACACCAATGTAAGGACATACTACTCCACTGACACCAATGTAAGTGAGGTACTACTCCACTGACACCAATGTAAGGGACATACTACTCCATTGACACCAATGTAAGTGAGGTACTACACCACTGACACCAATGTAAGGGACATACTACTCCATTGACACCAATGTAAGTGAGGTACTACTCCACTGACACCAATGTAAGGACATACTACTCCAATGACACCAATGTAAGGGCATAGTACTCCACTGACACCAACGTAAAAGAGATACTACTCCACTTATACCAATATAAGAGAGATACTCCACTGACACCAGTGTAAGGACATACTACTCCACTGACACCAATGTAAGGAACATACTACTCCACTGACACCAATGTAAGGGACATACTACTCCACTGACACCAATGTAAGGACATACTACTCCACTGACACCAATGTAAGGGACATACTACTCCACTGACAACAATATATGGGACATACTACTCCACTGACACCAATGTAAGGGACATACTACTCCACTGACACCAATATAAGAGATATACTACTCCACTGACACCAATGTAAGGGACATACTACTCCACTGACACCAATGTAAGGACATACTACTCCACTGACACCAATGTAAGGACATACTACTCCACTGACACCAATGTATGGGACATACTACTCCACTGACAACAATATATGGGACATACTACTCCAATGACACCAATGTAAGGGCATAGTACTCCACTGACACCAACGTAAAAGAGATACTACTCCACTTATACCAATATAAGAGAGATACTCCACTGACACCAGTGTAAGGACATACTACTCCACTGACACCAATGTAAGGGACATACTACTCCACTGACACCAATGTAAGGGACATACTACTCCACTGACACCAATGTAAGGACATACTACTCCACTGACACCAATGTAAGGGACATACTACTCCACTGACAACAATATATGGGACATACTACTCCACTGACACCAATGTAAGGACATACTACTCCACTGACACCAATGTAAGGGACATACTACTCCACTGACACCAATGTAAGGACATACTACTCCACTGACACCAATGTAAGGACATACTACTCCATTGACACCAATGTAAGGGACATACTACTCCACTGACACCAATGTAAGGGACATACTACTCCACTGATACCGATGTAATGGACATACTACTCCACTGACACCAATGTATGGGACATACTACTCCACTGACACCAATGTCAGGGACATATTACTCCACTAACACCAATGTAAGAGACATATTACTCCACTGACACCAATGTGAGGGACATACTACTCCACTGACAACAATGTAAGAGAGATAGTGCTCCACTGACACCAATGTAAGGGACATACTACTCCACTGACACCAATGTAAGAACATACTACTCCACTGACACCAATGGAAGAGAGATGCACCACTGCATGCTGGACTATCCTCAGCCAAGCCTCCCACCACACCTACCCGCCACCCAGTGTACCTTCCTAAAATGCCTCTTCCACTCCTCCTCCTCATATTCCTCTCCTCCGTTCCCAAAATCTCTTCTCTGTATCCCTCTGCTCCCCCCAAACAACTGTATATTGTGTCCTCACTGCTTCCGTCTCCCCTCTATGGTACCCACCACCTCCTCCTAATACTCCACTCTCCCACTGACCCCAACACCTCCACTGGTAGACTTACACGCTCCTGCACATCCCGCTCCCATGCCACCTTCCTCACCCTTCTCCTCCTCCTAACCGCGGGGGACATCTCCCCGAATCCTGGCCCTCCACCACCTCACTCACCCACAAAGCACCCTCCTGCCTCCACGTCCTGTCCCAACCCCCGCAACTTAGTATCTGACCCCCTGATCCCTAAACCCCCCCCATTTTCATGTGCACTCCCGCCCTCTCAACCTCCTAGCGATCACGGAAATCTGGATCCAAGCCACCGACTCCACCTCCCCTGCAGCACTCACCTATGGAGGTCTCATCTGGACCCACTCACCCAGACCGAGCGGTCGTAGAGGTGGTGGGGTTGGTCTGCTCCTGTCACCACAGAGCACCTTCTGAGTCCTCCCAAACCCCCCCTCCCTATCCTTCTCCTCCTTCGAGGCCCACTGCATCCGACTAATCTCCACAACCCCCCTGAGGATTGCAGTAATCTATCGGCCTCCTGGACCCGTGTCCTTCTTCCTGGATGACTTTTCCTCCTGGCTACCCTTCTTTCTCTCCTCTGAGCTACCCACCATCATCCTTGTGGATTTCAACATCCCTGTCAACCTCGACAACCCGGCCACATCCCATCTCCTCCACTTAACCTCCTCCTTTGCACTTGCACAGTGCATACAATCCACCACCCACTCCAATGGGAACATCCTGGACCTTGTCTTCTCCAACCGCTGTGCTCCCCACAACCTCACTAACACCCCCTTCCCTCTCTCTGACCACAACCTGATCACCTCCCCTATCTCCTCGTCCTCCAACGCCTACCCCTCCAAATGTCACACTACTACCAGCCGAAACCTCCGCAACCTGAACCCTGCCCCCCTCCACTCTGCAGCTGATCAACTCAATGACAGCATCCTCCCCCTGTCCTGCCCCGACTTGGCTATGACTGCCTACAACAATGCGCTGTCAACAGCCCTTGACTCACTAGCGCCTTTAACCACACGCAACATCAGACCCCGACCGCTCCAGCCCTGGCAGACTGATCACACCAAAACCCTCAAACGACAAAGTCGTGCCCTGGAGCGACTATGGCGCAAAACCAAATCCCAACAAGCCTTCACCCGCTACAAATCTGCCTTCCACACCTACACCTCCTCCCTCCATGCCGCCAAACAAGCCTACTTCCTGACCCTCATCAAGGCCCTCTCCTCCAATCCTTGCCGACTCTTCTCCACCTTCAACTCTCTACTCTCGCCACCTCCACCTCCACCCAGCACCTCACTCACTGCCCTTGAGATTGCTAATCATTTCAAAAATAAGATTGACGCAATTTGTAGGGACATCGCCACTGCCCAGACCTCCTCCCCACCCATCCCCTCTCACACAGCAACCCCCCCATCACCGCTCTCCCTCGGCCTCACCACTGTTCAGATCTCCACCCCACCCAACATCCCTCACACTGAAGCCCCCTCAACACTCCACTCCTTCGAGCTTACTACCATCGAGCAGGTCACCAAGGTATTCTCTAATGCCCGCCTCACCACCTGCCACCTCGACTCTGTCCCCTCACAACTCCTACAACCTTCCTCCCCCTCCATCCTACGCTCCCTCACCCACATCTTTAATCTCTCCCTCCCTTCGGGCGCATTCCCCTCCCCTCTGAAGCATGCGCACATCACTCCCATACTGAAAAAGCCCTCCCTGGACCCCAATGACCTGAACAACCTCAGACCCATCTCCCTGCTCCCATTTACATCTAAACTCCTCGAGCGCCTCGTCTACACCCGCCTATGCTCTCACCTCAACGACAACAACCTCCTTGATGCCCTACAGTCCGGCTTCCGTCCCCTACACTCCACCGAAACTACCTTACTCAAACTCTCCAACGACCTGCTAACCACCAAAGCTAATGGACACTATTCAGTGCTCCTACTCCTTGACCTCTCTGCGGCCTTCGACACAGTCCACCACCCCCTCCTCCTCAAAATGCTACACTCCCTCAGCCTCAGAGATTCTGCTCTCTCCTGGCTCTCATCCTACCTGTCACAACGCTCTTTCAGCGTTACCTATAATGCTACCACCTCCCTCTCACTCCCCCTCTCTGTTGGGGTCCCCCAAGGCTCTGTCCTCGGGCCCCTTCTCTTCTCCATCTATACCTCCTCCCTTGGCCAACTCATACACTCTCACGGCTTCAACTACCACCTCTATGCCGACGACACGCAAATCTATCTCTCGACCGCTTGCCTTACCCCCTCAGTCTCCGCCCAAATCACACACCTACTGAGCGACATATCAGATTGGATGTCACTCCACTTCCTTAAACTGAACCTCTCCAAAACCGAGCTCCTAGTCTTCCCCCCAGCCTGCGCCCCCCCCCCATCCTCTCCAGCACGTCCAACAATGCCACTATCAGGCCCGCCCTGCAGGCCAGAGTACTTGGTGTCATTCTGGACTCCAACCTATCCTTCCAGCCCCAAGTCCAATCTTTAACAAACTCGTGCCGACTCCACCTCCGCAACACGCAGACTCCACCTCCGCAACATGCAGACTCCACCTCCGCAACATGCAGACTCCACCTCCGCAACATCGCCAAAATCTGCACGTTCCTAACCCCAGAAACCACTAAACAGCTCATCCACTCCCTCATCATATCACAACTGGACTACTGCAACTCCCTCCTCACTGGCCTGCCTCACCGCTGGCTATCCCCGCTTCAGTCCATCCTGAATACGGCTGCCAGACTCATTCACCTTTCCAACCGCTCCATCTCCGCCACCCCCCTCTGCCAATCCCTATACTGGCCTCCACTCAGTGTCCTCCACCCCTCTCTGCCAATCCCTCCACTGGCCTCCACTCAGTGTCCGCCACCCCCCTCTGCCAATCCCTCCACTGGCCTCCACTCAGTGTCCTCCACCCCTCTCTGCCAATCCCTCCACTGGCCTCCATTCAGTGTCCTCCTACCCCCTCTGCCAATCCCTCCACTGGCCTCCACTCAGTGTCCTCCACCCCTCTCTGCCAATCCCTCCACTGGCCTCCACTCAGTGTCCTCCACCCCCCTCTGCCAATCCCTCCACTGGCCTCCACTCAGTGTCCTCCACCCCTCTCTGCCAATCCCTCCACTGGCCTCCACTCAGTGTCCTCCACCCCCCTCTGCCAATCCCTCCACTGTCCTCCACCCCCCTCTGCCAATCCCTCCACCTCCGCAACATGCAGACTCCACCTCCGCAACATGCAGACTCCACCTCCGCAACATCGCCAAAATCTGCACGTTCCTAACCCCAGAAACCACTAAACAGCTCATCCACTCCCTCATCATATCACGACTCGACTACTGCAACTCCCTCCTCACTGGCCTGCCTCACCGCTGGTTATCCCCGCTTCAGTCCATCCTGAATACGGCTGCCAGACTCATTCACCTTTCCAACTGCTCCATCTCCGCCACACCCCTCTGCCAATCCCTCCACTGGCCTCCACCCCCCTCTGCCAATCCCTCCACTGGCCTCCACCCCCCTCTGCCAATCCCTCCACTGGCCTCCACTCAGTGTCCTCCACCACTCTCTGCCAATCCCTTCACTGGCCTCCACTCAGTGTCCTCCACCCCCCTCTGCCAATCCCTCCACTGGCCTCCACCCCCCTCTTCCAATCCCTCCACTGGCATCCACTCAGTGTCCTCCACCCCCATCTGCAATCCCTCCACTGGCCTCCACTCAGTGTCCTCCACACCCCTCTGCCAATCCCTCCACTGGCCTCCACTCAGTGTCCTCCACACCCTCTGCCAATCCCTCCACTGGCCTCCACTCAGTGTCCTCCACCCCCCTCTGCCAATCCCTCCACTGGCCTCCACTCAGTGTCCTCCGCCCCCCTCTGCCAATCCCTCCACTGGCCTCCACCCCCCTCTGCCAATCCCTCCACTGGCCTCCACTCAGTGTCTGCCACCCCCCTCTGCCAATCCCTCCACTGGCCTCCACTCAGTATCCTCCACCCCCCTCTGCCAATCCCTCCACTGACCTTCACTCAGTGTCCTCCACTCCTCTCTGCCAATCCCTCCACTGGCCTCCACTCAGTGTCCTCCACCCCTCTCTGCCAATCCCTCCACTGGCCTCCACTCAGTGTCCTCCACCGCTCTCTGCCAATCCCTCCACTGGCCTCCACTCAGTGTCCGCCACCCCCCTCTGTCTATCCCTCCACTGGCCTCCATTCAGTGTCCTCCTACCCCCTCTGCCAATCCCTCCACTGGCCTCCACTCAGTGTCCTCCACCCCTCTCTGCCAATCCCTCCACTGGCCTCCACTCAGTGTCCTCCACCCCCCTCTGCCAATCCCTCCACTGGCCTCCACTCAGTGTCCTCCACCCCTCTCTGCCAATCCCTCCACTGGCCTCCACTCAGTGTCCTCCACCCCTCTCTGCCAATCCCTCCACTGGCCTCCACTCAGTGTCCGCCACCCCCCTCTGCCAATCCCTCCACTGGCCTCCACTCAGTGTCCTCCACCCCTCTCTGCCAATCCCTCCACTGGCCTCCACTCAGTGTCCTCCACCCCTCTCTGCCAATCCCTCCACTGGCCTCCACTCAGTGTCCGCCACCCCCCTCTGCCAATCCCTCCACTGGCCTCCACTCAGTGTCCTCCACCCCTCTCTGCCAATCCCTCCACTGGCCTCCATTCAGTGTCCTCCTACCCCCTCTGCCAATCCCTCCACTGGCCTCCACTCAGTGTCCTCCACCCCTCTCTGCCAATCCCTCCACTGGCCTCCACTCAGTGTCCTCCGCCCCCCTCTACCAATCCCTCCACTGACCTCCACTCAGTGTTCTCCACCCCCTCTACCAATCCCTCCACTGACCTCCACTCAGTGTCCTCCACCCCCCTCTACCAATCCCTCCACTGGCCTCCACTCAGTGTCCTCCACCCTCCTCTGCCAATCCCTCCACTGGCCTCCACTCAGTGTCCTCCACCCCTCTCTGCCAATCCCTCCACTGGCCTCCACTCAGTGTCCGCCACCCCCCTCTGCCAATCCCTCCACTGGCCTCCACTCAGTGTCCTCCACCCCCCTCTGCCAATCCCTCCACTGGCCTCCACCCCCCTCTGCCAATCCCTCCACTGGCTTCCGATTGCACAACGGATCAGATACAAAATCCTAACACTGACGTACAAAGCCGTCCAACATACTGCCCCGAACTACATCACTGACCTAATATCCAAGTACCACCCAACACGCACTCCGCTCCTCACAAGACCTCCTTCTCTCTAGTTCTCTGGTCTCCTCCTCCCCTCTAGTTCCCTGGTCTCCTCCTTCTCTCTAGTTCCCTGGTCTCCTCCTTCTCTCTAGTTCCCTGGTCTCCTCCTCCCCTCTAGTTCCCTGGTCTCCTCCTCCCCTCTAGTTCCCTGGTTTCCTCCTCCTTCTCTCTAGTTCCCTGGTCTCCTCCTCCCCTCTAGTTCCCTGGTCTCCTCCTCCTTCTCTCTAGTTCCCTGGTCTCCTCCTTCTCTCTAGTTCCCTGGTCTCCTCCTCCTTCTCTCTAGTTCCCTGGTCTCCTCCTCCCCTCTAGTTCCCTGGTCTCCTCCTTCTCTCTAGTTCCCTGGTCTCCTCCTCCCCTCTAGTTCCCTGGTCTCCTCCTCCCCTCTAGTTCCCTGGTCTCCTCCTTCTCTCTAGTTCCCTGGTCTCCTCCTCCCCTCTAGTTCCCTGGTCTCCTCCTTCTCTCTAGTTCCCTGGTCTCCTCCTCCCCTCTAGTTCCCTGGTCTCCTCCTCCCCTCTAGTTCCCTGGTCTCCTCCTTCTCTCTAGTTCCCTGGTCTCCTCCTTCTCTCTAGTTCCCTGGTCTCCTCCTCCCCTCTAGTTCCCTGGTCTCCTCCTCCCCTCTAGTTCCCTGGTCTCCTCCTTCTCTCTAGTTCCCTGGTCTCCTCCTTCTCTCTAGTTCCCTGGTCTCCTCCTTCTCTCTAGTTCCCTGGTCTCCTCCTCCCCTCTAGTTCCCTGGTCTCCTCCTCCCATGCCCTCCTCCAGGACTTCCCCAGGGTGTCTCCCATCCTCTGGATATAGAAATCTAGGGCGTGGCTGTATTTCGATGGCAGTAAGTGCTGTGGCCATGTCCACCTTCCACGCTGTCTGTGTTGGACACCATTTCCACGTAAAGCTGGCATTGTTCTACCCCAAAGCTGCGCTGTGTTGGAACACAAATATTGCTGCTGTGAAGTGAAGGAGCAGAAAGATCTGTGAAAGCCGACATTTAAAGGGGACTATGGAGATGGGACCTCTGCATGTTCCTGCAAGGAAAGAGTCCGTCACATTGGTGACCATTGTCCTTCACAGACACCTTGGCTGATCACCGCTGATAGGAGCCCCACAAGGAGATCTACTGAAGGAAGGAAGCGGCCCATAAGAGGTAAGGATCCAGGGTGTTGGCCCCTAGGGGTCACTGGGGGGAGGGGGCAATCTAGCCCCAATAGGAGAAGATTTTGGCCCAATCATTGTTGCACAGAGTGGACAGTTGTTTGCACTGTTTTGGCTCTATAGCACTTTATGTATAGAAAGGTTTATAAATACCTCGTTATTATGTATACAGTAGGTGTGTGAGCACGGGATGGCATGTTTACACACGTGTTCTATGTATTTACAGTGTGAACACGCGTGTCCATTATGTATACAGTACGTGTGTGAGCACGGGAGTTCATGTTTACACACGTGTTCTATGTATTTACAGCGTGAACACGCGTGTCCATTATTTATACAGTAGGTGTGTGAGCACGGGAGTTCATGTTTACACACGTGTTCTATGTATTTACAGCGTGAACACGCGTGTCCATTATTTATACAGTACGTGTGTGAGCACGGGAGTTCATGTTTACACACGTGTTCTATGTATTTACAGTGTGAACACGCGTGTCCATTATTTATACAGTAGGTGTGTGAGCACGGGAGTTCATGTTTACACACGTGTTCTATGTATTTACAGTGTGAACACGCATGTCCATTATTTATACAGTACGTGTGTGAGCACGGGAGTTCATGTTTACACACGTGTTCTATGTATTTACAGTGTGAACACGCGTGTCCATTATTTATACAGTAGGTGTGTGAGCACGGGAGTTCATGTTTACACACGTGTTCTATGTATTTACAGTGTGAACACGCGTGTCCATTATTTATACAGTGGGGGTGTGAGCACGGGAGTTCATGTTTACACACGTGTTCTATGTATTTACAGTGTGAACACGCGTGTCCATTATTTATACAGTAGGTGTGTGAGCACGGGAGTTCATGTTTACACACGTGTTCTATGTATTTACAGTGTGAACACGCGTGTCCATTATTTATACAGTGGGGGTGTGAGCACGGGAGTTCATGTTTACACACGTGTTCTATGTATTTACAGTGTGAACACGCGTGTCCATTATTTATACAGTAGGTGTGTGAGCACGGGAGTTCATGTTTACACACGTGTTCTATGTATTTACAGCGTGAACACGCGTGTCCATTATTTATACAGTAGGTGTGTGAGCACGGGAGTTCATGTTTACACACGTGTTCTATGTATTTACAGCGTGAACACACGTGTCCATTATTTATACAGTAGGTGTGTGAGCACGGGAGTTCATGTTTACACACGTGTTCTATGTATTTCCAGCGTGAACACGCGTGTCCATTATTTATACAGTGGGGGTGTGAGCACGGGAGTTCATGTTTACACACGTGTTCTATGTATTTACAGCGTGAACACGCGTGTCCATTATTTATACAGTAGGTGTGTGAGCACGGGAGTTCATGTTTACACACGTGTTCTATGTATTTACAGCGTGAACACGCGTGTCCATTATTTATACAGTAGGTTGTGAGCACGGGAGTTCATGTTTACACACGTGTTCTATGTATTTACAGCGTGAACACGCGTGTCCATTATTTATACAGTAGGTGTGTGAGCACGGGAGTTCATGTTTACACACGTGTTCTATGTATTTACAGCGTGAACACGCGTGTCCATTATTTATACAGTAGGTGTGTGAGCACGGGAGTTCATGTTTACACACGTGTTCTATGTATTTACAGTGTGAACACGCATGTCCATCATGGAACACGGATATTTAGTAGCAGTATGACACGACTTATATATTGTTACACTGTTGCTATGAAGACGTTTATTGTATGAATTGTGATTGGTTCAGGTTGTATTCTATGAATTGTCACATATTTGTATTCAGTATTTATTATGAGTTACACTATTTATTGGTGTCATTTACACTGTTTTAGGTGTCAGTTGGTGAGTGTCGGCAGCTTAAGGCGAGCTTCTACTTCCATTTATAGCGCAGGACGACCTTTGATTATTTGTTAACCCATCCTCTGGAACTCCCTACCCCAACCCATCAGATGATCACCTACTCTCCTCTCCTTCAGGCGCCCCCTGAAAACCCATCTCTTCAGGGAAGCCTACCCCACCCCCTGCTAACTGCCGACCTCCTCCACTCCTCCTACCACCCCATCCCCCACAGCTATCTCCTCCTGTACCACCATCCCCCCCTCCTAGATTGTAAGCTCCCAGGATCAGGGCCCTCGATCCCCTCATGTATCACATTGTATTGGTATTGTTCTGTCACATGTTCTGTCCCCTCTGTAATGTACAGCGCTGAGCCAACTATCGGGGCTTTATAAATCCTGTATAATAATAATAATAATGGATGTAAAAGGCAATGTGTTTGCTGTGCTCCTCGGTGTCAGTGATCTCCCCTCCTATCAGCTGGTGAATGTTCTGCACGGCTCTGGATCCGGGAACTTTGTGCAGCTGTTGTTCTGTCTGTCCTCCTCTCTGCCATGGACAGCTGCTACCCCCCCTCCTACATTTACCACCCCCTCCCCCTCCACCTGACACCACATTTCATCCCAGCCTGAGAAAACACAGAGACCCCGTTCTCCAGGCTGGGACTGGGAGAGATCAGATTCCGGGACTGGCAGAGGGAAGTCATATAATCGCAGCACTGATTACTGACACCACTCATGTCATGTAATGGCATTCTACTCCACTGACACCAATGTAAGGGACATACTACTCCACTGACACCAATGTAAGGGACATACTACTCCACTGACACCAATGTAAGGGACATGCTACTCCACTGACACCAATGTAAGGAGATACTACTCCACTGACACCAATGTAAGGACATACTAATCCACTGACACCAATGTAAGAGAGATATACTACTCCACTAACACCAATGTAAGGACATACTACTCCACTGACACCAATGTAAGGACATACTACTCCACTGACACCAATGTAAGATAGATACTACTCCACTGACACCAATGTAAGGACATACTAATCCACTGACACCAATGTAAGGGACATACTACTCCACTGACAGCAATGTAAGGACATACTACTCCACTGACAGCAATGTAAGGACATACTACTCCACTGACACAAATGTAAGGGACATACTACTCCACTGACACCAATGTAAGGACATACTAATCCACTGACACCAATGTAAGGGACATACTACTCCACTGACACCAATGTAAGGACATACTACTCCACTGACACCAATGTAAGGGACATACTACTCCACTGACACCAATGTAAGGACATACTACTCCACTGACAGCAATGTAAGGACATACTACTCCACTGACACCAATGTAAGGGACATACTACTCCACTGACACCAATGTAAGGGACATACTACTCCACTGACACCAATGTAAGGACATACTACTCCACTGACACCAATGTAAGGAGATACTACTCCACTGACACCAATGTAAGGACATACTAATCCACTGACACCAATGTAAGAGAGATATACTACTCCACTAACACCAATGTAAGGGACATACTACTCCACTGACACCAATGTAAGATAGATACTACTCCACTGACACCAATGTTAGAGACATACTACTCCACTGACACCAATGTAAGAGACATACTACTCCACTGACACCAATGTAAGGGACATACTACTCCACTGACACCAATGTAAGGGACATACTACTCCTCTGACACCAATGTAAGGAGATACTACTCCACTGACACCAATGTAAGGGACATACTACTCCACTGACACCAATGTAAGGGACATACAACTCCACTGACACCAATGTAAGGAGATACTACTCCACTGACACCAATGTTAGAGACATACTACTCCACTGACACCAATGTAAGGAGATACTACTCCACTGACACCAATGTTAGAGACATACTACTCCACTGACACCAATGTTAGAGACATACTACTCCTCTGACACCAATGTAAGGAGATACTACTCCACTGACACCAATGTTAGAGACATACTACTCCACTGACACCAATGTAAGAGACATACTACTCCACTGACACCAATGTAAGGGACATACTACTCCACTGACACCAATGTAAGGGACATACTACTCCACTGACACCAATGTAAGGGACATACTACTCCACTGACACCAATGTAAGGAGATACTACTCCACTGACACCAATGTTAGAGACATACTACTCCACTGACACCAATGTAAGAGACATACTACTCCACTGACACCAATGTAAGGGACATACTACTCCACTGACACCAATGTAAGGGACATACTACTCCTCTGACACCAATGTAAGGAGATACTACTCCACTGACACCAATGTTAGAGACATACTACTCCACTGACACTAATGTAAGGAGATACTACTCCACTGACACCAATGTTAGAGACATACTACTCCACTGACACCAATGTAAGAGACATACTACTCCACTGACACCAATGTTAGAGACATACTACTCCACTGACACCAATGTAAGGGACATACTACTCCACTGACACCAATGTAAGGAGATACTACTCCACTGACACCAATGTTAGAGACATACTACTCCACTGACACCAATGTAAGGGACATACTACCCCACTGACACCAATGTAAGGGACATACTACTCCACTGACACCAATGTAAGAGACATAATACTCCACTGACACCAATGTATGTAAAAAGGCAATGTGTTTTATGTGCTCCTCGGTGTCAGAGAACTCCCCTCCTATCAGCTGGTGAATGTTCTGCACGGCTCTGGATCCGGGAACTTTGTGCAGCTGTTGTTCTGTCTGTCCTCCTCCCTGCCATGGACAGCTGCTGCCCCCCCTCCTACATTTACCACCCCCTCCCCCTCCACCTGACACCACATTTCATCCCAGTCCAAGAAAACACAGAGACCCCGTTCTCCAGGCTGGGACTGGGAGAGATCAGATTCCGGGACTGG
This sequence comes from Staurois parvus, assembly GCF_062004578.1. NCBI lineage: Eukaryota > Metazoa > Chordata > Amphibia > Anura > Ranidae > Staurois > Staurois parvus. The sequence continues at coordinate 571,309 of NW_028319192.1, read as the reverse complement.
CAGAGGGAAGTCATATACTCACAGCTCTGATTACTGACACCACGCATGTCATGTAAGTGGCATTCTACTCCACTGACACCAATGTAAGGGACATACTACTCCACTGACACCAATGTAAGGGACATACTACTCCACTGACACCAATGTAAGGACATACTAATCCACTGACACCAATGTAAGGACATACTAATCCACTGACACCAATGTAAGGGACATACTACTCCACTGACATCAATGTAAGGGACATACTACTCCACTGACACCAATGTAAGGGACATACTATACCACTGACACCAATGTAAGGGACATACTACTCCACTGACACCAATGTAAGGGACATACTATACCACTGACACCAATGTAAGGGACATACCACTCCACTGACACCAATGTAAGAGACATACTACTCCACTGACACCAATGTAAGGGACATACCACTCCACTGACACCAATGTAAGGGACATACCACTCCACTGACACCAATGTAAGGGACATACCACTCCACTGACACCAATGTAAGGGACATAACACTCCACTGACACCAATGTAAGGGACATACCACTCCACTGACACCAATGTAAGGGACATACTACTCCACTGACACCAATGTAAGGATACATACTACTCCACTGACACCAATGTAAGGGACATACTACTCCACTGACACCAATGTAAGGGACATACTTCTCCACTGACACCAATGTAAGGGACATACTACTCCTCTGACACCAATGTAAGGGACATACTACTCCACTGACACCAATGTAAGGGACATACTACTCCACTGACACCAATGTAAGGGCATACTACTCCACTGACACCAATGTAAATGACATACTACTCCACTTACACCAATGTAAGGGACATATTACTCCACTGACACCAATGTAAGGGACATACTACTCCACTGACACCAATGTAAGGGACATACTACTCCACTGACACCAATATAAGGACATACTACTCCACTGTCACCAATGTAAGGGACATACTACTCCATTGACACCAATGTAAGGGACATACTACTCCACTGACACCAATGTAAGGACATACTAATCCACTGACACCAATGTAAGAGACATACTACTCCACTGACACCAATGTAAGGAGATACTACTCCACTGACACCAATGTAAGGGACATACTACTCCACTGACACCAATGTAAAGAACATATTTCTCCACTGACACCAATGTAAGGGACATACTTCTCCACTGACACCAATGTAAGAGACATACTACTCCACTGACACCAATGTAAGAGACATACTACTCCACTGACACCAATGTAAGGGACATACTTCTCCACTGACACCAATGTAGGGCACATACTACTCCACTGACACCAATCTAAGGGAAATACTATTTCACTGACACCAATGTAAGAGACATACTACTCCACTGACACCAATGTAAGGACATACTACTCCTCTGTGAGTGTCCCCAGTGTGCCGTCCCCCTTTCCTCGTGTCCCGGGTATTATATACAGTATATACACAGTGTGTCTGTAGAGCCTGTAGTGTCCCGTCTTGTCTATTCTTAGTCTCTATCCATCTGGTGGTGGGGGGAGGGGGGCCTCTCTAATGGGGAATCTTCTTGGCTTTCACATGACCTCCCATGTGGAGGAATCTCCATGTCTGGGTGTGGAATGTAATGGGATCTTCCAGAGAAGACCTTCAGACTCCCCTCCATCTCTCTCCATTGGTGGGGAAACTTTTCCCTCTGAAAGAGTAAAGAGGACATGAGAAGGAAGAGAACGTCTCCACTTCCCGTCACTCAAAGCCAAAGGACTCATCCCAGCCATTCCTGGAGAGAAGGAGGACTAGAGGAATCCAGGAGGAGGACTGGTGAGGGTCTATACAGAGTACCCCTCATATGGTTCAGGAGGGGGCCGCATGCCTAGCACTCCCTTCCCTGGCCAGCTTTGCACTCCCTTCCCTGGCCAGCTTGGCCGCATGCTTGGCACTCCCTTCCCTGGCCAGCTTGGCTCCATGCTCGGATTGGGGGTCCGCTATGGATTTTCTACAGGGACCTCACACTATATTTAACATTTTTGTGTGATTAACCCCCTAATATCCACACCAGACTCATATTGCTTTTTTGCATTTTTGGGGGGCTCTTTCATGGAGCAGATACCATGGAAGGGGTGTGACCCCTTAAACAGGGGTGTATGCATGACTCATCATTACTGGGGTCACTCATATACAAAGTGTGGAGTTACGGAATGCAGGGGAACTACAAGAACCAGAAGACCCCCTCATTGTTCCCCTGTCAACCCCACAACCCCTTGTCCTCCCTACTGTCCTCCACAATGCCCCCTGTCCTTCCTACTGTCCCCCACACTGCCCCCTGTCCTCACTACTGTCCCACACATTGCCCCCCTGTCCTTCCTACTGTCCCCCACACTGCTCTCTGTCCTCCCTACTGTCCCACACATTGCCCCCCTGTCCTCCCTACTGTCCCCCACAATGCCCCCTATCCTTCCTACTGTCCCACACAATGCCCTTTGTCCTCCCTACTGTCCCCCACACTGCCCCCTGTCCTCACTACTGTCCCACACATTGCCCCCCTGTCCTTCCTTCTGTCCCCCACACAGCTCTCTGTCCTCCCTACTGTCCCCCACACTGCCCCCTGTCCTCACTACTGTTCCACACATTGCCCCCCTGTCCTCCCTACTGTCCCCCACAATGCCCCCTATCCTTCCTACTGTCCCACACAATGCCCTTTGTCCTCCCTACTGTCCCCCACACTGTCCCCTGTCCTCCCTACTGTACCCCACAATGCCTCCTGTCCTCCCTCCTGTCCCCCACAATGCCTCCTGTCCTCCCTACTATCCCCCACACTACCCCCTGTCCTCCATACAGACCCCAAAATGCCCCCTGTCATCCCTACTGTCCCCCACAATGTTCCCAGTCTTCCCTACTTTCCCCCACACTGCGCCCTGTCCTCCCTACTGTCCCCCACACTGCCCCCTGTCCTTCCTACTGTCCCCCACACTGCCCCCTTTCCTCCATACTGTTCCCCACACAACCCCCTGTCTTCCCTACTGTCCCCCACAGTGTCTCCTGTCCTTACTTCTGTAACTGCACTCTCCCCCTGTCCTACCTTCTGTCCCCACAATGTTCTCTTTCCACCCTTCTTTCCCCGCACTGCCCCTTGTGCTCCCTACTGTCCCACACAATGCCCGCTGTAATTCCCACTGTTCTCATACTGCCCCCTGTCCTCTTTACTGTCCCCACACTGCTCCCTACCCTCACGATTGTTCCCGCACTGTGCCCTGTCCTCCCTTCTGTCCCCTAAAATGCCTCCTGTCCTCCCTACTGTCCCTCAAGCTGCCCCCTGTCCTCCATACTGTCCCCCGCAATGCCCCTGTCCTCCCTACTGTCCCCCACACTGCCCTCTGAAATCCCTACTGTCCCCACAATGCCCCTGTCCTCCCTACTGTCACCCACAATGCCCCCTGTCCTCCCTACTGTCCCCCACAATGCCCCCTGTCCTCCCTACTATAACCCACACAGCCCCCTGTCCTCCATACTGTCCCCCACACTACCCCCTGTCTTCCCTACTGTCCCCTATACTGCCTCGTGTCCTTCCTACTATCCATGCACTGTCCCTGTCCTCCCTACTGCCCACGCAATGACCCTGTCCTACCTTCTGTACCCACACTGCCCCCTGTCCTACATACTGTCCCCGCACTGTGCCCTATCCTCCCTGTCCCATCAGTGCCCAATGTCCTCTCTACTGTCCCCCACATTACCCCGTCTTCCCTACTGTCCCCCAAACTGCCTCCTGTCCTCATTACTGTCCCTGCATTGTCCCTCTGTGCTCCCTGCTGCCCACGCAATGCCCCGTGTCCTCCTTACTGTCCCCCACAATGTCCCCTGTAATTCCTACTCTCCCCACACTGCCCCCTGTCCTCCCTACTGTCCCCGCACTGCGCCCTTTCCTCCCTGTCCCCTCAGTGCCCCCTTTTCTCCCTTCTGTCCCCACAATTCCCCCTGTCCTCCATACTGTCCCGCAACCCTGCCCCCTGTCCTACCTTATGTCCCCACAATGCCTCCTGTCCTCATTACTGTCCCCCACACTATCCCCTGTCCTCCCTACGGTCCCCACAATGCCCCCTGTCCTACCCTACTTTCCCTGCACTGCCCCCTGTCCTCCCTACTTTCACCCAAAATGTCCCCTGTCCTCCCTACTGTCCCCCACACTGCCCCCTGTCCTCCCTACTGTCCCCACGCTGCCCTCTGTCCTCCCTACTGTCCCCCACACTGCCCCCTGTCCTCCCTACTGTCCCCACGCTGCTCCCTATCCTCACTATTGTCACCGCACTGCGCCCTGTCCTCCCCGTTCCCCTCAGTGCTCCATGTTCTCCCTACTGTCCCCCACAATTCTCCCTGTCCTCCTTACTCTCTCCAACACTGCCCCCTGTCCTTCCTACTGTCCCCCACACTGCCCCTGTCCTCCCTACTGTCCCCCACACTGCCCCCTGTCCTCCCTACTCTTCCCCACATTGCCCTCTGTCCTCCCTACTGTCCCCACAGTGCCCCTGTCCTCCCTACGGTCCCCACAATGCCCCCTGTCCTCCCTACTTTCCCTGCACTGACCCCTGTCCTCCCTACTTTCACCCAAAATGTCCCCTGTCCTCCCTACTGTCCCCCACAATTCTCCCTGTCCTCCTTACTGTCTCCAACACTGCCCCCTGTCCTTCCTACTGTCCCCCACACTGCCCCTGTCCTCCCTACTGTCCCCACAATGCCCCTGTCCTCCCTACTGTCCCCACAATGCCCCTGTCCTCCCTACTCTTCCCCACATTGCCCTCTGTCCTCCCTACTGTCCCCACAGTGCCCCCTGTCCTCCCTACTGTCCCCACAGTGCCCCCTGTCCTCCCTACTGTCCCCACAATGCCCCCTGTCCTCCCTACTTTCCCTGCACTGACCCCTGTCCTCCCTACTTTCACCCAAAATGTCCCCTGTCCTTCCCTACTGTCTCCCACAATTCTCCCTGTCCTCCTTACTGTCTCCAACACTGCCCCCTGTCCTTCCTACTGTCCCCCACACTGCCCCTGTCCTCCCTACTGTCCCCCACACTGCCCCCTGTCCTCCCTACTCTTCCCCACATTGCCCTCTGTCCTCCCTACTGTCCCCACAGTGCCCCCTGTCCTCCCTACGGTCCCCACAATGCCCCCTGTCCTCCCTACTTTCCCTGCACTGACCCCTGTCCTCCCTACTTTCACCCAAAATGTCCCCTGTCCTCCCTACTGTCCCCGACAATTCTCCCTGTCCTCCTTACTGTCTCCAACACTGCCCCCTGTCCTTCCTACTGTCCCCCACACTGCCCCTGTCCTCCCTACTGTCCCCACAATGCCCCTGTCCTCCCTACTCTTCCCCACATTGCCCTCTGTCCTCCCTACTGTCCCCACAGTGCCCCCTGTCCTCCCTACTGTCCCCACAGTGCCCCCTGTCCTCCCTACTGTCCCCACAGTGCCCCCTGTCCTCCCTACTGTCCCCACAATGCCCCCTGTCCTCCCTACTTTCCCTGCACTGACCCCTGTCCTCCCTACTCTTCCCCACATTGCCCTCTGTCCTCCCTACTGTCCCCACAATGCCCCCTGTCCTCCCTACTGTCCCCACAATGCCTCCTGTCCTCATTACTGTCCCCCACACTACCCCCTGTCCTCCCTACGGTCCCCACAATGCCCCCTGTCCTCCCTACTTTCTCTGCACTGACCCCTGTCCTCCCTACTTTCACCCAAAATGTCCCCTGTCCTCCCTACTGTCCCCCACAATTCTCCCTGTCCTCCTTACTGTCTCCAACACTGCCCCCTGTCCTTCCTACTGTCCCCCACACTGCCCCCTGTCCTCCCTACTGTCCCCCACACTGCCCCCTGTCCTCCCTACTGTCCCCCACACTGCCCCCTGTCCTCCCTACTCTTCCCCACATTGCCCTCTGTCCTCCCTACTGTCCCCACAGTGCCCCCTGTCCTCCCTACGGTCCCCACAATGCCCCCTGTCCTCCCTACTTTCACCCAAAATGTCCCCTGTCCTCCCTACTGTCCCCGACAATTCTCCCTGTCCTCCTTACTGTCTCCAACACTGCCCCCTGTCCTTCCTACTGTCCCCCACACTGCCCCTGTCCTCCCTATTGTCCCCACAATGCCCCTGTCCTCCCTACTCTTCCCCACATTGCCCCCTGTCCTCCCTACTGTCCCCACAATGCCTCCTGTCCTCATTACTGTCCCCCACACTACCCCCTGTCCTCCCTACGGTCCCCACAATGCCCCCTGTCCTCCCTACTTTCCCTGCACTGACCCCTGTCCTCCCTACTTTCACCCAAAATGTCCCCTGTCCTCCCTACTGTCCCCCACAATTCTCCCTGTCCTCCTTACTGTCTCCAACACTGCCCCCTGTCCTTCCTACTGTCCCCCACACTGCCCCTGTCCTCCCTATTGTCCCCACAATGCCCCTGTCCTCCCTACTGTCCCCCACACTGCCCCCTGTCCTCCCTACTGTCCCCACAATGCCTCCTGTCCTCCCTACTGTCCCCCACACTGCCCCCTGTCCTCCCTACTGTCCCCCACACTGCCCCCTGTCCTCCCTACTCTTCCCCACATTGCCCTCTGTCCTCCCTACTGTCCCCACAGTGCCCCCTGTCCTCCCTACGGTCCCCACAATGCCCCCTGTCCTCCCTACTTTCCCTGCACTGACCCCTGTCCTCCCTACTTTCACCCAAAATGTCCCCTGTCCTCCCTACTGTCCCCGACAATTCTCCCTGTCCTCCTTACTGTCTCCAACACTGCCCCCTGTCCTTCCTACTGTCCCCCACACTGCCCCTGTCCTCCCTATTGTCCCCACAATGCCCCTGTCCTCCCTACTCTTCCCCACATTGCCCCCTGTCCTCCCTACTGTCCCCACAATGCCTCCTGTCCTCATTACTGTCCCCCACACTACCCCCTGTCCTCCCTACGGTCCCCACAATGCCCCCTGTCCTCCCTACTTTCCCTGCACTGACCCCTGTCCTCCCTACTTTCACCCAAAATGTCCCCTGTCCTCCCTACTGTCCCCCACAATTATCCCTGTCCTCCTTACTGTCTCCAACACTGCCCCTGTCCTTCCTACTGTCCCCACAATGCCCCTGTCCTCCCTACTGTCCCCACATTGCCCTCTGTCCTCCCTACTGTCCCCACAGTGCCCCCTGTCCTCCCTACTGTCCCCACAGTGCCCCCTGTCCTCCCTACTGTCCCCACAATGCCCCCTGTCCTCCCTACTTTGCCTGCACTGACCCCTGTCCTCCCTACTCTTCCCCACATTGCCCTCTGTCCTCCCTACTGTCCCCACAATGCCCCCTGTCCTCCCTACTGTCCCCACAATGCCTCCTGTCCTCATTACTGTCCCCCACACTACCCCCTGTCCTCCCTACGGTCCCCACAATGCCCCCTGTCCTCCCTACTTTATCTGCACTGACCCCTGTCCTCCCTACTTTCACCCAAAATGTCCCCTGTCCTCCCTACTGTCCCCCACAATTCTCCCTGTCCTCCTTACTGTCTCCAACACTGCCCCCTGTCCTTCCTACTGTCCCCCACACTGCCCCTGTCCTCCCTACTGTCCCCACAATGCCCCTGTCCTCCCTACTCTTCCCCACATTGCCCTCTGTCCTCCCTACTGTCCCCACAATGCCCCCTGTCCTCCCTACTTTCCCTGCACTGACCCCTGTCCTCCCTACTTTCACCCAAAATGTCCCCTGTCCTCCCTACTGTCCCCCACAATTCTCCCTGTCCTCCTTACTGTCTCCAACACTGCCCCCTGTCCTTCCTACTGTCCCCCACACTGCCCCCTGTCCTCCCAACTGTCCCCCACACTGCCCCCTGTCCTCCCTACTGTCCCCCACACTGCCCCCTGTCCTCCCTACTCTTCCCCACATTGCCCTCTGTCCTCCCTACTGTCCCCACAGTGCCCCCTGTCCTCCCTACGGTCCCCACAATGCCCCCTGTCCTCCCTACTTTCCCTGCACTGACCCCTGTCCTCCCTACTTTCACCCAAAATGTCCCCTGTCCTCCCTACTGTCCCCGACAATTCTCCCTGTCCTCCTTACTGTCTCCAACACTGCCCCCTGTCCTTCCTACTGTCCCCCACACTGCCCCTGTCCTCCCTATTGTCCCCACAATGCCCCTGTCCTCCCTACTCTTCCCCACATTGCCCCCTGTCCTCCCTACTGTCCCCACAATGCCTCCTGTCCTCATTACTGTCCCCCACACTACCCCCTTTCCTCCCTACGGTCCCCACAATGCCCCCTGTCCTCCCTACTTTCCCTGCACTGACCCCTGTCCTCCCTACTTTCACCCAAAATGTCCCCTGTCCTCCCTACTGTCCCCCACAATTCTCCCTGTCCTCCTTACTGTCTCCAACACTGCCCCCTGTCCTTCCTACTGTCCCCCACACTGCCCCTGTCCTCCCTACTGTCCCCACAATGCCCCTGTCCTCCCTACTGTCCCCACAATGCCCCTGTCCTCCCTACTCTTCCCCACATTGCCCTCTGTCCTCCCTACTGTCCCCACAGTGCCCCCTGTCCTCCCTACTGTCCCCACAGTGCCCCCTGTCCTCCCTACTGTCCCCACAATGCCTCCTGTCCTCATTACTGTCCCCCACACTACCCCCTGTCCTCCCTACGGTCCCCACAATGCCCCCTGTCCTCCCTACTTTCCCTGCACTGACCCCTGTCCTCCCTACTTTCACCCAAAATGTCCCCTGTCCTCCCTACTGTCCCCCACAATTCTCCCTGTCCTCCTTACTGTCTCCAACACTGCCCCCTGTCCTTCCTACTGTCCCCCACACTGCCCCTGTCCTCCCTACTCTTCCCCACATTGCCCTCTGTCCTCCCTACTGTCCCCACAATGCCCCCTGTCCTCCCTACTGTCCCCACACTGCCTCCTGTCCTCCCTACTGTCCCCCACACTGCCCCTGTCCTTCCTACTGTTTCCCACTATGCCCCCTGTCCTCCCTACTGTCCCCCACAATGCCCCCTGTCCTTCCTACTGTACCCCACAATGCCCCCTGTCCTTCCTACTGTCCCCCACAATGCCCCCTGTCCTCCCTACTGTCCCCCACACTACCCCCTGTCCTCCCTACGGTCCCCACAATGCCCCCTGTCCTCCCTACTTTCCCTGCACTGACCCCTGTCCTCCCTACGTTCACCCAAAATGTCCCCTGTCCTCCCTACTGTCCCCCACAATTATCCCTGTCCTCCTTACTATCTCCAAAACTGCCCCCTGTCCTTCCTACTGTCCCCCACACTGCCCCTGTCCTCCCTACTCTTCCCCACATTGCCCTCTGTCCTCCCTACTGTCCCCACAGTGCCCCCTGTCCTCCTTACTGTCCCCACACTGCCTCCTGTCCTCCCTACTGTCCCCCACACTGCCCCCTGTCCTTCCTACTGTTTCCCACAATGCCCCCTGTCCTCCCTACTGTCCCCTACAATGCCCCCTGTCCTTCCTACTGTCCCCCACACTGCCTCCTGTCCTCCCTACTGTCCCCCACACTGCCTCCTATCCTTCCTACTGTCCCCCACAATGCCCCCTGTCCTCCCTACTGTCCCCCACAATGCCCCCTGTCCTTCCTACTTTCCCCCACAATGCCCCCTGTCCTCCCTACTGTCCCCCACAATGCCCCCTGTCCTTCCTACTTTCCCCCACACTGCCTCCTGTCCTTCCTACTGTCCCCCACACTGCCTCCTATCCTTCCTACTTTCCCCCACACTGCCTCCTGTCCTCCCTACTTTCCCCCACACTTCCCCCTGTCCTTCCTGCTGTCCCCCACAATGCCCCGTGTGCTCCCTACTGTCCCCCACACTGCCCCCTGTCCTCCCTACTGTCCCCATGCTGCTCCCTATCCTCACTATTGTCACCGCACTGTGCCCTGTCCTCCCCGTTCCCCTCAGTGCTCCATGTTCTCCCTACTGTCCCCCACAATTCTCCCTGTCCTCCTTACTGTCTCCAACACTGCCCCCTGTCCTTCCTACTGTCCCCCACACTGCCCCTGTCCTCCCTATTGTCCCCACAATGCCCCTGTCCTCCCTACTCTTCCCCACATTGCCCCCTGTCCTCCCTACTGTCCCCACAATGCCTCCTGTCCTCATTACTGTCCCCCACACTACCCCCTGTCCTCCCTACGGTCCCCACAATGCCCCCTGTCCTCCCTACTTTCCCTGCACTGACCCCTGTCCTCCCTACTTTCACCCAAAATGTCCCCTGTCCTCCCTACTGTCCCCCACAATTATCCCTGTCCTCCTTACTGTCTCCAACACTGCCCCTGTCCTTCCTACTGTCCCCACAATGCCCCTGTCCTCCCTACTGTCCCCACATTGCCCTCTGTCCTCCCTACTGTCCCCACAGTGCCCCCTGTCCTCCCTACTGTCCCCACAGTGCCCCCTGTCCTCCCTACTGTCCCCACAATGCCCCCTGTCCTCCCTACTTTGCCTGCACTGACCCCTGTCCTCCCTACTCTTCCCCACATTGCCCTCTGTCCTCCCTACTGTCCCCACAATGCCCCCTGTCCTCCCTACTGTCCCCACAATGCCTCCTGTCCTCATTACTGTCCCCCACACTACCCCCTGTCCTCCCTACGGTCCCCACAATGCCCCCTGTCCTCCCTACTTTATCTGCACTGACCCCTGTCCTCCCTACTTTCACCCAAAATGTCCCCTGTCCTCCCTACTGTCCCCCACAATTCTCCCTGTCCTCCTTACTGTCTCCAACACTGCCCCCTGTCCTTCCTACTGTCCCCCACACTGCCCCTGTCCTCCCTACTGTCCCCACAATGCCCCTGTCCTCCCTACTCTTCCCCACATTGCCCTCTGTCCTCCCTACTGTCCCCACAATGCCCCCTGTCCTCCCTACTTTCCCTGCACTGACCCCTGTCCTCCCTACTTTCACCCAAAATGTCCCCTGTCCTCCCTACTGTCCCCCACAATTCTCCCTGTCCTCCTTACTGTCTCCAACACTGCCCCCTGTCCTTCCTACTGTCCCCCACACTGCCCCCTGTCCTCCCTACTGTCCCCCACACTGCCCCCTGTCCTCCCTACTGTCCCCCACACTGCCCCCTGTCCTCCCTACTCTTCCCCACATTGCCCTCTGTCCTCCCTACTGTCCCCACAGTGCCCCCTGTCCTCCCTACGGTCCCCACAATGCCCCCTGTCCTCCCTACTTTCCCTGCACTGACCCCTGTCCTCCCTACTTTCACCCAAAATGTCCCCTGTCCTCCCTACTGTCCCCGACAATTCTCCCTGTCCTCCTTACTGTCTCCAACACTGCCCCCTGTCCTTCCTACTGTCCCCCACACTGCCCCTGTCCTCCCTATTGTCCCCACAATGCCCCTGTCCTCCCTACTCTTCCCCACATTGCCCCCTGTCCTCCCTACTGTCCCCACAATGCCTCCTGTCCTCATTACTGTCCCCCACACTACCCCCTTTCCTCCCTACGGTCCCCACAATGCCCCCTGTCCTCCCTACTTTCCCTGCACTGACCCCTGTCCTCCCTACTTTCACCCAAAATGTCCCCTGTCCTCCCTACTGTCCCCCACAATTCTCCCTGTCCTCCTTACTGTCTCCAACACTGCCCCCTGTCCTTCCTACTGTCCCCCACACTGCCCCTGTCCTCCCTACTGTCCCCACAATGCCCCTGTCCTCCCTACTGTCCCCACAATGCCCCTGTCCTCCCTACTCTTCCCCACATTGCCCTCTGTCCTCCCTACTGTCCCCACAGTGCCCCCTGTCCTCCCTACTGTCCCCACAGTGCCCCCTGTCCTCCCTACTGTCCCCACAATGCCTCCTGTCCTCATTACTGTCCCCCACACTACCCCCTGTCCTCCCTACGGTCCCCACAATGCCCCCTGTCCTCCCTACTTTCCCTGCACTGACCCCTGTCCTCCCTACTTTCACCCAAAATGTCCCCTGTCCTCCCTACTGTCCCCCACAATTCTCCCTGTCCTCCTTACTGTCTCCAACACTGCCCCCTGTCCTTCCTACTGTCCCCCACACTGCCCCTGTCCTCCCTACTCTTCCCCACATTGCCCTCTGTCCTCCCTACTGTCCCCACAATGCCCCCTGTCCTCCCTACTGTCCCCACACTGCCTCCTGTCCTCCCTACTGTCCCCCACACTGCCCCTGTCCTTCCTACTGTTTCCCACTATGCCCCCTGTCCTCCCTACTGTCCCCCACAATGCCCCCTGTCCTTCCTACTGTACCCCACAATGCCCCCTGTCCTTCCTACTGTCCCCCACAATGCCCCCTGTCCTCCCTACTGTCCCCCACACTACCCCCTGTCCTCCCTACGGTCCCCACAATGCCCCCTGTCCTCCCTACTTTCCCTGCACTGACCCCTGTCCTCCCTACGTTCACCCAAAATGTCCCCTGTCCTCCCTACTGTCCCCCACAATTATCCCTGTCCTCCTTACTATCTCCAAAACTGCCCCCTGTCCTCCCTACTCTTCCCCACATTGCCCTCTGTCCTCCCTACTGTCCCCACAGTGCCCCCTGTCCTCCTTACTGTCCCCACACTGCCTCCTGTCCTCCCTACTGTCCCCCACACTGCCCCCTGTCCTTCCTACTGTTTCCCACAATGCCCCCTGTCCTCCCTACTGTCCCCTACAATGCCCCCTGTCCTTCCTACTGTCCCCCACACTGCCTCCTGTCCTCCCTACTGTCCCCCACACTGCCTCCTATCCTTCCTACTGTCCCCCACAATGCCCCCTGTCCTCCCTACTGTCCCCCACAATGCCCCCTGTCCTTCCTACTTTCCCCCACAATGCCCCCTGTCCTCCCTACTGTCCCCCACAATGCCCCCTGTCCTTCCTACTTTCCCCCACACTGCCTCCTGTCCTTCCTACTGTCCCCCACACTGCCTCCTATCCTTCCTACTTTCCCCCACACTGCCTCCTGTCCTCCCTACTTTCCCCCACACTTCCCCCTGTCCTTCCTGCTGTCCCCCACAATGCCCCGTGTGCTCCCTACTGTCCCCCACACTGCCCCCTGTCCTCCCTACTGTCCCCATGCTGCTCCCTATCCTCACTATTGTCACCGCACTGTGCCCTGTCCTCCCCGTTCCCCTCAGTGCTCCATGTTCTCCCTACTGTCCCCCACAATTCTCCCTGTCCTCCTTACTGTCTCCAACACTGCCCCCTGTCCTTCCTACTGTCCACCACACTGCCCCTGTCCTCCCTATTGTCCCCACAATGCTCCTGTCCTCCCTACTCTTCCCCACATTGCCCTTTGTCCTCCCTACTGTCCCCACACTGCCCCCTGTCCTCCCTACTGTCCCCACACTGCCTCCTGTCCTCCCTACTGTCCCCCACACTGCCCCCTGTCCTCCCTACTGTCCCCCATACTGCCTCCTGTCCTCCCTACTGTCCCCCACACTGCCTCCTATCCTTCCTACTGTCCTCCACAATGCCCCCTGTCCTTCCTGCTGTCCCCCACAATGCCCCCTGTCCTTCCTACGGTCCCCCACAATGCCCCCTGTCCCTACTGTGCCTCACAATGCCTCCTGTCCTTCCTACTGTCCCCCACAATGCCCGCTGTCCTTCCTACTGTCCCCCACAATGCCCCCTGTCCTCCCTACTGTCCCCCACACTGCCCCCTGTCCTCCCTATTGTCCCCCACAATGCCCCCTGTCCTTCCTACTGTCCCCCACAATGCCTTCTGTCCTCCCTACTGTCCCCCACACTGCCCCCTGTCCTCCCTACTGTCCCCCACAATGCCCCTGTACTTCCTACTGTCCCCCACAATGCCCCCTGTACTTCCTACTGTCCCCCACAATGCCCCCTGTACTTCCTACTGTCCCCCACACTGCCCCCTGTCCTCCCTACTGTCCCTATACTGCCCCCTGTCCTTCCAATTTTCTGTATGCTGGGGTCTTATCGGAATCTGAAAGCCCCCCCATGTGAATGAGTATGGAGTACATGTTACAGTTACTCATTCACAAGAAAAAATGTGTAAATAATGACAGGAGACCTTCTGTGACAAGTCCTTTATTAAAAATAAAAATGTAAAAAATGTCCCCCGAATAGATCCAACGTCACTCACAATGCCCGCCGCCATCGCTACGTGGAAAAAGGAAAAAAACTTGTGACTCCGGCTCCCGGGAATGGCGGCTCTGAACCTGGAAGTGACAGAATGTTTGTCATTTCGGGGTTCATTCATCACAGATGAGATCGGGGGATCAGATCCTCTCCAAGCTCCTCCTGCTTAGTAAGTTGAAGTGGTTTACCGATGTTCCTCCGTCCTGGACATCCTGGAGGAAACACGGCAGGCACCAGCAGGGGGGAGGGGTGGCACATTCTCCGTACTGTAAAAGTGATTGGCTGCTTCTACAGCTGCCCGGATCAATTTTACATGACCGCTGGCTGAAATAATAATACAAACCTCATTTGTGTTTAACCCCTTGAATACCAGAAGCATAAGAAATGTACCTTAGTAGACGAGGGGTCGGGTAATGAGGTGAAGCTCTCCTGACTTCCATCAGCCAATCATGTGGAAGCAAAATTGCATTTTTTACATTTTCTTTGCGTGTGATTGGATATTCTTTGTAAAGTCAGATTTCACCGCATTCACTAAGCTCCGGGGGAAAGTTCTGTGAAAAGTGTAAAGTGAACAGCCTAGTTGTATTTAGTAAATCCCCCCTCTGTCTGTACACTGAACTGTCCGGAATGCAGGTCTGGGGCCAATAATGATGCAGACAGCTGACATACATGACATGGATCCTAATACCCCTCCCCCTCCTCTCCCACCCTACTTAATATAGACCAGCAGACTAGAATATCCTCCTGCGCCCCCCTGCACACTGACACAGGATGGGGGATGGTGTGGGACAAGGCAGAGGGGGGGGCATGTTCTCATGGAAGATGACTGAATGAGATTTTGAGCTTCACCCTTGTCTTTGCTGGTACATGGAAGATCACTTGGTGGTGTGACGGAGGGTAGGCGGGACAGAACACACAAGGCAGGCGGCAAACACTTAAAGCTTTATTAAAACAGACAACAGTCACTCAATGGGGAGTAGTGCAGAGAGAGAGCCCAGAATACTTTGTAATTCAGCCCCGGTGGGCAAAGTTAAAGCCTCTACAGCAGTTTGTAATCCAACAGGGAGGTAAGAGGCAGTTCATAAACAGGTCAGATAACACAGGAGAAGCATACACCCACGCAGAGCTGATGTGATAATCCCAGATAGAGATGGCAGCGTCTCAGGAAGAGCTGATGTGGTGGTCTCAGGAAGAGCTGATGTGGCTTCTGGGGTCCCCCTTACTCCAATGGGGCTCAGGCAGAGTCTAGGCCGCAGCTGGATCCCTCAGTGGATGCACAGCAGAATGGAACATTGGGAGAGACCAGCACTGACCTCTTAAACCCCGGGGCAGGACGAGAGGTGGTGGGGGGTCATTAGCAGGATGACAATGGAGGGAAGGCCTTAATTGAGCATTTTGGATGACAATGGAGGGAATGGATAGGAAAGGAAATACAGTCATTGAATTTGTAGCTGTAAACAGGAGGGCAGTGGGGAGGATATTACATTTGGGCAGAAAAGCAGGTCGGACAGGATGGTCAAGGAAACACAGTAATTAGATTTGCAGCTGTAAATGGAATAACAGTGGAGAAGAATTTTACATGGACACAAACCATGATGGGCAAGATGGACAGGGAAGGAAACACAATAATTGAATTTGTTGCTGTAAACAAGATAACAATGGGGGAAAAAACTAATTGAATTTGGGACCTTTTGTTGAGGGGGTGCGGTAATTACAGCTAGGGACCTTTGGCACACAGAAGTAGAATACTAATTGGAGGATGCTCTTCCTATGGCCAGGATGGATTAAAGGAACAAGGAATTATTAACTGGGAATTAATAAGTGGGCTGGCAGAGAACTCATATCATGACTGCAGCTGAAGAAGTCATCCCGGTGTTAGAGCCGAGGGTCTGCTTTCTTATAAAAGCAATCCAACCAGATAATTAGCCGCTGGATTGCTTTTACAAGCAGCGGGAGGGGACCTCCCCCCTCCCACCACCTTCTGTGCCCTCTCAGCCTCTCCTGTCCCATAGAAGCAAACAGAGGCCAGATTGGCCCTGATGGCCTCCATGATACAGGAAGATGGAAGTGATGAGCATTCATCCCTTCTGGTTTTCTGGAATATAAAATGGTAAGGCCCCTTTCACACCGGTTGGGCCCGTCAGCGGATCCTCTTGCTCAGCGGGGGATCTCTCTGCTGATCGCTGTTGGGCAAATGGATGACAAGCCTGCATCTGCTTCGCTTATACAGAGCGGACATGGACACGGCCCGCTGTCCTCTATGGGCGGTCAGACTGCCATGTGATCCGATCCAATGGACAGAAGGGGAATGGATCCCCATCTGTCTCTTTTTGGTGGATCGGATGTCGGCGAGTGTAAAGGGACACATATCCGTTTACACCTGCCGCTCCATAGAGGAGAATAGAGGTTCTGATCGGGTCCGGACCCAATCGGAACGTCCGTGTGAAAGGGGCCTAAAGTATCTGATTACACTAATCTTGGTGCGATCAGATGTTAATGGCAGAGGAGAGATTTGGAGGCTAATAGACCCCAGATCTCTCCATAAAGAGTACCTGTCACTGTCATCCAAAAAGAAATGTAAAGCGACAATGTCAACAAAATAAATGGAAAGGAATATGCAGCCCCCCTCCCCCCCCCCATGTTTGTGCGCAAAAGGTGAATGCACGAGACATGCCGCACGCTTTCAAACAGTGATGGTCCCACACATGTGAGGTAACACCGTGAACATCAGATCGAGGGCAGTAATTCTAGTACTAGACCTCCTGTGTAAATCTAAAGTGGGGCCCTGTAAAGGCTTTTATAGCATCTCCTGTGGATAATGACATTTACGTCATTTGTGGCTGTTGCAGGCGTGCGCATTGTTAAAGAATGACACGTTTGGTATTTATTCACTCGACATAACATACATTTTTAAAAATGTTACCAAACAATTTGGTGTTACATTGTATTTTTTTACATCAGAACTTTTAAAAATGTATTTTTCCCCAATATTTGCACTAGAAAAAACAGCTGCGCAAATACTGCGTGTAAAAAATTGCAACACCCTTCATTTTATTCTCTAGGACCTCCGCTATAAAAAGTCTATAACGTTTGGGGCTCTAACTGATTTTCTAGCAAAAAATCTGATTTTGAAATGTAAATAAAAATGGTGAGAAAAGGCCTGATCTTCAAGTGGATACATTGCACAGGAACGTGCTGCGCATGCAATGCTCTGTGCGTTCCAGTGCGATTCACATGCTATCTGGGTGCAGTATGATTTCACACCATTCATTTGAATTGGCTGAAATGGCACCAGACCACAGCTAAAGTTGTGCTTGGACTACTTCACAAAACACACAGCAACCGGACCGCATGGAACTTGTGTACTTCTGTGCCATGCCATCCAGTGCAGGAAAATGCCCTGTGATTGTGGACTGCGTTTGGGGTGTCGTTAGCATTGCACTGACACCAGGTGGGGGACACAAACATGGACCTCAGATTTCCCACATCACATTCTGGTGTCAACTGGCCCTCAGAACCACTCTAAACACATAATCTTCATAGATATTGGGACACGATTGTCGGCACCATTAATCAAGCTTTTTTCAATGACATCAAACTGAACCCAAACCCCTTCACGCCTGAAGGTACAACAAATGTTCATGCCTAAGCACAATTTTGCAGCTTTGACATGCGTTAGTGAAACCGTCATCACAACTACTTTGTGCATCCAGTTGGTAAATGGTAATGGACGTCTCCTGATTTTATTTTTATGTGATCAAAGGAAAACAGGCCCAAAATAGTGAAAATCATTTTTTCTAAAGTTAGCTGTATATTTCTTGCTGCTGCCATAACCCACCACCAAAGGACAACCCCCAACAATTCTCCTGCCCCCGACGATGGCAGCAATACCTCGTATGTGTATGTTAGTTGCTGTTTGTACCCGGAGTACAGCCCAGGAACAGTACTGCGCAGTTTTCTTTACATTTTTTTTTACCTTCTAAAACACACCGACACTAACTGACACTGATACTAATTTACATAAATAAATAACCCCCCCAAAATACTGACTCTGACCTTAACCTTTGACCCTGACCTTGACCCAAACACTAACCCTGGCACTGTCCTAGATCAAACCTTCATCTACATATTTTTTTTATTTTTTTTATTTTAAATTGCTGTTATTATTATTATTATTATTATTATTATTGATTGATTTTTTTACACACTGTTGTTTTTTTTTTCTCTGAGAGGAGAGAGAGCCAATGTAAGAAAACACGTGGGGCGAGGTTCACAGTGACTCCTCATTGTGATAGCCAATCAGAGGCTCACAGTGATCAGGTGACCCAGAGTTGGGAGTTCTGAGTTTTGATCATTAGAATGGGACCCAGAGCTCTCAGTGAGACCCCCGCCTCTGTGCTGGGAGCTGGCCATACGGCGCGCTCCCACCACAAAGACAGATATGCAAATACAGTGAGGAACAGAAGTATTTGAACCCCCTGCGATTCTGCAAGTTCTCCCACTTCTCCATCATGGAGGGTCTGACATTCACATTGCAGGGGATTCCCACTCTGAGGACAGAATTCAGGAGATCCCATTGTATGATTTGTAAAGAATGTATTTGTCTCACACGGCTGAACAGAAGTATTTGAACCCCTGAGAAGATCCGTGTTAATATTTGGTACAGAAGCCTTTGTCTGCAATTACAGAGGTCAGACGTTTCCTGTAGTCCTTGGCCAGGTTTGCACTGCAACAGGGATTTTGGCCCCCTCCTCCACACAGATCTCCTCTAGATCTGTCAGGTTTCGGGGCTGTCGCTGAGCAACACAGAGTTTCAGCTCCCTCCAAAGATGTTCTATTGGATTTAGGGCTGGAGACTGGCTAGGCCACTCCAGAGCCTTGATATGCTTCTTACGGAGCCACTCCTTGGTTATCCTGGCTGTGTGCTTCGGGTCGTTGTCATGTTGGAAGACCCAGCCACGACCCATCTTCAATGCTCTGACTGAGGGAAGGAGGTTGTTGCTGAAAATCTCACAATAAATGGCCCCATTCATCCTCTCCTTAATACAGTGCAGTCGTCCTGTCCCCTTCGCAGAAAAGCACCCCCAAAGCATGATGTTACCACCCCCAAGCTTCACAGTAGGGATGGTATTCTTCGGATGCAACTCATCCTTCTTTTTCCTCCAAACACGACGAGTGAAGTTTAGACCAAAAAGTTCTCCTTTGGTCTCATCTGACCACATGACTTTCTCCCATGCCTCCTCTGGGTCATCCAGATGGTCATTGGCAGACTTCAGATGGGCCTGGACATGTGATGACTGGAGCAGGGGAACCTTCCGTGCAATGCATGATTGGAAACTATGATGGCATAGTGTTCTACCGACAGTGACCTTTGAACTGTGGTCCCAGCTCTCTTCATGTCATTGACCAGCTCCTCCCTTGTAGTTCTGGGCTGATTCCTCACCTTTCTTATCATCAGTGATACCCCACATGGTGAGATCTTGCATGGAGCCCCTACAATGTGAATGTCAGACCCTCCATGATTTCTGAGTGGGAGAACTTGCAAAATCTCAGGGTGTTCAAATACTTCTGTCCCTCACTGTAAGATGGTAATGTGATGCAAGGTGTACTCCTATACTTTTGAATTTTAACATATTATTTTTCTATCCCAAGTGGGCCATGATGGCTGTGAAAACCCAATAGCATAAGGCTGTTGTGCGCTATGTTACACGTTTCTGACTTTGGATGTGTTTCATTATCTGACAATGCATGTCGTGATACTGATTGTACTCAGATGTCAACTCTGGAATGTTTTGGATGTTTTCATAAATTTTCATTTTAATTAAAAAAATATAGAAAACATCTTTATTTAGCACTTTATATAGAATTCTGACTTTTTTGTTTTTCTGTACAGGTGGATTGAAGAACCACGTTTTCGGTCAAGCTGGTCTTCATAAGTACAACTCAGTCACATGGGAAACGAGCCATACGGATGTCTTAGGTGACGGAACGTCTTTATCGTAGTTCACTGGAGGATTCACACAGGATACGAGACATATCAGTGTTCTCAATGTTGTAAATGTTTTGGATCCTCTTCAACATTGATCCCCCCTCAGAGGACATCAGGAGAGAAGTCATTTCAGTGTTGTGGAAGTGACAATGGCTTTACAATGTAGTTCAACCCTTGCATCCATAACAATTATTTCAGAAGCTAGTTCTTGCTTGGATTGTGATAAAGGTTTTACAATGAAGGCAAAACATATCACACCCCAGAAGGGTCACACTGAAGAGAAACCTTTTCAGTGTTTTGAGTGCAACACAGCTTTTACAACAAAGGGTAATCTTACCAAACACAAGAGGGTTCACACCAGAGAGAAGCCATATCAGTGTTCTGAATGTGATAAAACCTTTACATCGAAGGATCAACTTATCAAACACCAGAGGATTCACACTGGAGAGAAGACATATCAGTGTTCTGAATGTGATACAGCTTTTACACACAAGTGTTATCTTATCAGACACCAGATTGTTCACACTGGAGAGAAGCCATATCAGTGTTCTGAATGTGAAAAAGCTTTTACAATGAAAGGTAATCTTATGACACACCAGAGGATTCACACTGGAGAGAAACCATATCAGTGTTCTCAATGTGATAAAGCTTTTACAGTGAAGTCAGATATTATCAGACACCAGAGGATTCACACTGGAGAGAAGTCATATCAGTGTTCTGAATGTGATAAAGCTTTTACACTGAAGTCAAATCTTATCACGCACCAGAGAGTCCACACTAGAGAGAAGCCATATCAATGTTCTGAATGTGATAAAGCTTTTACAACGAAAGATTATCTTATGACACACCAGAGGATTCACACTGGAGAGAAACCATATCAGTGTTCTCAATGTGATAAAGCTTTTACACTGAAGTCAAATCTTATCACGCACCAGAGAGTCCACACTAGAGAGAAGCCATATCAATGTTCTGAATGTGATAAAGCTTTTACAACGAAAGATTATCTTATGAAACACAAGAGGATTCACACTGGAGAGAAGCCATATCAGTGTTCTGAATGTGATAAAGCTTTTACAGTGAAGTCAGATCTTATCAGACACCAGAGGATTCACACTGGAGAGAAGTCATATCAGTGTTCTGAATGTGATAAAGCTTTTATACTGAAGTCAAATCTTATCACGCACCAGAGAGTCCACACTAGAGAGAAGCCATATCAATGTTCTGAATGTGATAAAGCTTTTACAACGAAAGATTATCTTATGAAACACAAGAGGATTCACACTGGAGAGAAGCCATATCAGTGTTCTGAATGTGATAAAGCTTTTACAATGAAAGGTAATCTTATCACACACCAGAGGATTCACACTGGAGAGAAGCCATATCAGTGTTCTGAATGTGATAAAGCTTTTACACAGAAATCAGATCTCATCACACACCAGAGGATTCACACTGGAGAGAAGCCATATCAATGTTCTGAATGTGATAAAGCTTTTACAACGAAAGAGTATCTTATCAAACACAAGAGGATTCACACTGGAGAGAAGCCATATCAGTGTTCTGAATGTGATAAAGCTTTTACAATGAAGCCAAGTCTTATCACACATCAGAGGATTCACACCGGAGAGAAGCCATATCAGTGTTTTGAATGTGATAAAGCTTTTACAATGAAGTCAGATCTTATCAGACACCAGAGGATTCACACTGGAGAGAAGTCATATCAGTGTTCTGAATGTGATAAAGCTTTTACAATGAAAGGTCATCTTATCACACACCAGATGATTCACACTGAAGAGAAACCATATCAGTGTTCTGAATGCAATACCACTTTTAAACAAGTGTCATCCCTTATCATACACCAGATGATTCACACTGGAGAGAAGCCACATCAATGTGTTGAATGTGATAAAGCTTTTAAAACTAAGTCAGAGCTTATCATACACAGGACAGTTCACACTGGAAAGCAGCTTTGAGTGTTCTGAATGTGATAAAATGTTTACAACCAACAGCAAACTTATCATGCACCAGAATACTCACACTGGAGAAAGGCCATATCAGTGTTCTGAATGTGGCAAAGCTTTTGTATATAAGGAAAGCCTTATTATACACCAGAGGAGTCACACTGGAGAGAAGCCATATCACTGTTCTCAATGTGATAAATCTTTTAAACATAGAGAACAACTTAACACACACAAGAGGGTCCACACCAGAGAAAATCTGTAGCCATGTTGTGAGTGTAACAGATTTTTTTACATAAGTCACATGTGATCACACACCAGAGGATTCACAGGCTTCAGCTGCAGGAGGTAATGGGGAGAAGGGGGGTTTAAAGGGATAGAAGCTCAAGACTATTTTACCTTTTGACTATTTTTTTTCAGACAAGTATTGACAGTGAACTGTGTTTCCTAATGATTTTAATCTCTATCCTTTTTATGAAGCTTTGAATGAACATGTAATATATTTTCATCATTCATTAACTGAGCTGTGTTCCCAAGTGTTTTCTTCATTGTCAGATCCTGGGCTAATGCATTACCAACACTGCCTCAGCACCAAGACTAGGTAGTGGTCAAGTGGCATCTTACCAAGCCTCCAAAGTCTCAGTGGGAGAGACTTTTCTAGATTCTGATGACTATTCCAATATCCGTCTAGCTTGAGGGCTCCAGCTACGCTCACCTTGTCCAAGCCTCTCTTCACATATTCCACCTCCCCTCCAGTGATCAATGCCTTATTTCCAGGTTCCTCCTCCTCTTATGGATGACAGCTTTACAGGTAGGACTGCCACAGGGACAACAGCCATGGAGAATTCTCTGTCCAGTGAGAAATCAAATTCCTAAGCTGGTGTAGGCCTTCCAACACCAATTCACTGCTCTTTGTTTGGGATGTGTTCAACAGTACCACTTACGCCCAGCTGGCTGCTTGTCTTCCATCTTGTCCTGCCACAAGTCCAAGGGATTCCATCAGGAGAAGATTGGACTTCCTTATTATATTGTCTCTCTGTTCAGCTATTGCTCCTCTCCATAGACCGATCACATACTACAACTGCATCTTCTGGGGGACTGAAATTCCTCTGACTCGGGTTCTCTTCAATGACTCTGAATAGTCAATTCTCTTTTTTTGGGTAGGTATTGTTTTTGGGTAGGTATTGTTTGCGAAGAACCCTTTTTTGACCCTAGAAACATTCTGATGTTGACAATAAAGTGTAACTATGGTTAGAATTAATATTTACATAAAGGGTGCAATCTGTCCTTAACCACTTATGGTGATGTCCCAGTTCAGCACATTACACCTTTAGGATTTGTAATCTACCCAAATGTATTATACATCAGTTTTTCATGTCAGAGGGCTTTAATGTGGTAGAAAATGAGGATACGTATATTTTATTTGTTTTTCTAGGTAACACTTGTGATGTCACTACACTCCTAATGTAAATACGGTGCAAAAGAATTCTGTTTTTGTTGCTTTTACAGTGCTCTCCCATCACCTTCTGTGGCACTCTCGGCCTCTCCTGTCCCATAGAAGCAAACAGAGGCCAGATCGGCCCTGATGGCCTCCATGATACAGGAAGACGGAAGTGATGAGCATTCATCCCTTCTGGTTTTCTGTAATATAAAATGGTAAGGCCCCTATCACACCGGGTGGGCCCGTCAGCAGATCCTCTTGCTCAGCGGGGGATCTGTCTGCTGATCACTGTTGGGCAAATGGATGACAAGTCTGCGTCTGCTTCACTTATACAGAGCGGACATGGACACAGCCCGCTGTCCTCTATGGGCGGTCAGACTGCCATGTGATCTGATCCAACGGACAGAAGGGGAATGGATCCCCATCTGTCTCTTTTTGGCAGATCGAATCGGATGTCAGCGAGTGTAAAGGGACACATCTCCATTTACATCTGCCACTCCATAGAGAATAGAGGTTCTGATCGGGTCCGGACCCAATCGGAACGTTCGTGTGAAAGGGGCATAAAGTATCTGATTACACCGATCTTGGTGCGATCAGATGTTAAGGGCAGAGGAGAGATTTGGAGGCTATTAGACCCCAGATCTCTCCATAAAGAGTACCTGAAAGGATAATATAACATAATCAGCTCCATTTTGTTATACAAGATGTTTGCTTAAAAAATATATGACTTTTGTAAACATTAAGAGAAAAGTTTGTACTGTATGTATTCTTTACAGGAAACTAACTGTGTTTTTTGTGGAAGTTTTTTGAGGAAGTAACTTTCGGTTAGACCGTGGCCGTAGTCTGGGCGTTGTGCTAAGATCATGAGTTAGTCTGACCACAACCATCTGGCCAGAAACTAGTTCTGCAAAGTTTAATGACAATTAAGGTGCAAATATTAAAGATAAATGCATGAATTTGATTGGTTGATATTAAAGGTTGGTCATTAATAATCTGCCTAGAGACTACAGATTTATATATATGCCGATGTTTCCGCAATAAAGTTGAAGTGTCTTGCAACGAGCTGTGGCGTGGTGTGCAATTCATTTCCCGATATATCGTAAGTTATCGCTCAGGTGTAACCGGTGGGGGCCCCCATTGAGAGGAAAAACTCAACACCAACCCTTTGTACTGGTGTCAGAAGAGTGGGATAATCACCAAGGTGAGTGAGAATCTTTTTTTTCTATTTTTTTAAGAAAAAGAGATGCTTTTCTTGCCGAGGTCATTATTTCTGAACTTAAGAGGGAGATTGGTGGGTGGAGTTTAGGAGCGAGAGAAAGGGACTCTCGGCTCGGGACATAGAATACCTGTATACACCTGACATAGCACTTATTGTTCTTTGTTGTATTGCTGTATTGTATTACTAATCTGCTGCTGCCGCTGCTGTTGTTATGGGGAATTCCTTAGGTAAGGAGGAAATACCTCACCATGTGCCGCCGCTAAAAGCATTAAAGTTGATTCAATTGATGAAGAAAAATAGAGACAAAAAGCAGAAAGGGAAAATGCAGTTGTTCCCATAAATGAGACTTGAAAAGAATTTGTTACTAGAGTTTCTTCTTTTGGTTACTATTATGTTAATCCACGGGTGGATAATTTAGTAAACTGGTTAGAAGGATTGGGAGGAGCGAGATTTCCCCGGGAAGGAGGGAATGACACAATGTGTATGGATATGATGAATGGTATGTGCCTGCATGAGCAACCACAGGTGGATGTTTGGTGAAAGGGAGCCCCAGCTCGGGACAAGGATTATATGTTTGAGGGAGGTAAGAATTGGTTGACATATGTACCAGGATATAGAACCTTAATTGCAGCAAATGTTCCTGTGCCACCACCACCCTACAAACATAAAGAGGTTAATTCAGTTCCACCAACTTCCCCACAGATAGCCCCATTATATCCAGCACTTCCCCACAGATAGCCCCGTTATATCCATCACTTCCCCACAGATAGCCCCGTTATATCCAGCACTTCCCCACAGATAGCCCCGTTATATCCAGCACTTCCCCACAGATAGCCCCGTTATATCCAGCGCTTCCCCGCAGATAGCCCCGTTATATCCAGCGCTTCCCCGCAGATAGCCCCGTTATATCCAGCACTTCCCCACAGATAGCCCCGTTATATCCAGCACTTCCCCACAGATAGCCCCGTTATATCCAGCACTTCCCCACAGATAGCCCCGTTATATCCAGCACTTCCCCACAGATAGCCCCGTTATATCCAGCACTTCCCCACAGATATCCCCGTTATATCCAACACTTCCCCACACTGATAAAACAGAGGATGATGAAGACATCATCATTTCAGCAGTCCGAGTTAGAAGACAGCGTAGAGCAAATGAGAGAGAGGCAGAAAGTTCAGATGATGAAAGTAAAACAGAGGAAGAGGAGGAAAAGAAAAAGAAAGTTGAAAGAAAGGAAAAGAAAGTAGTGGAGGTAAGTGATAGGGTTATGAGGTCCAGTGATGAGCCAAAGGAAGAGAAGGGAAGAGGATTGGGGCCGGTAGAAGAGGAAGAGAAAGTGAGATCAGCTTACCCATTTATGACCGTGGGGGATGAGCTGATTTTAAAGGCATTAGACGCAAAGGAATTAAATGCTATAGTACAAGGATGCCCCAATCCCAGGAAGTCTCCAGGGGGGAGCAGTATCCTGGTTAAAAAGAATGTGTGTAGGAAGAAATACGATGGAAGATTGCAAGGTAATTGTAGAAAAGATATTGGGAGATATTACAGATGAATTTGAATGGGATAACTGTCCAATATTTAACAATGAGGATAATACTGAGTTGGGACATAGGGCGTGGTCCACAAAGCAGGGTGTGGATAAATATCCCCTGTGATCTAGGGAGCAGAGGGATGCAGCGTGGGAGGAAGTTAAACCGGAATTGGTAAGGCTTTACAAGCAGAGGAAATCATTTGCTCCAATTGTAGCATGTAGACAAAAAATTACTGAAACTGCCACAGATTGTATTAGAAGGTTTAAAAAGGTATGGCTGGAAGGAGGGATGGATGTAAGTGATGGGGAAAGTGAATCTATTTTTATCCAATCATGGATGAATGGAGCCTTGCCCCATGTTAGTTTAGCGATTAGACAGCTGTATGGTGCTTGGCATAAGAAGTATGGGACCCCCCTGGAGATTTCCTCGAGTAACACCAAATCAATAGGAATAGAAGGAAAAGAAACACCCACTAGCAGTACATCTCCCCCCCCCTTACAGGCAAAGGATGGACAGGTCTGGTATCATAGATTTCATGTGCTCCCACATTGCCCAGTATCCCTGTTAGGCCAAGATTTGTTAGCTGCTCTTAAAGCTGTGATGTCTATCACAGAAGAAGGCAAGCAACTGGACACACCTTTTTTATTTTGCCCAGCTATAGAGCGTGATTTAAGTACACTTCCTGAAAAGTTATGGGCTAAAAATGCAACAGATGCTGGATTCATTGATTGCACACCATACAAAGCCACCCTGAAAATAAAAAACCCAATGGTGAGTGGAGATTAGTACAGGATCTAAGGGCAATTAATGCCAATTGTACCTGTAGTCCCAGACATACCAACCTTGGTGAATGCCACACCAACCAACGCCACACATTTTACAGTAATTGATCTATTAAATGCATTTTTAGTGCCCCAGTTGACAAGGAGACACAGGCATTATCTGGGTTTTGTTTTTTGGAAGAGAGGCTAACCTGGACCCGTCATCTGCAAGGCTATGTAGATTCACCGGTAACATATACCATGGCCAGTAGATCCATGCTTAATGACTGGGAACCCCCTCTATGGTTCAGTACTCATCCTGGACATGGATGACTTACTCCTTAGTTCTGTAAATGCAGAGACATCCAGGGCTGATTCACTGTCATTGTTACAGTTTCTGGCTGATCAGGGACAAAAGGTTTCCAAGAAAAAGATCCAGGTTGTAGTACCACAAGTAGAATACCTAAGATTTGTATTGTCTGAGAGTCAGAGGGGGCTGAGCCCAAGGAGAGTGGCAGCAATATGTCAACAACCAAAACCAAAAACTAAGGTTCAAATGCAATCCTTCCTGGGCATGGTAAGCTATTGCAGACAGTGGATTCCTGATTGTTCCTATTATGACAATGTACTATGTGAGGTGACACTAAAGGATCAGCCAGACTGTGTCAATTGGACACCACCATTGGTGCAGGCATTTGAGTATCTGAAATCAGCACTTGCTTTGCCTCCTGCATTAGGGTTACCAGATTAAATGTTTACATTTGTATTGTCAATCTGCATGTAAAACCATGGCGGCAGTACTAGCTGAGGAGCACGGAGGTGCCATGAGGCCGGTAGCATATTTATCAAAAATAATGCCCATCCCGGTCCAGGGCATGCCGGGGAGTCTCCAAGTTTTGTCTGTGTGCCTTGGCAGTAGAAATGGCATCTACCATAGTTTTGGGGCACCCTTTGATTCTACACACATCCCATCATGTCCTACATGGACTAAAAAATATTAACACTCAGCACATGTCAGCACAACGTTTGGCAGGGTGTGAGGTAATGTTAACATCCACAACTAACCTCTCAGTGAAATGCAGCCCTTCCACATCAGGACCATCATTGTTGTTGATTTTTTTTATCTCCACAAATCCAAACCCTCACCTTACTGCAAGGAACATAATTGTATAGATGTTATTCAAGCAGACACTTCTCCAAGGCCAGCCATGCAGGAAACCCCGATTTCTGGGGCTCCTAATGTCTTTGTGGATGGATCATGCACACGTCCTAGTGACACCACGTATCTCACAGGATATGCTGTTGTGGAACCACCAAATATCATTGAGACTGGATCCATCCCGTACCCCAGTGCACAAGCCGCTGAGCTTGTGGATCTCACAAGAGCATGTACTTTATATCAAGGACAAGATGTCAACATCTATACTGACTCCAAATATGCTTTTGGGGTGGTACATGATTTTGGACGAATCTGGCAACGCCGCAGTTTTACTACCGCAGATGGCAAGTCAATATCCCATCATTCACTGATTCAGGACTTGTTGGCTGCACTCCAACTTCCAAGATGGATAGCAGTTATCAAGGTCCAAGGCCATACTAATGCTATAGACCCAATTGCAGAGGGAAATGCTATGGCAGATGCAGCTGGAAAAGCTGCAGGGCAATTGCATGATCGATAATATTTAACTATGGTGATGCTGTCTACCCCGTCCCTACTGTCAAATGAACTTTTGAATACATTACAGGACCAGGCTTCTGAAAATGAAACTGAATTTTGGGCCAGCAGAGGGTTGACACAAGACAAAAATGGTCTTATGTCAAAAGAGAGGATTGTGGGATTACCACAAGCTGCCGCTGTGTTGTTTATTCAAAATTTTCATGGAGTGGGTCACAAAGGTAGACATTTGGTGGAGCAGGAAATGCACAAATATTTTTTGTGTATGGTTTCTACATGATTTGCATGATTCTACATGATGGTTCTACATGAACCATCTTAGGGTGCCAGGATGGGGGGGGGGGGGGAGGGGTAAAATATGAACTTGCAGCCACTTGCTGGGGATTTGTATATTTAACAATGCTGCAGACGTGTTATTTCCCCCCACACTGCCCACCGCTATACAGCCGGGAGTGTGAGGACTTTAGTAAATCTGAATGTCGGCTGTCATGTGGAAGTGATACAATTGGCTGTGAAGCCGCCTATCATTCCCACCACTGAGATGTGCCCCTCCCCCCTGACACCATGTTGGACAGCAGAGCCCGGTGCTGTCATGGTGGGTGTCACTGGGAAGGACAGAGGGAGCTCAGCAGACCTCCTATACACAGACCAGGACGTGACATGTACATTGGGGTGCCTACATAGGAACACAGTGATCCCCACACACGTTACATATCAGCGCACACGCCGGAGGGAGAGCAATGATTGGAGCACCAGTGCTCCTGTGTAACTCTATACTGATGACCTGGAGGGGCTATTAAAGCGTTCCAAGTGCACACAGTGTTACGGCTTGACATGTTGGGAATCCCATTTCCTCGGCACAACCTCATCTTTTATATTTCACCAGAAAATAGGTCATGAATTGCATTTATGTGCTCAGAAATAAACGTTACTATATTGTTCCTGAAATGTTGCCTTTCATAAACTGTTGTGCTAATATCATGTAACATAGAAAATGACAACTCCCAACATTGTATTATATAGGGTGTCTGCTATCAAAGAATACATCAGATTTGGGGTTTAGTAATCTTCAGGAATAAAATGATTTTTAATAGGTGTAAACCAAAAAATAAAAAAAAATCTCTAGGACTCCATGGACCCCTTCATTCCACGCCGTCTCCAGGAACCGGGAAACCACAGAGAAGCCAAGTGTCCCCCGACTTCCTCTCCAGGCTGGGATGTCACTCTGGTCGGGCGCCACCTACAGGGGAAGAAGCAGACTGCACCGGCCTACATCTGCTCTATGCTTTGTCTGATCAGGATGGCGGCCATTTCTCCCTGAACACAGAGCGCCCTAAACACGAGGTAAACGTGGTGCAGCATTGAGCCCCGTCCAGCTGTAGTGTAGACTTTGACAGGCTGCAGGCAGCGGGGCTGGACGCTGTACCTGTGCCTACCAGGTGTATTGTAGTGCCAGCATTGCACCCACAGGGGCCGGACCCCCCATGTACAAGGGGCCTAAGAGATACCATCAGCTTGTGTCCCATTCCACCAGACTCCTGGAACTGGAAGAGGACATTTTTGGGGGGATGTTTTGTAGAAGAACCCAGACCACGGTATTGTGCGGTGAAAATATCATCCAACTTTATTCATCATATATATGTGACACTTTAACAACAGAAGGAAAGAGATAGATTGTTTACATTTCAAGGATCTATTTATACCATTTATATCATCTATGCTAAGAAACTGATTAACATATGACACGCCCCTCATTAATACCAGCCCCGCCCACTTATGTAACCCTCTAAACATCCAAATCCCTGTAACTTCCCAGAAGACACTTTCATCTTTTATCCATAACAAGCTGATTGGGTACAAGAGAACCCCGAGCCCCTCCTGCTCATTCCCACACAAGTCCATGTCACCATCTACAAGGTGAGAGGACCTGAAGGAGAACAAGACCATGACCACCAGGACCATCGCCTGACTGAAGCCATGCTCACATTTCTTTCTAATGCTGCTTCTATGGTCTACTCAGATACAGATTTGGCAGATGTACATTCGTGTCTTCAAGGAGCTGATCAAACATGATCTGTGCTTTACCATCCTTTTTGGGGTCCAGAGGTGACATTAGGGGTCTGATAGACCTCTTGTGTTTCTTTAAAGAGGATCTGTGACCAGCAATATGTTATCACATGCGAGGCTATTAACCCCCTATATGGCAATAATAAAGTTCAGAGAAAGAAAAGTGTAAAGTAACACACTGTAAATGAAAAACACACAAAACAGATTTTAAAGCCCCCAGTTCCCGTATACATGAGCAATTGCAAGGGTTGGGTGCGGTTATGTAGGAAAACATCAATCACACTACACATTGTACATATCTCTGCACACACCAGAGGGAGAGGAATAACTCGAGGGCCATCATTCATGGTTCACTATATAAACTGATGACTGTAAAGGCTTTTAACCACTTCCAGACCGGACACTTTTACCCCCTTCCTGACCAGGGCAATTTTCAGCTTTTAGCTCTATCACACTTTGAATGACAATTGCGCGGTCATGCAACACTGTACCCAAATGAATTTTTTACCATTTTTTTGAGACAGATAAAGCTTTATTTTGGTGGTATTTATTCACCGCTGGGATTTGTATTTTTTTGCTATGTAAATGAAATGTCCATTAATTTTGAAAAAAAGTGGGTTTTTTTAAAAAATTTTACAAATAAATAATATTTCATCACAAATCTTAGCCAAAATGTATTCATTTATCTTTTTAGTAAAAAAAAAAAAATCCAAATTACTTTATAAGCAAAAATTATAATTTTTAAACATTTTTTTTACATTTCTATTTTATTTTTTTATATTATTTTTTATTTTTATTTTTTTTTTTTTACATACTGACACCCTAGCAGTGCAGTGTCACCATGGTGACACTGTACTACTTGTGGGAGGTGATGAAGATTTTTTTTTTTTTTTACACCGATTGCTTTTACACCCATATAGGATGTAAAAGCAATCATTTCTCTTTCTCTCTGTGTGTATTCCTGCACTCATTGAGAAGTACTGAGTGAGCTGTGATTGGTCACAGCTTGTCACATGGTACAAGGCTTTTGTGAATAGCCTTGTACCATGTGACCTCTGTGATCATTCACAGATTTCACACGTAGTAAGCAATGATGTCACAAGTGACATCTTGCTTACTACTTTGCATGTGATCACTGATTGGCCAATCGGTGATCACATGATCGGGACCTCGTACAGAGGTCCCATCCGACGATCGTGTTTCACTGTGTCCTGAGGACACAGCGGGCACCGGATCGCGGTGCTACGCGCTCCCAGGGAGCGCGCACAAGCAGGGTGCGGGGAGGCCGTTTATAGACGGCCACCCGACCCTGCAGTGCCACCGTCCGGCCGTTTATATACAACGGCCGCACGGGAAGTGGTTAAAGCGTCCCCTATGGACAATATTTGGTACTGAAGTTTGTCACCATTTCACAAGCACATGACATTTTAAAGCCTGACATGTTTGGTATCTATATACTTGATGCCAACCTCATCTTTAATTTTTCATCAAATTGGGTCACATATTGTGGTTTTCTAAACTGGAATTATTATTAGTGCTTTTTTACTGAAAATATGCATTTCATAGACAGTTGCGCTAATATTGTGAGACAAAAAATTTTAACCACCACCATTTTATTCTCCAGGGTCTCTGCTTTCAGAAAATAAAAGGGGGCTTTAAATAATCTTCTGTTCTAACAGTGTGAATGTAATCATGTGCATAAACAAGCAAAATCAACTGGCAGCAAAACACACAACAGCAACAATGTATACGATTATTATCAAATCTATAGTAGCAACTAATGGCCTAAGAAGCAAAGCCACCATATTACTCAACAAAGTTCCAACTAAACCCATCCAAGAAAATGGATCCCACTTCCCCCCACCCAGGTGACTGTTGGAACTCCTTTACCTTGTGTAGATATCTCCTTCTGAGATCCTCATGATCTAATATAAATGTACAACACTCTCTGACACCAGTTTGTAGACTCCGCCTTGATCTTCCGAGAGATAGTCAGCCGCCATGTAGTTCTGTGACACCACCTTAGGTGATGGAGCCACTTCTGCTGTCAGCTCTGCTATACCATCAATGGTGTCATTGGTTATCTGATCCATGACTCCAGTACTCCGGTTCATCTTACTCATCTTAGATTACTTAGATTCCCCATCCCGTCTATGAAGGGCTCACTGCATAAAACATCTCCACTCCAGAGAAAATGTTCCTTCTCACTGGAAGCCCAGGGGAGTATTTGGAAAAATTTGAGGCTTTCCCTTACAGATATGGGGGAGGGGCAACATCACCTAAAGTACAGCTATGGGTGGAATTGAAAGGAAGACATTTTAGGGCGCTCCTTCCACACAAGAAGCAATGTATATGAAGGACTAGGAATCCATTGGACAAATGGGGATTAAACATTCTGCAATACATTGAGACACCATGAAATGTTACTGGCCTCTGATTGGCTCTCCTATTGTTAGTGAAGTGAGACTCTCCTTGTCGGTGTCAATAATGGAAAGAAACCATGTGAAATGTTTCCCCCAAATCCAAAAAGGTGACCCCCCTGGGTAGGTAGCCATCCTACTATTCCTAAAAACTAAAAAACTAGTAGTTGGAAGTCAATATAAAGCACTTTATACTGTTTTTAATTGATTATATATATATATGTACGTATTTTTTCTTTTTTCTATTTTTTGTATATGCATTTTGTAATAAATTTTGGATTAAACCTCATTGTTAAAAGTAAATGTGACCGACTTTCCTGTTGCCAATTACATGCACAGTCTATATAGCCGACGTATACAGGGTTGTTAAACAGTGGATATAACAGTTACATGTTTTCACACAAACAACATCACAATTAGCAACATTGTCTCAATTTGATCAATACAGCTGTCCATAATGATAGCTATAAAGGTTTGGCCCCAAAAAGATGGCCGCGACCATACATACTTCAAGAAAATGGTGCCAAACTATTATAAAAGAAGTCCAGGCACGGTGAGTGTCCTATCACATCCCCCGGAAGAAGCCACGTGACCCTGTGGCGCAACGCGTTGGGGAGGGGCTTTGACGTCACCATGACAACCCAACTTCAGTAACGGCGGGTATAGACAGTGTGTGTAGACACACGGAGGAAGCCTGTCACATCCGCATTTAGCGGTTTTATCTATTACAAAGCGCATTGAAATTATTGACATGTGAGGGCATATAGAGGGCATTAAATAAATCTTTTTATTAAAACGATAAGGCACCAAATATCTCTTCTTTCTTCCACTATACTAACGAGGAGAAAAATAGGGAGATGGAGCCACATCCAGCATCAGAAGGAAGCAGAGATCATCATGTCCATACAAGCACATTAGAAGTGACCAATCCAGGAAAACCCAGGGGAGGTCCAAAGGATCTCATCAATACAAACCTCTTAAAAGTTGTGTCAGCCCAGCAATAGGCTAACAAGAAGGTGAGCCCATAAAAGGGTCAATATTCAAGCAAGGATTTATTTCTACAGTTCCTTATATACAGCAATTACTATTGTGGACACGAATAGAATACTCTGCTATTATTCATAGACTTTGGACACCATTTCATTTTTACATTCTTTTTCATCTTTTCATTTTCAAAATTTAGTGATTATATTTCATTTATATTTTTTATTTTTATTTATTATATTTTTTATATATTTTTCTATTATTCATATTTATTATTCATTTCTTATTTAAAAAAAAAAATCACACATATATATCCAGAAAATCTTTTTGCTGTACTTTATAAGGATTTCTCTTATTTTTTCATATGTGAATTATTCATGATAAAATCCAGCCAGTGTTTATTAATAACAATCTAATATATAATTTATATAGATATACCTTATTGTAGGGGCGCGGCCCTCTCTATTAACTTACATTTTATCATCCTACTATTCCTGATATGAGTTTGTAGTCCCTGCTACTACAGGAAACATGCGGGCGATCATTTACACCTTTTACAGCAGGACAGTAAATATCAGAACACAATTCAAACATCAGACCAACAGCAGGAAGTCTGCTAACTGAATGTGTAATGCAATCTGTCATTAGCATTCCCAGAGTTCCCTCTGCAACATAGTTGTATCAGCTGTTGGTCCTGTCTGTAGATCTGTTATTTTCCCACCTTCTGTAACAGGGTGACAACCCTGATCATTCTGCAGGAACATTACACAGCAGCGTTGTCACCCTGTACAGGGAAGTCTTAGATAGATTATAAGTAAGACACACAACAAGTAAAGCCCAACTTCAGCTAACGCTTCTACAGCAGTTACAGCAACAGGTTCTCTATAAGGTCCAACCCCCCATATGAATGACAACTGACAGTTGTGAGCACCCCCAGCAGTGTTATAGGATTTGCCCCAACCCCTCCAACTGCCATTTTTCCCAAAAGACTTGGCCTTCTACAGGAAGTAGTAAAAAACAAACAATCTACTGGGAGGGACAACAAAAAAATAAAACAATAGGAGACTCGGAAAAACAAAACCTGCTCTGCTAATGACAGATTTCATTATTAATGTCATTACTGATTTTGCCCATAGTTACACTTTGGTGCCAACGTTGTAATATTTCCAGGGAGAAGAAGTTTTCTTTACAAACTTTCCACCAAAAAGAGATGTGTGCACTCAGAGTGATTATTGTGAACCCCAATCAGAGGAATGTCAGTCCCCCGGAAGAAGTGGTAGGAATATGACCGCACACTCAGCACTTTGTAAGTTCAGATCTCTGGCAGTTGTATTGTGTGATTAGTCTATGGAGAGGAGTAATAGCTGGAAAGAGAAAACATGGAACAAGGATTTCTGATCTTCACCTGATGGAATCCCATTTGGCAGAACCACATGGAACACAAGTGGCCAGCTGGGCTTACGTTTTACTGCTGAATACATCCCCTAAATCAGCAGTAACTCAGTATTGGAAGGCCTGCATCAGCTTGGGATGTTGTTTTCTCACTGAACAGAGACTTCTTTCTAGCTGGTGTCACAGACACAGACCTGCCTGAAAGGTTGTCACCCATGAGAGGATATCCTACAACCTCACAAACACCCCCTTTCCTCTCTATGATCACAATCTCATCACCTTCACAGTCTCCTCATCTTCAAACACTTATCCCTCCAATCAGCAATCACCTGCAGAAACCTTCACAACTTGAACCCTTCTCCTTTCCACTCTGCAACTGACCAACTCTATGACAGAATCTCTCCCCTGTCCTGCCCTGACCTGGCCACTGCTGTCTACAACAGTTCTCTTTCATCCACATTAGACTCACTTGCTCCCCTAACAACACGAATCATCAGGCCCCGACCATTACAACCTTGGCAGACTGACAACACCAGAGATCTTAAACGACATAGTCGTGTGCTGGAGCGAATGTGGCGTAAAACCAAATCTCACCAAGCATTCACCCGATATAAATCTGCTTTCTTAACATACAATTCCTCCCTCCATGCTGCCAAACAAAATTTTTCAGAAGCCCGTCTCACCACCTGCCCCCTGGATCCTGTCCCCTCACAACTACTATGGTCACCTCTTCTTCCATCCTACGCTCCCTCACATCTTCAATCTTTCCATCTCTACTGGTGCCTTCCCCTGCCCTCTAAAGCATCCACACATCCCTCCCATACTTAAAAAGCCCTCCCTGGACCCCCACCAACCTGAACAACTTAAGACCCATCCCCCTGCTCTAGTTTACCTTTAAACTCTTAGAACGCTTAGTCTACAATCACCTGAGCTCCTAACTCACCAACAACAACCTTCTTGACCCTTTACAGTCTGGCTTTCACTCACTACACTCCACTGAAACTGCCCTACTAAAACTCACTAATGATCTATTAACTGCTAAACCAATGGCCACTACTCCGTACTCATCCCAACCAATGGCCACTGCTCCTTACTCTTACTACATGACCTCTCTGCGGCTTTTGATACAGTTGACCATCCCCTCCTCCTCAAAAAACTCCACTCTCTTGGCCTCCAAGACTCCGCTCTCTCCTGGTTCTCCTCCTACCTATCACAGTGCTCCTTCAGCAATACCTTTAACTCTTTCTCCTCCTCTCCACTCCCTCTTTCTGTAGGGGTTCCTCAAGGTTCTGTCCTTGGACCCCTACTCTTCTCCATCTACACCTCCTCCCTTGGTCACTTGATAAACACCCATGGCTTTAAGTACCATCTCTAGCCTGATGACACACAAATCTATCTTTTTCCTCCTCACCCCTTCAGTCTCCTCTCGCATTACTACCCTACTAAGCGACATATCGGCATGGATGTCACTCCACTTCCTCAAACTCAATCTTTCCAAAACTGAGCTCTTAGTATTCCCCCCAGCCTGTGCCCCCTCCACTGACTTCTCCATCAAGATCAATAACACAATCATCAGTCCCTCCCCTCATGCCAGGGTGCTAGGTGTAATCCTAGACTCCCATCTGTCCTTTCAGTCCCAAATACAATCACTGTCCAAATCTTGTAGACTTCACCTCCTCAACAGCTCCAAGATACGGCCGTTCCTAACCTCGGAAAGCACTAAGCAACTTATTCACTCCCTTGTTATATCTCACCTTGACTATTGTAACTCCCTCCTCATTGGCCGACCTCATTGCAGGCTATCCCCTCTTCAGTCTATCATGAATGCTGCTGCCATCATCCACCTTACTTACCGTTCTGTATCAGACACCCCTATCTGCCAATCCCTCCACCCCTCTCCGTCAATGCCTCCACTGTCCTCCATTCAGTGTCCTCCACCAATCCCTCCACTGGCCTCCATTCAGTGTTCTCCACCCCTCTCTGCCAATCCATCCACTGGACTACACCCCTCTCTGCCAATCCCTCCACTGGCCTCCACTCAGTGTCCTCCACCCCTCTCTGCCAATCCCTTCACTGGCTTCACGTTGCCCAATGAATAAAATTCAAAACATTAACAATAACATATAAAGCCATTTACAACTCTGCCCCAAATTACATCACCAATCTTGTCTCCAAATATCACCCAAACCGTCCTCTGTGTTTTCTCGCACGATCCCCTGCTCTCTTGCTCCCTTGTCTCCTCCCCCCATGCTCGTTTCCAGAGCTTCTCCCATCCTCCTGAACTCTCTACCCCAATTTATCAGACTATTGCATATTCTGCTCACTTTTAGGCAATCTCTGAAAACCTATATCTTCAGGATAATGGAATCTTCTACTCTTCCTACCAGTCCATCCCCCACAGTTACTACCTTTTGTACCACTAGCTCCTCCCTCCTAGATTGTAAGCTCCGAGGAGCAGGGCCCTCCTATCCCTCTTGTATTGAACTGTAATGTTGCTGTATTGTCTCTCGTTATATTGTAAAGCGCTGAGCAAACTGTTGGTGCCATATAAATCCTGTATAATAACAATAATAATAATATTAATGAGAGATGAAATGTGGAAAGAAGGCATTGATAATGGGAGAGGAGATGGAACAGGTAATGGGAGGAGTGGACAAGTTGGGCTTAGCTGGAGACCTCAAGCCTGGCTGATGATGTATCAATAGTCAGAAGAACCTGGAATGGACTATCCCACTGAGGCTTCAAAGACTTGGTAAGATGACAATAGACCCCATCCTAGTCTCTGGTACTGAGGCAGTGTTGGTCATGTATTACCTCAGGATCCAGAAATGAAGAAAATGCTTGGAAACACAACTCAGTTGGTGAATCATGAAAATACATTGCATGTTCAGTCAAAGCTCCATAAAAAAAGATAAAGATGAG
This sequence comes from Staurois parvus, assembly GCF_062004578.1. Taxonomy (NCBI): domain Eukaryota; kingdom Metazoa; phylum Chordata; class Amphibia; order Anura; family Ranidae; genus Staurois; species Staurois parvus. The sequence continues at coordinate 532,887 of NW_028319192.1, read as the reverse complement.
AATCATGAGGGAAGCTGTTCAGTTATTGATGCTTATCTTAAAACAATTGTCAAAAGGTAAAATATTTAAATCCCTTCTAGTTGTGTATTGATGGACATAAGCACTAAACTCAGTTCATCCGATCATTACATTCCAGTTTGCACAGATTTTAGTTTGTTTCTTTTAAAGTAGCATTTTATCTTTTCCCTTCTTCTCTAGCTTGTGGGATGACATTGGGGATGTGAAACTAACTTGTGACACCTGAAACTTCTTTAATATCCTTTTTATTCCAGAATTTAATCAATGCAGAAATTTGTGAATCCTCCGGTGATAGATTAGACCGGCATTAACTGTAAAAGTTTTGTCACATTGAGAGCATTAAAATGGATTCTCTCCAGTGTGAATCCTCTGGTGTTTGAGAAAATTTGATTTCTGAGTAAAAGCTTTATCACATTCAGAACACTGATATGGCTTTTCTCCAGTGTGAATCCTCTGGTGTTCGAGAAGATTTGACTTCTGAGTAAAAGCTTTATCACATTCAGAACACTGATATAACTTCTCTCCAGTGTGAATCCTCTGGTGTGTGAGAAGATTTGACTTCAGAGTAAAAGTTTTCTCACATTCAGAACACTGATATGGCTTCTCTCCAGTGTGAACAATCTGGTGTCTGATAAGATGTGACTTCTGTATAAAAGCTTTGTAACATTCAGAACATTGATATGACTTCTCTCCAGTGTGAATCATCTGGTGTTTGAGAAGACATGACTTCTCTGTAAAAGCTTTAACACATTCAGAACACTGATATGGCTTCTCTCCAGTGTGAATCCTCTGGTGTCTGATAAGATCTGACTTCTGAGTAAAAGCTTTATCACATTCAGAACACTGATAGGACTTCTCTCCAGTGTGAATCCTCTGGTGTGTGATAAGGTCTGACTTCTGAGTAAAAGCTTTATCACATTCAGAACACTGATATGACTTCTCACCAGTGTGAATCCTCTGGTGTTCAAGAAGATGTGACTTCTGAGTAAAAGCTTTAACACATTCAGAACACTGATATGACTTCTCTCCAGTGTGAATCCTCTGGTGTGTGATAAGATTTGACTTCAGAGTAAAAGCTTTATCACATTCAGAACACTGATATGACTTCTCTCCAGTGTGAACAATCTTGTGTCTGATAAGATGTGACTTCCTGTGTAAAAGCTTTATCACATTCAGAACACTGATATGGCTTCTCTCCAGTGTGAACAATCTTGTGTCTGATAAGATGTGACTTCTGTGTAAAAGCTTTATCACATTCAGAACACTGATATGACTTTGCTTCGGTGTGAAATCTTTGGTGTACTATAAGGTCTCTCTCGCTTATAAAAGTTTTGCCACATTCAGAACAATGATATGGCTTCTCTTCCTTGCAAGCCTTCTGGTGTATGATAAATTTTCTCTCCATTGTAAAATCTCCAAACAAGTAGTTTGAAATTACTCCTCTTATGTACACTTGGGTTGGACTTTATTGTAAAGCCATTGTCACTTCCAGAACACTGAAATTACTTTTCTCCTGCTGGATCAATGTGGAAGAGGATCCAAACCATGACTTTTAGAACACAGATATGACTTGTATCCCGTGTGAATCCTCCAGTGAACTGCAGTAAAGACTTTCAGTCAATTAAGACACCCATATGTCTTGTTTTCCATGTGACTCAGCTGTATTCATGAAGACCAAAATGTCCTAAAACCTGGTTCATCAATCCACCTGTAGAGAAAGAAAAAATAATTCTATATAAAGGGCTACATAAAGTTGCTTTCTATTTTTAATGTTCATTACTAAATATATCTTATGAATAGAAAGAATATGTACAGCATTATCTACAGTATTTTTTTTCATCAAATAGATTTTTATTAATAAAGTTTATAAGTGCGCACAGTATTCCCAACATTCAGCCCAGACAATGGAGTCATACATTCTCACGTATAGGCAGTTGTGGCACTGTTACAGATCATACAGAACAATAACTTGCTTTGTCTATGGTGTCACTTTTACCTTTTATAAACAAATGAACAGAGAAAAGAAGAAACAGCCTAGAACAATTCAGCTGTACACGGCAAGTAACTCCCCCCAGTACATACATAGATAGTTGACACCGATCAATGAGGTCCGTGTCTCCAGGATCATGCCCCAAGTATGGGTCTCCAATGTAGTTGGTCTCAGAGAATCTGCTCTCTCCTGGCTCTCCTCCTATCTATCACAGCGCTCCTTCAGTGTTACCTATAATGCTGCCACATCCCCTTCACTCCCTCTCTCTGTCGGGGTTCCTCAAGGTACTGTCCTCGGACCCCTCCTCTTCTCCATCTACACCTCCTCCCTTGGCCAATTGATAAACTCCCACTGCTTCAACTACCATCTCTATGCTGATGACACACAAATCTATCTCTCTACCCCCCACCTCACCCCCTCAGTCTCCAATCGCATCACTAGCCTACTAAGTGACATATCGGACTGGATGTCATTCAACTTCCTCAAACTCAACCTTTCCAAAACTGAGCTTCTAGTATTCCCCCCAACCCGACTTCTCCATCAAGATCAACAACACTATTATTATTATTATACAGTATTTATATAGCTCCAACAGTTTGCTCAGCGCTGTACATTATAATGGGAGACAGTACAGAGTGGATGAGTCTGGCTGCAGAATTCAGGATAGACTGAAGTGGGGATAGCCTGTGTTGGGGTAGGCCGGTGAGGAGGGAGTTACAGTAGTCAAGTTGTGATATAATAAGGGAGTGAATGAGTTGCTTTGTAGTTTCTGGAGTTAGGAACGTGCGTATTTTGGAGATGTTACAGAGGTGGAGTCTGTATGAATTTGTCAGCGATTGGACCTGGGGCTGGAAAGACAGATTGGAGTCTAGAATGACACCTAATACTCTGGCTTGCGGGGTGGGACTGATGGTGACGTTGTTGGTCGTGATGAAGAGGTCAGGGGGGGCACGGGCTGGGGGGAAAACTAGGAGCTCGGTTTTGGCAAGGTTTAATTTGAGGAATTGGAGTCTGATATGTCCAGTCTGATATGTCATTCAGAAGGCTAGTGATTCGGGCGGAGACTGAAGGGGTGAGACGGGGAGTAGAGAGATATATTTGAGTGTCATCGTCATAGAGATGGTAGTTGAAGCCGTGGGAATGTATTAGTTACCCAAGGGAGGAGGTGTAGATTGAGAAGAGAAGGGGCCCAAGGACAGAACCTTGGGGGACCCCCAAAAGAGAGGGGAAGGTGGCAGCATTATAGGTAACACTGAAGGAGCGTTGTGATAGATAGGAAGAGAGCCAGGAGAGAGCGGAGTCTCTGAGGCCAAAAAGAGTATAGTTTTTTGAGGAGGAGGGGGTGGTTGACCGTGTCGAAAGCTGCAGAGAGGTTAAGGAGTAGTAGTGGCCATTGGCTTTGGAGGCTAGCAGGTCATTGGTGAGTTTGAGTAGGGCGGTTTCAGTGGAGTGTAGGGGACAGAAGCCAGATTGTAGGGGATCAAGAAGGTTGTTGTCGGTGAGGTGGGAACTCCGGTGATTATAGACTAAGCGTTCAAGGAGTTGGGATGTAAATGGCAGCAGGAAGATGGGTCTTAGGTTGTTTAGGTCAGAGGGATCCAGGGAGGGTTTTTAAAGTATGGGAGTGATGTGCGCATTCTTCAGAGGGGAGGGCAATGTGCCAGTAGAGAGGGAAAGATTAAAGATGTGGGTGAGGGAGCGTAGGATGGAGGAGGAGGGTGATCGTAGTAGTTGTGAGGGGACAGGATCCAGGGGGCAGGTGGTAAGGTGAGCTTCAGAGAAGAGCTTAGTGATTTTCAGTCCCACCCCTCATGCCAGGGTACTAGGTGTCATCCTAGACTCCAATCTGTCCTTTCAGCCCCAGGTCCAATCACTGACAAACTCATGTACACTCCACCTCCGCAACATCTCCAAGATATGCTCGTTCCTAACCTCATAAACCACTAAGCAACTCATTCACTCCCTTATTATATCACGCCTTGACTATTGTAACTCCCTCCTCATTGGCCGACCTCATCGCAGACTATCTCCACTCCAGTTCATCATGAATGCTGCTGCCAGACTCATTCACCTTACTAACCGTTCTGTATCAGCCACCCCTCTCTGCCAATCCCTCCACTGGCCTCCACTCAGTGTCCTCCACCCCTCTCTGCCAATCCCTCCAATGGCTTCCAATTGCCCAGCGGATAAAATTGAAAACACTAACACTGAAGTATAAAGCCATTCATAACACTGCCCTCAACTACATCACTGACCTTGTCTCTAAATACCACCCAAACCATACTCTCCACTCTCGCAAGACCTCCTACTCTCTAGCTCCCTTGTCTCCTCCTCCCATGCTCATCTACAGGATTTCTCACGGGCTTCACCCATCCTCTGGAACTCCCTACCCCAAGCTATCAGGCTATGAGCCTCCTCTGCTCACTTTTAGGCGCACTCTGAAAACTCATCTCTTCAGGGAAGCCTACCCCGACCCCAGCTAACTACTGGAATCCCCTACTCCCCCAACCACTCCATCCCCCACAGCTAATTACCTCTTGTACCACTATCCCCTCTCCTCTAGATTGTAAGCTCCAAGGAGCAGGGCCCTCTAATCCCTCTTGTACTGAACTGTATTGTTACTGTACTGTCTTTCTCCATAAAGTAAAGAGACCAAGAGGCACACCCGAGGAATATTGAACACCAACATTATAATACTGGTCATATCGTTCCACTTTTTGAATAATTTTGGACATCTCCAAAACATGTATCAAATCCTCGACATCACCACTACAATTGGGGTATTAAGGGGAAATCCCTCCTGTCCTAGCTGAACAATTGAGCTGGAGTCCTGAATGATCTCTGCAAAAGAAATGACTGAGTTTCTGTGAAGAGGACAGAGAGATGAGAGGTATGGAGGTCACAATCACCTCCCACCACTCTCTCTTAGAGTCAAAAGACTGGAATAAATATATGAGAGATCATGCCTTTCCCACTGGTGCCATCTGAAGTCCATTAACAAGTGTGAGAGTGATGTGAAATCTGTATCTGATGGAAGTAGAAACCGATGGATGGGATCTAATGTGTCTACTAAGTCCCACCTGGTAAGATGCTGAAGTTGGGCAGCTATAATATAAAGTCTAACATTTGGTATTGCTAGGCCTCCTTGGTCTTCACCATACTGTAGAGTAGTGAGTTTGATTCTAGCTGACGGCTTCTTCTAAATGAGTTCTCCAAACTGGGAGTCTATACTGGAGAACCACTTACGAGGTGTCCACATGGGAGAATTGTGGAGTATACAGTTGAAACTCGAAAAATTAGAATATGGTGCAAAATTTCATTTATTTCAGTGCAGCAACTGAAAAGGTGAAACGAATATATGAGATAGACTCATTACATGCAAAGCAAGATAGTTCAAGCCGTGATTTGTCATCATTGTGATGATTATGGCTTACAGCTCATGAAAACCCCAAATCCACAATCTCAGAAAATGAGAATTTTGCAAAAAGGTGGAATATTCTCGGCTCAAAGTGTCCCACTCTAATCAGCTAATTAAGCCCGAATATGGAGGAAGAATGGAGACGCACAAGGACCCCGAGTATGGAGGAAGAATGGAGAGGCACAAGGACCCTGAGTATGGAGGAAGAATGGAGAGGCACAAGGACTCCGAGTATGGAGGAAGAATGGAGAGGCCCAAGGACCCCGAGTATGGAGGAAGAATGGAGAGGCACACACTGCAAGATGCTTGAAGTCCAGTGTGAAGTTTCCACAGTCTGTGTTGTTTTGGGGAGCCATGTCATCTGCTGGTGTTGGCCCACTGTGCCTCATTAAGTCCAGGGTCACCACAGCCATCTACCAAGAGATTTTGGAGCACTTCATGCTTCCTTCCACAGACGAGCTTTATGGGGATGCTGACTTCATTTTCCAGTAGGACTTGGCACCTCCCACACTGCCAAAAGCACCAAAACCTGGTTCAATGACCATGGGATTACTGTGCTTTATTGGCCAGCAAACTCGCCTGACCTGAACCCATTAGAGAATCTATGGAGCATTGCCAAGAGAAAGATGAGAGACATGAGACCGAACAATACAGAAGAGCTGAAGGCCGCTATTGAAGCATCCTGGTCTTCCATAACACCTCAGCAGTGCCACAGGCTGATAGCTTCCATGCCACGCCGCATTGAGGCAGTAATTGCTGCAAAAGGGGCCCAAACCAAGTACTGAGTACATATGCAGCTTCTACTTTTCAGAGGTGCGATATTGTTCTATGTACAATCCGTGTTTTATTGATTGCATGGAATAATCTCATTATATGAGATTGTGGATTTGGGGTTTTCATGAGCTGTAAGCCATAATCATCACAATGATGACAAATCACGGCTTGAACTATCTTGCTTTGCATGGAATGAGTCTCATATATTAGTGTCACCTTTTAAGTTGCTGCACTGAAATGAATGAATGAATGCACCATATTCTCATTTTTCGAGTTTCACCTGTATACCCTGATCCCACAGATCACCTACCTCCCCCATATCCCAAAGATCACCTACCTTCCCCATATACACCCAGATCCCACAGATCACCTACCTCCCCTGCACTCACATATCCCACAGATCACCTTCCTGCCCCATATACACGAAGATGCCACAGATCACCTACCTCCCCCATATACACAAAGATCCCGCTGATCACTTACCTCCCCCATACACTCCCAGTTCCCATAGATCATCTACATCCCCCATGTGCACTCAGATCCCCTACTTCCCCCATATACAGACAGATCACACAGGTCACCTACCTCCCCATATGCACCCAGATCCCTCAGATCAGCTACCTCCCCCATATACATCCAGATCACCTAACTCCCCCATATACACCCAGATCCCAGAGACCACCTACCTCCCCCATATACACCCAGATCCCACAGATCACTAACCTACCCCATATACAGACAGATCACACAGATCACCTACATCCCCCATATATACCCAGATCACCTACCTCCCCCATATATACCCAGATCCCACAGATCACCTACCTACCCCATACATACACAAATCCCATATATCACCTACCTCTCCTTATACATCCAAATCCCAGAGATGACCGACCTCCCCTATATATACCCAGATGCCACATATCACCTACCTCTCCCATACATACACCCAGATCATCTACCTACAACATACACCCAGATCACCTACCTACAACATATACCCAGATCATCTACCTACAACATACACCCAGATCCCACATATCACCTACCTCTCCCATACATACACACAGATCACCTACCTACAACATACACCCAGATCACCTACCTACAACATACACCCAGATCCCACAGATCACCTACCTCCCTAAAACATAACCAGATCCCACAGATAACCTACCTTCCCCATACGCACCTACCTCCTCCATATAAACCCAGACCCCACAGATCATCTACCTTCCCATATACACCCTCCACCCCTCTCTGCCAATCCCTTCACTGACCTCCAATCAGTGTCCTCCACCCCTCTCTGCCAGTCCCTTCACTGACCTCCACCGCTCTCTGCCAATCCCTCCACTGGCCTCCACCCCTCTGTGCCAATCCCTCCACTGGCTTCCACTAACCCAACCTATAAAATTCTAAATACTAACCACAGCATACAAAGCTGCCCACAACCCCGCCCCTAGATACCACTCGAAGTAAAACCAGGAAATAGACTGCTTTATTTTAACACAGACACAAGATATAAACATTCAAGGGAACAACCCACCTCCCTGCATATGGACACAGGGCGGGGCAAACCACATCTAGAAACCAGAGACACATCAACAGACACCCCCCACCAAGCCAATACACAAACACATACATCCCATAATAGTTTGCTCCCAAGCCAGACACACAATAGAACAATGGGATACACCACATGGCAGTAAACAATGAACAACCCCCACACCCCACCTATACATGTCTACACAATACTAGGACATTCCACTCTGTACCCCTAACAGGCACAGGGTGACTTACACATAAGAGGGATATGGGGAGCTGAGACAGGGGTCTCCCCACCCCTCAAACATGAGCTGTGTTCCATGGGCCCCCACCCAAAGTCACTCCCGTCACAGGAAGCACCTACAACAACAAATGGTAAAGTTTCCAGCTGTCCGATTAAGCACTGAACCACCATTTACTAATGTTGGCATGGACATATGTGGCCCCTGGACTGTTGTTACACGCAGAACTCGTGGCGGAGTTGCTAACAATAAGCGATGGGCTGTGCTGTTCACTTGCTTGAGCATTGGTGCAGTGCACATTGATGTGATAGAATCAATGGACTCTTCTTGTATCATTAATGCTTTCAGAAGATTTGTTTCTGTACGAGGACCTGTAAAGTCCCTGAGATCTGACTGTGGGACTCATTTTACAGCAGCAGAAAAGATAGAGATCTTCTTGAATGGCAATAAGTGTAAATGGGAACTCAACCCACCTCATTCCTCACATGGGAGGCTCTTGGGAACGCATGATTGGAGTTGCAAGAAAGATCCTGGACTCTATGCTACTGGACCAGAAAACTTCTCAATTTACTCATGAAATCTTAGTCACTCTTCTTGCAGAAGTGTGCGCTATAATCAATGCAAGGCCATTGGTCCCTGTGTCCTCAGATCCCGAGTTCCCAGTGTTGCTCAATCCAGCCACTCTTCTTACCCAAAAAACTGGGGTAGCCACTATTCCCACAGAGGAACTTGATTACCCCAACATTTACAAGCATCAATGGCGACGGGTTCAACATCTTGCTAATGTGTTCTGGAATCGCTGGAAGATGGAGTACCTTTCTAACCTTCAAAGTTGTAATAAATGGCAAACTAGCAAACCCAATCTACAAGTGGGAGACGTAGTTGTTTTGAAGGAGACAGATTCCCATGGTAACCATTGGCCCATGGCTCTTATTACAAAGACTATGCCAAGTAACGATGGAAAGGTACGCAAGGTAGAAGTTAGAGTCATGAAAGAAGGTTCTGCACACCTTTACTTCAGGCCTATAAAGGAACCAAAGAGGAAGACAAGTCATCCACCTGAATTACAGGGAGGTAAGAAGGAAGGTGCATGTTGCTGCCTTCTCCTCTGAATATGGATTTCCATGTCTCAGCCTGGACTTTCCACACCAACATCTGCAAGTATTATGCTGAATGTTTGCATTGTTTTCCTTTGTTCTTCCCTTCCCTCTTGTTTTGCAGATGTTCCCGGAAAGAATCTTCATTATTTATATTGGACTTGAACTAAAGTTTATTTGGTTTAATGTTGTATAGATAGCCCCTCCCCCTTTCCCAGAAATGCATTGCAGTTCTAGCCTCATGGCAAGAAGCAGAAACATTATGATTAGAAATGAGCGAATTATTCAAAAATTCGATTTGGCTGATTCGCCGAATTTGAGGAAGAAATTCGATTCGATGCAAATTTATTCGCTGCGAATTTAACTTATAAAAAGGGTTTCTAGGCTTCAGAGAGCCTTTATATTAGTGCAGAACACTGTACCTTTAATTTAAATGCCCTTGGAGAAGGATGAGAAGAAGGAGAAGGATGAGAAGAAGGAGAAGAAGGAGAAGGATGAGAAGGATGAGAAGAAGGAGAAGAAGGAGAAGAAGAAGAAGGAGAAGAAGGAGAAGGATGAGAAGAAGGATGAGAAGGATGAGAAGAAGGATGAGAAGGATGAGAAGAAGGATGAGAAGAAGGAGAGGGAGAAGGAGAAGAAGGAGGAGAAGAAGGAGGAGAAGAAAGGAGGAGAAGAAAGGAGGAGAAGAAAGGAGGAGAAGAAAGGAGGAGAAGAAAGGAGGAGAAGAAAGGAGGAGAAGAAGGAGGAGGAGAAGGAGGAGGAGAAGAAGGAGGAGGAGAAGGAGGAGGAGGAGGAGGGGGAGGGGGAGGGGGAGGATGAGGATGAAGAAGAAGTAGGATGAAAATAAGAAGAATTCCAAGCCGGCAAAAAGTGTATCTGCAGAGCTCCGCTAAGTGTATCTGCAGAGCTCCGCTAAGAAATAGCGGAGCTCTGCAGATACACTTTTTGCCGGCTTGGAATTCTTCTTCTTCTCATCCTTCTTCTTCTTCTTCTCATCCTTCTTCTTCTTCTCATCCTTCTTCTTCTTCTCATCCTTCTCCTTCTTCTCATCCTTCTCCTTCTTCTCATCCTTCCTCTTCTTCTCATCCTTCTTCTTCTTCTCATCCTTCTCCTTCTTCTCATCCTTCTCCTCCTTCTCATCCTTCTTCTCATCCTTCTTCTTCTCATCCTTCTTCTTCTTCTCATCCTTCTTCTTCTTCTCATCCTTCTCCTTCTCATCCTTCTTCTTCTTCTCCTCATCCTTCTTCTTCTTCTCATCCTTCTTCTTCTTCTCATCCTTCTTCTTCTTCTCATCCTTCTCCTTCTTCTCATCCTTCTCCTTCTTCTCATCCTTCTCCTTCTTCTCATCCTTCTTCTTCTTCTCATCCTTCTTCTTCTCATCCTTCTTCTTCTTCTCATCCTTCTTCTTCTTCTCATCCTTCTCCTCATCCTTCTTCTTCTTCTCATCCTTCTCCTTCTTCTCATCCTTCTCCTTCTTCTCATCCTTCTTCTCATCCTTCTTCTTCTCATCCTTCTCCTTCTTCTCATCCTTCTCCTTCTTCTCATCCTTCTTCTTCTCATCCTTCTTCTTCTTCTCATCCTTCTTCTTCTTCTCATCCTTCTCCTTCTTCTCATCCTTCTCCTTCTTCTCATCCTTCTTCTTCTTCTCCTCATCCTTCTTCTTCTTCTCATCCTTCTCCTTCTTCTCATCCTTCTCCTTCTTCTCATCCTTCTCCTTCTTCTCATCCTTCTCCTTCTTCTCATCCTTCTCCTTCTTCTCATCCTTCTCCTTCTTCTCATCCTTCTCCTTCTTCTCATCCTTCTCCTTCTTCTCATCCTTCTCCTTCTTCTCATCCTTCTTCTTCTTCTCATCCTTCTTCTTCTTCTCATCCTTCTCCTTCTTCTCATCCTTCTTCTTCTTCTCATCCTTCTTCTTCTTCTCATCCTTCTCCTCATCCTTCTTCTTCTTCTCATCCTTCTCCTTCTTCTCATCCTTCTCCTTCTTCTCATCCTTCTCCTTCTTCTCATCCTTCTTCTCATCCTTCTCCTTCTTCTCATCCTTCTCCTTCTTCTCATCCTTCTCCTTCTTCTCATCCTTCTTCTCATCCTTCTCCTTCTTCTAATCCTTCTCCTTCTTCTCATCCTTCTCCTTCTTCTCATCCTTCTCCTTCTTCTCATCCTTCTCCTTCCTCATCTCCAAGGGCATTTAAATTAAAGGTACAGTGTTCTGCACTAATTTAAAGGCTCTCTGAAGCCTAGAAACCCTTTTATAAGTTAAATTCGTAGCGAATAAATTTGCATCGAATCAAATTTCTTCCTCAAATTCGGCGAATCAGCCGAATCGAATTTTTGAATAATTCGCTCATCTCTAATTATATATATATGTACGTATTTTTTCTATTTTTTGTATATGCATTTTGTAATAAATTTTGGATTAAACCTTATTGTTAAAAGTAAATGTGACCGACTTCCCTGTTGCCAATTACATGCACAGTCTATATAGCCGACGTATACAGGGTTGTTAAACAGTGGATATAACAGTTACATGTTTTCACACAAACAACATCACAATTAGCAACATTGTCTCAATTTGATCAATACAGCTGTCCGTAATGATAGCTATAAAGGTTTGGCCCCAAAAAGATGGCTGCAACCATACATACTTCAAGAAAATGGCGCCAAACTATATCGCTAGGAGGTTGAGGGAGCGGGAAACAAAGAGGTTGTGGATGGCGGTGAGCTTGTTGCACACCGATCGGGCATTCAGGAGTGCACATGAAAACGGGGGGGGGAGATTTTAGAGAGCAGGGGGACAGATACTAAGTTGTGGGGGTTGGAGCAGGACATGGAGGCGGGAGGGTGTTGTGCGGGTGAGGAAGGTGGTGGAGGGCCAGGATTGGGGGAGATGTCCCCCGCGGTTAGGAGGAGGAGAAGGGTGAGAAAGGTGGCATGGGAGCGGGATGTGCAGGAGCGTGAGAAACTACTAGTGGAGGTGTTGGGGTCAGTGGGAGAGTGGAGTAATAGGAGGAGGTGGTGGGTGCCGTAGAGGGGTGAAGGAAGCAGTGAGGACACAATATACAAATGTTTGGGAGGAGCAGAGGGATATAGTGAATGGATTTTGGGAACGGAGGAGAGGAAAATGAGAAGGAGGAGTGGAAGAGGCATTGTGGGGAGGTGATGAGAGCAGTAGCAGGGAGATGATAGCAATGAGGGGGAGATGTAGGGAGATTCTCACCCCTCCCCCATACACATCCCTCCCCAGCTTCTCACCCCTCCCCCATACACAACCCTCCCCAGCTTCTCACCCCTCCCCCATACACAACCCTCCTCAGCTTCTCACCCCTCCCCCATACACAACCCTCCTCAGCTTCTCACCCCTCCCCCATACACAACCCTCCTCAGCTTCTCACCCCTCCCCCATACACATCCCTCCTCAGCTTCTCACCCCTCCCCCATACACAACCCTCCTCAGCTTCTCACCCCTCCCCCATACACAACCCTCCTCAGCTTCTCACCCCTCCCCCATACACATCCCTCCTCAGCTTCTCACCCCTCCCCCATACACATCCCTCCTCAGCTTCTCACCCCTCCCCCATACACATCTCTCCTCAGCTTCTCACCCCTCCCCCATACACATCCCTCCCCTGCTTTTTACCCCTCCCCTATACACATCCCCCCCAGCTTCTCAAACCTCTCTCATACACATCCCTCCCAGCTTCTCACCCCTCCCCCATATATATATATATATCCCTTCCCAGCTTCTCACCCCCTCCCCCATACACCCCTTCTGAGCTTCTCACCCCTCCCCCATACACATCCCTCCCTAACTTCTCACCCATCCCCCATATATATCTTCCTTAGCTTCTTGCCCCTCCCCCATACACAGCTGTAATGGAACCGACCCAGACTGCGCTTGAGTACTTCTGTTAGAATACCACTTCCCCATCCGAACACCGACCACAGACACCACAGCCGACCATACAAGACTAGACGACACCAGTCCTGAAGTAAACCAGGAGGTAGACTAGTTGATTTGAACACAGATACAAGATATATGCACCCTGCGGATAGTCCCCCCTCCCTGCATAATGACCCTGGGTGGGGCAATCTACATTTATTATGTGATAGGTTAGTGTAGCGCTACAAACATAACAGCATTATAAAAAACATATAATAATAGACACAATATGAATGGCACACATCTCATAGTGCAATAAGGTGACCATGTGATGATAAAACAGAATAGATGTGAACATATGTGGCCCAAGCCCCACTCAGTAATGTGAGAAGTGAGTACTATATAGGTATGATAAGTGAGTACACAAAGTACATCACACGATATGATGGCGCTCAGCTGAAGACAGAACACAATGTAGGTGAGAACACAGTAAGCTTCAAGTGGAGTCACATCGCTGTATAAACGTTCATTAGGCTATAAGGTGGTGCTCAAGCTCAAAGCAGTAGAAAATGCAATAAAGGTGATCACACGATAAACGTCAAGTGATGGTGAGCGACTCTCCTCCTGTGGCTAAATTGCCCCCTCACCTCCACTCAGCAGCCCAAAGGGCCTGTACGGCTTTAAGATCACTCAGGATCTTGATCCAAAATTGCAGAAATCACCAGCAAGTCTCCCATGGACATCTCATCCGGTAAGGTAAGTAATCAGGGTACACTGGCTCCTGGTCTCAGCAGGATAAACCTCTCAACCGGGTGATAAAAGCACAGGAAGAATCTCTCAGAGCATATAAAGCCATACAATAGGTGCTTTTATTAAACAAGTAAAGTTGTAAACTCACATGCTGTATAAGAAGCCACCATTCCATAGGGATGTATGGGTGTACTGCATGGGTTTCCTATTCACATTCAAGGTAGGCTAAGATGGCGGCCGTACCGGAAGTACGTCACCGCGGACCGAATGCTGCGTCACCACGTATCTATGCGTTGCGTCACCGTCATGTGACTTCGTCAGGATCGTGACGACCATCACTTGAAGTTTATCATGTGATCACCTTTATTGCATTTTCTTTGTGTACTCACTTATCATCCCTATATAGTACTCACTTCTCACATTACTGAGTGGGGCTTGGGCCACATATGTTCACATCTATTCTGTTTTATCATCACATGGTCACCTTATTGCACTATGAGATGTGTGCCATTCATATTGTGTCTATTATTATATGTTTTTTATTATGCTGTTATGTTTGTAGCGCTACACTAACCTATCACATAATAAATGTAGATTGCCCCGTCCAGGGTCATTATGCAGGGAGGGGGGACTGTCCCCTGAGTGTATATATCTTGTATCTGTGTTCAAATCAACTAGTCTACCTCCTGGTTTACTTCAGGACTGGTGTCGTCTAGTCTTGTATGGTCGGCTGTGGTGTCTGTGGTCGGTGTTCGGAGGGGGAAGTGGTAGTCTAACAGAAGTACTCAAGCGCAGTCTGGGTCAGTTGCATTACAGCTGTGTATGGGGGAGGGGCAAGAAGCTAAGGAAGATATATATGGGGGATGGGTGAGAAGCTAGGGAAGGGTGAGAAGTTAGGGAGGGATGTGTATGGGGGAGGGGTGAGAAGCTCAGAATGGGTGTATGGGGGAGGGGGTGAGAAGCTGGGAAGAAATATATATATGGGGGAGGGGTGAGAAGCTGGGAGGGATGTATATGAGAGAGGTTTGAGAAGCTGGGGGGATGTGTATAGGGGAGGGGTGAGAAGCTGGGGAGGGATGTGTATGGGGGAGGGGTGAGAAGCTGGGGAGGGATGTGTATGGGGGAGGGGTGAGAAGCTGGGGAGGGATGTGTATGGGGGAGGGGTGAGAAGCTGAGGAGGGATGTGTATGGGGGAGGGGTGAGAAGCTGAGGAGGGATGTGTATGGGGGAGGGGTGAGAAGCTGAGGAGGGATGTGTATGGGGGAGGGGTGGGAAGCTGAGGAGGGATGTGTATGGGGGAGGGGTGAGAAGCTGAGGAGGGATGTGTATGGGGGAGGGGTGAGAAGCTGAGGAGGGATGTGTATGGGGGAGGGGTGAGAAGCTGAGGAGGGATGTGTATGGGGGAGGGGTGAGAAGCTGAGGAGGGATGTGTATGGGGGAGGGGTGAGAAGCTGAGGAGGGATGTGTATGGGGGAGGGGTGAGAAGCTGAGGAGGGTTGTGTATGGGGGAGGGGTGAGAAGCTGAGGAGGGTTGTGTATGGGGGAGGGGTGAGAAGCTGAGGAGGGATGTGTATGGGGGAGGGGTGAGAAGCTGGGGAGGGATGTGTATGGGGGAGGGGTGAGAATCTCCCTACATCTCCCCCTCATTGCTATCATCTCCCTGCTACTGCTCTCATCACCTCCCCACAATGCCTCTTCCACTCCTCCTTCTCATTTTCCTCTCCTTCGTTCCCAAAATCCATTCACTATATCCCTCTGCTCCTCCCAAACAATTGTATATTGTGTCCTCACTGCTTCCCTCACCCCTCTACGGCACCCACCACCTCCTCCTATTACTCCACTCTCCCACTGACCCCAACACCTCCACTAGTAGTTTCTCACGCTCCTGCACATCCCGCTCCCATGCCACCTTTCTCACCCTTCTCCTCTTCCTAACCGCGGGAGACATCTCCCCCAATCCTGGCCCTACACCACCTCCCTCACCCGCACAACACCCTCCCGCCTCCACGTCCTGCCCCAACCCCCACAACTTAGTATCTGTCCCCCTGCTCCCTAAACCCCCCCCCCCCCCCCCTGTTTTCATGTGCACTCCTGAACGCCTGATCAGTGTGCAACAAGCTCACCGCCATCCACAACCTCTTTGTTTCCCGCTTCCTCAACCTCCTAGCGATCACAGAAACCTGGATCCAGCCCACTGACTCTACCTCCCCTGCTGCACTCTCCTATGGAGGTCTCACCTGGACCCACTCACCCAGGCCTAACGGTCGTAAAGGTGGTGGGGTTGGTCTGCTCCAGTCACCGCAGAGCACCTTCTGAGTCCTCCCAAACCCCCCCCTCCCTATCCTTCTCCTCCTTCGAGGCCCACTGCGTCCGACTATTCTCCCCAACCCCCCTGAAGATTGCTGTGATATACCGGCCTCCTGGATCCATACCCCGCTTCCTGGATGACTTTTCCTCCTAGCTACCCTTCTTCCTCTCCTCTGAGTTACCCACCATCATCCTTGGGGATTTCAACATCCCTGTCAACCTCGACAACCCGGACACATCCCATCTCCTCCACTTAACCTCCTCCTTTGCACTTGCACAGTGCATACAATCCACCACCCACTCCAACGGTAATAATCTTGATCTCGTCTTCTCCAACTGCTGCGCTCCCCACAACCTCACTAACACCCCCTTCCCTCTCTCTGACCACAACCTGATCACCTCCCCTATCTCCTCGTCCTCCAACGCCTACCCCTCCAAATGTCACACTACTACCAGCCGTAACCTCCGCAACCTTAACCCTGCCCCCCTCCACTCTGCATCTGATCAACTCCACGACAGCATCCTCCCCCTGTTCTGCCCCAACTTGGCTATGACTGCCTACAACAATGCGCTCTCAACAGCCCTTGACTCACTAGCACCTCTAACCACACGCAACGTCAGACCCCGACCGCTCCAGCCCTGGCAGACTGATCACACAAATACCCTCAAACGACACAGTCGTGCCCTGGAGCGACTATGGTGCAAAACCAAATCCCAACAAGCCTTCACCCGCTACAAATCTGCCTTCCACACCTACACCTCCTCCCTACATGCAGACAAACAAGCCTACTTCCTGAAGGCCTTCTCCTCCAATCCTTGCCGACTCTTCTCCACCTTCAACTCTCTACTCTCGCCACCCCCACCTCCACCCAGCACCTCACTCACTGCCCTTGAGATTGCCAATCACTTCAAAAACAAGATTGACACAATTCGCAAGGACATTGCTGCAACTCACACTCCCTCCAACCCCGTTCCCCCTCACTCAACTACTCCCTCATCACCCCTCTCCCACGGCCCCACCACTGCTCTGACCCCCACTTCCACCCCACCCTACATTCCTCATAGTGAAGCCCCCCAACACTCCGCACCTTTGACCTTATTACCATCGAGGAAGCCTCCAAGATCCTCTCTGATGCCCGCCTCACCACCTGCCCCCTCGACCCTATCCCCTCACAACTCCTACGACCTCCCTCCCCCTCCATCCTACGCTCCCTCACCCACATCTTTAATCTCTCCCTCTCCTCCGGCACTTTCCCCTCCCCTCTGAAACATGCACACATCACCCCCATACTTAAAAAGCCCTCACTGGACCCCAATGACCCAAACAACCTCAGACCCATCTCCCTGCTCACATTTACATCTAAACTCCTCGAGCGCCTAGTCTACACCCGCCTAAGCTCTCACCTCAATGACAACAACCTCCTCAACCCCCTACAGTCCGGCTTCCGTCCCCTACACTCCACCGAAACTGCCTTACTCAAACTCTCCAATGACCTGCTAACCGCCAAAGCTAATGGCCATTATTCAGTGCTCCTACTCCTTGACCTCTCTGTGGCCTTCGACACAGTCGACCACCCCCTCCTCCTCAAAAAACTACACTCCTTCGGCCTCAGAGATTCTGCTCTCTCCTGGCTCTCATCCTACCTGTCACAACGCTCTTTCAGCGTTACCTATAATGCTACCACCTCCCCCTCACTCCCCCTCTCTGTTGGGGTCCCTCAAGGTTCCATCCTTGGGCCCCTTCTCTTCTCCATCTACACCTCCTCCCTTGGCCAACTCATACACTCTCACGGCTTCAACTACCACCTCTATGCTGACGACACACAAATCTATCTCTCAACCCCCCACCTCACCCCCTCGGTCTCTGCCCAAATCACACACCTACTGAATTACATATCAGACTGGATGTCACTCCACTTCCTTAAACTGAACCTCTCCAAAACCGAGTTTCTTGTCTTCCCCCCAGCCCAGACACCACCCCCCATTGACTTCTCTGTCACATCCAACAACGCCACCATAAAACCCGCCCCGCAGGCCAGAGTACTTGGTGTCATTCTGGACTCCAACCTATCCTTCCAGCCCCAAGTCCAATCTTTAACAAACTCGCGCAGACTCCACCTCCGCAACATGCAGACTCCGCCTCCGCAACATCGCCAAAATACGCACGTTCCTAACCCCAGAAACCACTAAACAGCTCATCCACTCCCTCATCATATCACGACTCGACTACTGCAACTCCCTCCTCACTGGCCTGCCTCACCACAGGCTATCCCCCCCTTCAGTCGATCCTGAATACGGCTGCCAGACTCATCCACCTTACCAACCGCTCCATCTCCGCCACCCCCCTCTGCCAATCCCTCCACTGGCCTCCACCCCCCTCTGCCAATCTCTCCACTGGCCTCCACTCAGTGTCCGCCACCCCCCTCTGCCAATCCCTCCACTGGCTTCCGATTGCACAACGGATCAAATTCAAAATCCTAACACTGACGTACAAAGCTGTCCACCATACTGCCCCGAACTACATCACTGACCTAATATCCAAGTACCGCCCAACACGCACACTCCGCTCCTCACAAGACCTCCTTCTCTCTAGTTCCCTGGTCTCCTCCTCCCATGCCCGCTTCCAGGACTTCTCCAGGGTGTCACCCATCCTCTGGAACTCCCTGCCGCAACCCATCAGATTATGCGCACCCTGAAAACCCATCTCTTCAGGGAAGCCTACCCCACCCCCTGCTAACCTGCTGACCTCCTCCACTCTTCCTACTACTCCATCCCCCACAGCTATCTCCTCCTGTGCCACCATCCCCTCCCTCCTAGATTGTAAGCTCGAAAGAGCAGGGCCCTCAATCCCCTCATGTATCACATTGTATTGGTATTGTTCTGTCACATGTTCTGTCCCCCTTTGTAATGTACAGCGCTGAGCGAACCATTGGCGCTTTATAAATACTGTATAATAATAATCTGGGGAGGGATGTGTATGGGGGAGGGGTGAGAAGCTGAGGAGGGATGTGTATGGGGAAGGGGTGAGAAGCAGGGGAGGGGTGTGTATGGGGAAGGGGTGAGAAGCAGGGGAGGGGTGTGTATGGGGGAGAGGTGAGAAGCTGGGGAGGGATGCGTATGGGGGAGGGGTGAGATGCTGAGGAGGGATGCGCATGGAGGAGGGGCGAGAATCTGGGGAAGGATGTGTATGGGGGAGGGGCAAGAATCTGGGGAAGGATGTGTATGGGGGAGGGGCGAGAAGCTGAGGAGGGATGCGTATGGGGGAGGGGCGAGAAGCTGAGGAGGGATGTGTATGGGGGAGGGGTGAGAAGCTGAGGAGGGATGTGTATGGGGGAGGGGCAAAAAGCTGGGGAGGGATGTGTATGGGGGAGGGGTGAGAAGCTGAGGAGGGATGTGTATGGGGGAGGGGTGAGAAGCTGAGGAGGGATGTGTATGGGGGAGGGGTGAGAAGCTGGGGAGGGATGTGTATGGGGGAGGGGTGAGAAGCTGAGGAGGGATGTGTATGGTATCTATACTCCCACTGTGAGAGTACCAGAAATGATACTATAGAGTATATAACATGTTTCAGTCCCTACATTCACTCCTCCCTTGATACTATAGCACTGTTATCTCTTGCTGAAGTTAAAGTAGAGCTCCACCCAAAAGGGGAAGTGCTGCTTTAACTAGTTGATGACCGCAGGTAGCCAAATGACGGCTGTACTGTGGCTGGCCAGTCCTGGTAGGCCGTCCTATGATGTCCTCCGAGAACGCGCTCTCCTGCGTGCCCCCCGTGATCTCCGTGATTGCCGTGTCCTATGACACGCTGGTCATCAGGAAATGCAATTGCCGGGTCTTGACTGCACTTTCCTCACCCTGTCAGAGCATGAGGAAAGTACTGCTGGCAGTTGTCAGAGGAGGGATCGGCATCGATCATTGATGATCAGTGCCTTGAGGATCGGTGCCCAGCAGAGCCACCTACCAGTGCCGCCCACAAGTGCCCAGCAGTGTCACCCACCTTTGCCCAGCAGTGCCGCCAGTCAGTGCCCAGCAGTGCTGCCTATGAGTGCCGACTATCAGTACCCATCATCAGTGCTGCCTATCAGTGCCAGCTCATCAGTGTCACCTATCAGTGCCGCCTATCAGTGCAGCCTCATCAACGCACATCAGTGAAGTAGAACAATTACCTGTTTGCTAAATTTTATAATAGAAACAAACTTTTTTTTTCAAATTTTTTGAAAAATGTATTAATGAATCTTAATGTATGAAGATATTATTTGTAGTACAAATTACAACCTGTATGTTACCTCTAAGGGTTGTACCCCTTCTGACTTACTGTTTGTCAAGACTCTAGAAGTAGCTCTATAGTTCCACAGTTTGGGGTTCCCTAGGGCGCGGGATCTAAGCTCCAGTCTGCTTGTTCACCAGAGCCCCTGATGGTGGGGATGGACTTGGAGCAGGCTGAGACCAGGTCGTGGCCCCCAGGTATGTCAAGGAGACCGCTAGTGTCACATACTTTAGTAGTGAGCCTGACGTGAAGAGGCAGAGCAGACCAGAGCAGGATGCGGATGGATCCGTGCGGCAGGTAGCGGAGTCAGGCGGGCCGGGTTTTGTATCCAAGAAGGCAGAGAAGACCAGAGAAGTAGGCAGAAGGATAGTCGGGTCACAGGCCAGGTTCAGCAACAGGAGGTCAGAATGATCAGGAGCAGCCAGAAGAATATCCAGAGACAAGCCAGGGGTCAGGGCAGGAGAAGGTCAATGGTAGTCAGGAGCAGGCTAGGTTCGGCAACAGGAAACAACTCAGAGTCAGGAATCACAGGCAAAGGAATAAGACCATACGGCAATTTGGATCCTGCAGTGGCCAGTTTAAATAGCCTGCCCAGCGCCGAAAGGCGTGCCTGGGTCCTAGTGGCTGCCCGGTGCTGTCATTGGTGACAGGTGCGCCTGGGTCTTAGTGCCCGCCTGCCTGTATGTCTTATCGGGATGCTGCGCATGCACATATTCGTGCGATCTTCCCTGACATTGCCCCCCCCCTTATGGGCAGCCTCTGGATGCCCAATTGGCTCCTCTTTTGCGGGTGACTGCGAAAAAATTCCTGAACTAGGTCTGTGGCATGAACATTCTGAGCTGGTTCCCATGAGTTTTCCTCCGGACCATACCCCTTCCACTTAATAAGGTACTGTGTCTGACCCCTCCTTTTCCTACAGTCCACAACAGCCTTGACCTCAAATTCCTCTTCCCTGTCCACGTCTATTGACTCGGCGCGCCTTGACCTATGACTAGGAAATGGATCGGGTACGGCAGGTTTCAACAGTGACACGTGGAAAACTGGGTGTACTCTAATGGACTCCGGAAGTGCCAATTCATATGTGACTTTAATTCTGTGTCTTATCAAGAATGGGCCCACAAACCTTGGTGCCAACTTCCTCGAAGGGCACGCCATCTTCAGATTAGTTGTAGCCAGCCAGACCTGGTCTCCCAGATGCAGAATCAGTTCTTCTCTTCTCTTTCTGTTGAAGACCCTCTTGTTGTCTTCCTGGGCTTTTGCGACCGCCTCTTGTAACAATTTATTGTTAGAGACAAAGAAATTTAGTATATTCTGAGCAGCAGGAATGGAAGTTTCTGGGACCAGGTCAGGTAAAAAGGTAGGGTGGAACCCATAGTTAGCAACAAATGGTGATTGTTTAGTGGCAGAATGGCTAACATTGTTATATGCGAACTCTGCCAGAGGTAAGATTGCCACCCAGTAGTCTTGGAGGAAGGATGTGTAACATCTGATGTATTGTTCCAGGGTCTGATTGGTTCGTTCGGTTTGCCCGTTTGTTTGTGGGTGGTAGGCAGAGGAAAAGGATAACTTGATTTCCAGGGTTTCGCATAGCGCTTTCCAAAATCTCGAAGTAAATTGTACCCTTCGGTCCGAGACAATGTTCACAGGAACTCCATGGAGTCTTACGATTTCTTTAATGAAAATCCGAGCAGTCTCAGAAGCAGAGGGTGTATTCCTTAGTGGCAAAAATTGGGCCATTTTTGATAACCGGTCCACAACCACAAAAATAGCAGTATGTCCTTGGGAAGGCGGAAGTTCCACTATAAAGTCCATGGATATCATTTTCCAAGGCCTATCAGGCACTGGTAGAGGTTTAAGTAAACCCCAGGCCTTGTTTCGAGTGGTCTTGTTCCGATTGCAGATGGCACAAGTCCTTACATATGTTTTGCAATCCTTAGCCATATTCGGCCACCAGAACAAGCGTTGGGCCAATTCCAATGTCTTGGAAACCCGAAGTGACCTGCTAACTGGTGATCATGGCAGTAACCCAGAACAAGAATTTGTGCCTCTTCGGGTACCAAAATTTGCTCCCCTTTCCATAAAAGCCCTTCCCTGTTTTGTACAGTGATTCCAGGTGGACTAGAGGCTCCTACTGAGGCCTGCTGCAATTGAGACAGAAGTTCAGACTTTTTTTTTTATATTAACAATTTTTATTGGTTTTCATGAAATACAAACAGTATATTTCAAAAGGATAAGAAAAGAAAATAAACATAACAGAAAGATACATCGATGGCAAAATTAAATAGTGTCAGGACCAGCGGAGTCATAAATATCAATGTAAAGGATATCAGGGCCTTGCAATGTGGGCCGGCATAGAAGAGGTGAAAGTATCCCACGGGAGCCAAATCATCTCAAATACAGCAAACGAACAACTATGTAGTGCAGTCAAATATTCCATCTGTCTTACATCAGCAATGAGTTTGTACAAAATCGACATTGAAGGAGGATTAGAGGATAACCAACACATAGGAATGCTTCTCCTGGCCGCGGTCAGCACATGTACAGCGAGTTTCCTGGATACTTTAGGTAATCCTGGGAATGGTAGACCCAGTAAAAAATGTAATGGATCAAGTGGGAGAGAGACATGCAGCAATGAATTCAGCAAGGAGAGAACATCCTGCCAGAAAGGAGTAATGGAGCTGCATGTCCAAAAAATATGATAGAGAGAACCAAGGTCTCTACTACAGCGCCAGCAATCAGGAGAAGCACTCGGATTATAAGCATGCAGAACCTCAGGTGTTTTATACCATAACATCATAATCTTGTAAATATTTTCCTTAAAAACCACACAGACAGAAGATCTAGATGCATTTTCCCAAATTTTCTTCCATGTTAATAAATCAATATCGCATTGTGTGAATTGAGACCACCTACGCATGTAAAGGTGAGTATCATTGGATAAGGAGGGGGCTTCCATAAGAAGTTTATAAGTATTAGAGATTATACCCCTATGGTGGGGACCCTGCATACATAAACTTTCAAAGGGAGTAGGCTTCCCCATAGTCAATGAAGGAGAGAAAGTGGAAAAAAAGTGGCGTATTTGAAGATAAATATATAGGTGTTGAGAAGGTAAAAGGGCTTTTTTCTGGAGGACTGGGAATGAGTGTAACTTACGAGACACCGGGTGTACCAAGTGACGCAATTGAAAAAGGTTAGCTACAACCCAATGCGACATCCGGGACATGACCATATTGTCTGGGAGATTAGGGTTATAGAGGACATTTGTCAGTGGGGAGCAATCGGAGGCCAGTGTAAATTTAGCCCTACATTTCCGCCAAACTGTCAGAGAAAAATACATAGGTCCCAGAAATAAATGGCGAAAGGTGGAGACATCCACTGCTGAGGTCGACCAAAGGAGAGAGCATGGATGAGCTGGGGACAATTGCAAAGATTCGATCTCAGTCCATGTGTTGGGAGGATGATGGGAAGACCATGACATGAGAAAACGAAGATGAGTTGCGTAGTAATATGTTATAATATCCGGGGCCCCCAAGCCCCCCCTAGATCGTGGGGAAAGCAAAACAGAACGTGCAATCCTGTGCCGCCTGTTGTGCCAAATAAAATGCAGGAAAGATTTCTGAAGAGAGTGAAGTTTGGACATAGGAACGGGAACGGGGAGGGTCGCAAACAGGTACAAAAGTTTAGGCAACACTGTCATTTTTAATACGTTAATGCATCCTAGGAAAGAGATGGGCAAGGCATCCCATCGTTTCAGAGAGCGAGAAATTGCTATAAATAGTGGAGGGAAATTGGCCTCGTACATGGATTGGTAAGAGGAAGTAAGATTAGTACCTAAATATTTTAAAGAATGGGTACACCACCGGTAGGGAAAGGCTTCCTGAAGCAAGGATAATGTGACAGGTGGGACGTGAATTGGGAGTGCCTCAGTTTTAGGCGTATTAACTTTGTAACCTGAAATAGCCCCAAATTGTTTCAAGATCTGATGCAAAATCGGTAAAGAAGTATAGGGACTCGTGAGTGTGAGGAGGATGTCGTCTGCAAACAGCGATAATTTGTACTCATGGGTATGGGAATGTATCCCGTGAATATCTGGATTCGACCTAATGGCTGTGGCCAGTGGCTCCAGGCAAAGAATAAACAGCAGAGGGGAGAGTGGACAACCCTGACGTGTGCCATTTGACATCTGAAAAGGGAGTGAAAGAAAAGATGCTAATCTGACCTGCGAAAATGGGGAAGAATAAAGGGCCTTCAAGGCTGCTACAAATGGACCCTGGAAACCAAACCTCTCCAAAACCATAAACATGTAGGGCCAACTTAACCGGTCAAAAGCTTTTTGAGCGTCCAAGCTCAGTAACACAGCAGGGGTGGAGGATCGATTAACCAGATCAACCAGATCAATAGATCTCCTAGTGTTATCCGCAGCATGTCTGGAAGGCACAAAGCCCACTTGGTCCCTATGTATGAGTTTGGAAATAATTCCGGACAGTCGGTTGGCTAAAATTTTTGTGAAAATCTTGTAATCGGAATTAAGTAGGGCAATCGGACGGTAGTTGTCTACAGTAGAGGGATCTTTATCGGGTTTAGGGATAACCGAGATATAGGCTCGTGAAAATTCAGTCTGGGGTGTGACCCCCCTTAAAAAGATTTCTGTAAAGAGAAAGGAGATGGGGAGCCAGGATACCAATAAAGGATTTATAATAGGTGTAGGGTAAACCATCCGGACCCGGGGCCTTACGAGAAGGGAGATGTTTAATTGTATCAAGTAATTCCTCTATCGTAATGTCAGCATTAAGAATGGCAATGTCTGAGGGTGATAGTCTCGGAAATGACAAGGAATCAAAAAAATTGTCAAAGGATAACTGTGTGAGAGGCGGGTGAAGGTCTGGGATCAAACAGTTATACAGTTTCTCATAGTAGGAGCCAAAAAGGGTTGCCATGACCTGAGGATCATAGGTAGGGCTGCCGTTTGGTTGGATTAAAAGATCAGGCACCGTGGAAGGAGACTGAGCTTTAAGTCGATTGACTAACATACGATGGGGTTTGTTGTAAAATTCATAAAATTTCTGTTTAACCCACAGAAGGGATTATGCAGCCTTACTGGAGTCAAGGGTTTTAATTCGGTCACATAAAAATGTTACCTTCCGGAGCCCAGAAATGGACGGCTTGGCCATCAACCGTCGCTCCGCCAAAAATAGTTGATGTACAAGAGAGGCCTTAGCACGTGCCGCAGATTTCTTTAAACGAGAACCCATAGAAATACAGAGTCCCCGAAATACCGCCTTATGGGCCTCCCATAAAATAGAGGAAGTGGCTACGGAGCCAACATTGAGGGTAAAATAGGTATCAAGTCCCCGAGACAATTCATCCCTAAGATGATCTGTGGAGAGGAAGGTCTCATTAAGGCGCCAATGACATGGTTTGGGTATAGCGGGAGGAAAGAAAAGGTTTAAAGTCAGAGAGGTGTGATCAGACCAAGTAATGGGGTTAATTTCAGAAGAGACCAAGAGTGGAAGCAGTGGGGCAGAGATGAAAAAATGATCTAATCGGGAGAAGCTACGGTGAGGGGTGGAGTAGAAAGTAAATTGTTTATGGAGGGGGTGTTTAATCCGCCAGGCGTCGAAGAGTCGATGCTCCCTTATCAGTCTACGAAAGGATTTTGAAGCGGAGCATTGCCGCTTCGAGGGTGTGGACTCAAAAAGAACTTTCCTGTCCTTATGGGGGGAAAAAATCAAATTAAAATCACCCCCCACAATCACATGCGAAGTGAAAAAAGAGTCTAAAGCAGCGAGTGTTTGGGAAAGAAATTGCAATTGACCCGTATTGGGGGCGTATAAATTCAACAGAACAAGGGGAGTGTTACCCAGCATACATTCCAGAATAATGAAACAACGTTTTTGGTCAACTTTGGAGGAAACAATCCGAAGGGAGCAGTGCGACCCAATCAAAATTGCCACCCCAGCCTTCCCGGGGGGATCAAAGGCCGAATAGGCTTGGGGAAAAAATCTCGAGGCAAAACGAAAGGAGCCAGCTGATTTGAAATGGGTCTCTTGAACAAAAATAATGTCTGCTCCTGAGGATCGAAATTCCCTCAAAGCCATCCACCTTTTTTGAATGGAGTTGAGGCCCTTGACATTATACGACAGAAACCTCAAAGCCATTATAAAATAACAAAAATTGAAGCAAATGTGTTAGCATAAAAAAGAAATGAAATACCATCGATGCAATAGAAAAAAAAAACAAAAAACAATAAAGTAACACAGAAAGGTGTAAACATAGAAATTGACATAAGTATCCGTGAGGATATAAACTCGGGAACAACCAATTGGCCCAAGTCGTCTAGGCCTATGGCTAGACAAATTCGGGAGCAGCATGACAACCAAGACATCAGAAAAATTGTCATGCCCGGTCAGATAAAACAGAAGTGAGAAAATGCACCCAACAATGGTTCGGCCGGACAGAAAAGAGAAACCCGAAAAGAAAAAAAATTATGTAAAAAACCCAGGAAGGAAGGATCATCACCGGAAACACATCGGAAGGGCACCCCAGAGAATCATCATACAGACGGATCGATCTACTGAGGGTGACGTGGACGCTGTGGGGTACGTGTGAGTCTCTTCCGACCTCTGCGGACTGGAGTCCAGATCTTGTTGGGGGTGGCGGATGGACGAGATGGAGTTGGTGGCAGAGGGGACACATCTTCAGGCAAAGGTGGAAGTCCCAGGCGCTTTAAGAAGGAATCCGCCTCATGAAGATCACGAAGCACGACTTGGGTATTATCCCTAGTTACGACCAACCAGAAAGGAAACCCCCATTGGTAAAGGACATGATGTTGTTGAAGGTGTGTGGTGAGCGGCTTCAGGGCTCGCCTCTTGGCCAAGGTAGTCGGAGACAAATCGCAGAAGAGTTGGAGTCTGTCACCTTTAAATTCCAGAGATGATTTGTGGCGAGCAGCTGATAATAAGGCTTCTTTGCTTTGAAAAAAGTGGAAGCTAACTATGACGTCACGTGGTCTGGTGCCTTCGACAGGTTTTGGGCCCAGTGAGCGATGAGCCCTGTCCATTCGCCAGTCTGTTTCCGGAACCAATGGAGCAGTTGCGCTAAAGAAGGACAGAAGGTGACGGTGCAATTGCGCATCAGCGATTGATTCGGACATACCGCGTATACGGATATTTTGGCGCCGTTCCGTTTTCTAAATGCTCTTGCTGGAGCTGCATTTGGGACATGGAATGCTTCAAATATGCGTTATCCTCCTCCAAAACATGAACGTATTGCACCAAATCATCAAACTCAGTCTCCAATTTATCCGTGCGGTCTCCAATCTGAGTTATTTCCCCTCTGAGATCTAATGCCAGCTTTCCAATTTTAGTGGATATGGATGTGGTAATATTGCGCAGAAAAATTTGCAGCTTGTCATCTAGCGTTGAAAGTGTGAGGGAAGGAGACGGTATGGTTTGCTGAGATATCTGGGTGGAGGGAGGATGATTTCCCGATGCAGAGTATTCTGCTGCCCCCCCAGTTATATGCTGGGGATCCCCAGTTTTATTATGGGGATCAGAGTCCTCCATCTGGGGCTGAGTCAGGGCAGAGGCAGGCATGAAAGCTGACAGGCATGAAGGTGCAGTACCCTCCGTGACCACCGGGGGGCCGGGATCTCTCCCTGGGTTCCTGGGCATACTGGAGGCCGGGGATTGCGGCCTGGACAGGAACCGCCGGAGCGGCGAGGGC
Source organism: Staurois parvus (assembly GCF_062004578.1). Taxonomy (NCBI): domain Eukaryota; kingdom Metazoa; phylum Chordata; class Amphibia; order Anura; family Ranidae; genus Staurois; species Staurois parvus. The sequence continues at coordinate 504,877 of NW_028319192.1, read as the reverse complement.
CGCGAATCCGGTGGCTACGGGAAGGGGGGCTTCCAGCGCCCTATCTTCCCCATACAGGTCTCTCCCTGGAGCCGGGCCGGGTGCCAAGTGGGTGTGACTCACCCTTATTAGCAGGGAAGCAGTGGCGCGTATCAGGTGAGTCCATGCTGGCCGGGGATGAGCGGAGCTCAGCTAAAATGCAGCCGCCATCGTCCCTGGCCGCGCATGCGCCCCCGAAGTTCAGACTTTAATAGCATGAAATTCCCTGCTGGTAAAATGGTGTCCGGTTTTGGAGATTCTTTTGGATTCTCGAACATACGTGAAAGCGCATCTGGTTTAGTGTTTTTGGATCCTGGTCTGTAGGTGATGTGAAAAATGAATCTGGAGAAAAACAGTTCTCATCTAGCCTGGCGTGGTTTGTGACGTTTAGCAGTCCTTAAATATTCTAAATTCTTGTGATCGCTATATATCAGAATTGGATGTATGGCCCCTTCCAGCAGGTATCTCCATTCCTCCAGTGCTGTCTTTATTGCCAAGAGTTCTCGGTCCCCAATGTCGTAGTTCCTTTCAGCTGAGGTAAGTTTCCTAGAGAAGAAGGCTACTGGATGCATTAGTTCCTTCAGGCCTTTCCTTCGTGAAAGAACTGCCCCTACTGCGTTTTAGGACGCATCAACTTCCAAGGTGTAAGGAAGAGAGGAGTCTGCATGGCTTAAGATGGGGGCTGCTGTGAATAATTTTGTCAGTGTCTCAAAAGCCGTTTGCGCCTCTGGGGTCCAATGGAAGTGGACTCCTAACTTGGTGAGGTGAGCGATAGGTGAAATGAGGCCCGAAAAGTTCTTAATGAATTTCCAGTAGAAATTTGCAAATCCGATGAACCATTGAATTCCTTTTTTGTCTGAGGGTACCGGCCATTCCAAAATTGCTGTGATCTTTTGGGGATCCATTGCAATTTCAGCAGTAGAGATGATCAGGCCCAGGAATGGAATGCTCTGTTGCTCAAAGTTGCATTTCTCTGCCTTAGCATATAGTCCATGCTGGCGAAGCCGTCCCAGAACGCATCTCACATGGTCTCGGTGTACCTCCAGAGATGCGGAGAAAATCAGAATGTCATCCAGGTAGATGTAATATATAAATGATGTAGCGCTGTAATAAATCATGAGTATGGTTATAAACATATCACTCTACTGACATCCAAAAGATAGCAATTGTGACATATATAAGTGATGCGTGCAATATAGAATACACTTATAAATATCCAAGTGATCATAAACAAGTGATCATATCATCATTGTCACACAGTGCTTCCCTATACAGGGTTATGCATCATCAGATAAGTGACTTATATAAACAATGGTGATAAAAAGTCCACTATATTCGGTGTCAAGTTGTGTCTCAAAAATCCACACAATGCAATGATCACACCATGTGCTGCTGTGCCAGTGCAGGTAGTGAGAAGTACTCCTATATGGCAGGCGTGCCCGCTCACTTTCCCCCTGCGACCCACAGGGGCCAAATAAGCCTCTTGGATCACCCTGGATCCTACACGATTCCTCCAGGCCAGAAATGACTCCACCACCTTCTATACTCTCTCCTCCTCCTTCCTCTATTCCTCTTTAGTCAGGCAATGGTAGGATGCTCATAAGTATGATGTTTGGGAATCCTGTGATTCACCAACCGTAGAGAAGTGCAACCATATATAAGTGTATTCTATATTGCACGCATCACTTATATATGTCACAATTGCTATCTTTTGGATGTCAGTAGAGTGATATGTTTATAACCATACTCATGAGTTATTACAGCGCTACATCATTTATATATTAGATTTATTAGTTCTATCTTAAGGTGAGATTTGGATGTGAGCGGCTGTTCCTTTTACTCATCCTAGGAGACATAGAAGCGCAGGAGGATTTACATATATCATCCAGGTAGATGACAACAAAAACATCCAGGTAATCACTGAAAATGTCATTAATGAAATGTTGGAAAGTAGCAGGCGCGTTGCATAACCCAAATGGCATGACCAGGTATTCAAAGTGGCCGAAACGGGTGCGGAAGGCCGTTTTCCATTCGTCCCCTTCCCGTATGTGGACCAGGTTTTATGTCCCTCTCAAATCCAACTTGGTGAAGATAGTGGCAGTCTTGAGTCTCTGGAATAGTTCAGGAACCAAGGGAAGGGGATACCGGTTCTTAACGGTAATCTTATTTAGTTTCCGATTAATCCACGCAGGGCAGCAAGGACTTGTCCTTTTTTTCTACGAAGAATATTCCAGCTCCAGCTGGTGAAGTGGAGGGCCGAATGAACCCTTTCTGGAGATTCTCCTCGATATATTCCTTTAGAACTCCTAGTTCCCGCTCAGATAAGGAGAAGATCTGCCCAATGGAGATTTCAGACCCGGGAAGCAAATCGATCGGACAGTCAAAGGATCGATAAGGAGGAAGTATATCTGCTCCCCGTTTACTGAATACGTCAAGATAGTCATGGTAAGCTGGAGGAATTGTTTGAGAGAGTTCCGTATCAGAGTCCATGCACAGTAGGGTAGGTGGACCTGAGGATACCTTGGGCAAACAATGTTCCTGGCAGTAAGAAGAGGGAAATTGGATCGAGCCCGACTTCCAGTTAATTTGAGGTTCATGTGTCTGTAGCCAAGGAAGGCCCAGTATGAGAGGAAACAGTGGGGCGGTGATAGCATCTAGAAGTAAAAATTCCTGATGATGGTTGGTTACTGTAGTATGGATTGGTGGGGTCTCTTTGTCTACCAGTCCGGATTTAATACGGCTTCCATCAGCAAGAAAACTGTTTAACCCGTGTTCTTTTGCCAGTAATGGGATATGTTGTTGGGCGGCAAAGTTTAAATCTATGAAGCAGCTGCAGGCCCCCGAGTCAATAATTGCCGTCACCTACACAGTTCTTCCGGGATGCTGGAAGGAAATGGGAACAGCCAGGTGAGTTGAACTATTTGAACATGATGGAGGAGCAGCTGAAGAAACAAAGATGCACTTACGCAATTTAGCTGAGCAGGAATGCACATAATGGCCTGGTTCTCCACAGTATAAACAGAGGTTGTGGACCCGACATCTTTGGCATTCCTCGGTAGTTAGTGAAGGATGTATTAGCCCAAGTTGCATAGGTTCCGGGGCATCCGTATCCTCAGAATCCCAGGTTCTAGCAGGGGGATTGTGCTGGGCTGGAAACTTGGGTAGCACCCAGGTAGGCCTCAGAGCTTGGTTGGATCTTTCCAACCTGCGTTCACGTAGCCAACGGTCAATCTGGATGGCTAACGCAATCAGATCTTCCAAGGAACCAGGTATGCCTACCTGAGCTAGCTCGTCCTTGAGGGGTTCGGCCAGGCCCAGGTGGAACTGATGTCATAGGGCTGCATCGTTCCAGTTTGTGTCACCACTCCATCGTCTAAAGTCTGAGACATAGTCCTCTGCTGCTTGGCGACCCTGTTGAAGCGCATGAAATGCTGCTTCAGCTGTAGTTGTCCGCTGTGGATCGTCGTATAGCTGGGCCATGGCATTGAAGAACGTAGTCATGGTGTTTAGGTGTGGATGGTGACTCTTGAGCAGGCAGTGGGCCCAACCCTGAGGTTCTCCCTGCAGCAAGGAGATGATGAACCCCACCTTAACAGTCTCTGTGGAGAAAGTTTGTGCTTGCAGGTCAAAATACAACTGACATGCATTTCTGAATGCCCTGAATTTACTTTGATCCCCATTAAATCGTTCTGGAGTAGGCACACAAGGTTAAGGTGAAGGTAATTGGACCACCGTACTAGTACGGGTTTCTGAGGAATCACTGGCCGAAGGAGAAGTAGCCGGATCTGTTGGTACAGAAGCGGGTGTAGCCAAGGTTTGGATACGTTCTTCCAAATGTGCATATCCATCCTGTAAGATCTTAACAGCCTGGGTAAGTGCAGTCAAATGATGACATATCTCATGCAGGGGAGAAGGTCCTCTTCCAGGCTCAGACATGGCCGTATGGTACTGTCACGACTCTAGCAGTAGCTCTATAGGTCCACATTTTGGGGTTCCCTAGGGCGCGGGGTCTAAGCCCCTGTCTGCTTGTTCACCAGAGCCCCTGATGGTGGGGATGGACTTGGAGCAGGCTGAGACCAGGTTGTGGCCCCAAGGTATGCCCAGCTGCGGTAGAGGAGACCGCTAGTGTCACGTAATTTAGTAGTGAGCCTGATGTGAAAAGGCAGAGCAGATCAAAGGAGGATGCAGATGGATCCATGTGGCAGGTAGCGGAGTCAGGCGGGCCGGGTTTGGTGTCCGAAAAGGCAGAGCAGACCAGAGCAGTAGGCAGAAGCATAGTCGGGTCACAGGCCAGGTTCAGCAACAGGTGGTCAGAATGACCAGGAGCAGGCAGAAGAATATCCAGAGACAAGCCAGGGGTCAGGGCAGGAGAAGGTCAATGGTAGTCAGGAGCAGGCTGGGTTCGGCAACAGGAAACAACTCAGAGTCAGGAATCACAGGCAAAGGAATAAGACCATACGGCAATTTGGATCCTGCAGTGGCCCGTTTAAATAGCCCGCCCGGCACCGATAGGCACGCCTGGGTCCTAGTGCCTGCCCAGCGCCATCATTGGTGACAGGTGCGCCTGGGTCCTAGTGCCCGCCTTCCTGTATGCCTTGTCAGGATCCTGCGCATGAGCAGATTCGTGCGCCGCAGCGATCTTCCCTGACACTGTTGTTGAGTCCTGCAATCACATTATGAGCTCCTTGTAAAACTATTATCTCTTTCCAATAACATCTATGAACAAGAGAAGATCTGGACCTCACAATTCCTCTATATACTCCACAATTCTCCCATGTGGACACCTCGTAAGTGGTTCTCCAGTATAGACTCCCAGTTTGGGGAACTCATTTAGAAGAAGCCGTCAGCTAAAATCAAACTCACTACTCTACAGTATGGTGAAGACCAAGGAGGCCTAGCAATACCAAATGTTAGACTTTATATTATAGCTGCCCAACTTACCAGGTGGGACTTAGTAGACACATTAGATCCCATCCATCGATTGCTACTTCCATCAGATACAGATTTCACATCACTCTCACACTTGTTAATGGGCTTCAGATGGCACCAGTGGGAAAGGCATGATCTCTCATCTATTTATTCCCGTCTTTTGACTCTTACCGAAGACTTATAGAAAGAAATGGAAAACAGTCAGAGGAAATAAGAGAAAGTGGTGGGAGATGATTCTGACCTCCATACCTCTCATCTCTCTGTCCTCTTCACAGAAACTCAGTCATTTCTTTTGCATAGAGCTTTCAGGACCCCAGCTCAATTGTTCAGCTAGGACAGGAGGGATTTCCCCTTTGACCCCACTTGTAGCGGTGATGTCGGGGATTTGATACGTGTTTTGGAGATATTTAAAAAGTGGAACGATATGACCAGTGTTATAATGTTGGTATTCAATATTCCTCAGGTAGGCCTCTTGGTGTCAATAGAGGAGGAATTATTTACACCTCCTCCTATTACAAGTCATATAGCAATAGTGAGGCTGCTGTTTATTGACCATAAAAAATATTACAATCTTGGCTATCATCTCAAACTCCCAGCAGACACCAGTGAATTGAGCAGGTGAACTCCACATTAACATGTGAAAAACAAACTTGCCAACATTGTAATTCCCCCAGGAGATGTATGTCTGGCAGCACTGGCTGGATACTCCTTGCTCACTCCTGGTTAGTTCTTCATAGGCTTTTAAAATCTTATCTCTTTTAGCCCCATAGAAGGAGAACGGCCAGATGTATCCTACTGAATGGTGACTACATGGGGGGCCCATACTTGGGGTATGATCCTGTAGACACGGGCCCCATTGATCGGTGTCAGCTATCTATGTATGTACTGGGGGGGTTACTTGCCGTGTACAGCTGAATTGTTCTAGGTTGTTTGTTCTTTTCTCTGTTCATTTGTTTATAAAAGGTAAAAGTGACACCATAGACAAAGCAAGTTATTGTTCTGTATGATCTGTAACAGTGCCACAACTGCCTATACGTGAGAATGTATGACTCCATTGTCTGGGCTGAATGTTGGGAATACTGTGCGCACTTATAAACTTTATTAATAAAATCTATTTGATTAAAAAATACTGTAGATAATGCTGTACATATTCTTTCTATTCATAAGATATATTTAGTAATGAACATTAAAAATAGAAAGCAACTTTATGTAGCCCTTTATATAGAATTCTATCTTTTTTCTTTCTCTACAGGTAGATTGATGAACCAAGTTTGTGGGACATTTTGGTCTTCATGAATACAGCTGAGTCACATGGAAAATAAAACACATGGATGTCTTAATTGACTGAAAGTCTTTACTGCAGTTCACTGGAGGATTCACACGGGATACAAGTCATATCTGTGTTCTAAAAGTCATGGTTTGGATCCTCTTCCACATTGATCCAGCAGGAGAAAAGTAATTTCAGTGTTCTGGAAGTGACAATGGCTTTACAATAAAGTCCAACCCATATATACATAAGAGGAGTCATTTCAAACTACTTGTTTGGAGATTTTACAATGGAGAGAAAATATATCACACACCAGAAGGCTTGCAATGGAGGGAAGTCATATCATTGTTCTGAATGTGATAAAGCTTTTACAGTGAAGTCATATCTTATCACACACCAGAGGATTCACACTGGAGAGAAGTCATATCAGTGTTCTGAATGTGATAAAGCTTTTACTCAGAAGTCAGCTCTTCTTGAACACCAGAGGATTCACACTGGAGAGAAGTCATATCAGTGTTCTGAATGTGATAAAGCTTTTACACGAAAGTCAAATCTTATCACACACCAGAGGGTTCACACTGGAGAGAAGTCATATCAGTGTTCTGAATGTGATAAAGCTTTTAGTCATAAGTCATGTCTTCTCACACACCAGATTGTTCACACTGGAGAGACGCCATATCAGTGTTCTGAATGTGATAAAGCTTTTACTCAGAAGTCAAATCTTATCAGACACCAGAGGATTCACACTGGAGAGAAGCCATATCAGTGTTCTGAATGTGATAAAGCTTTTACTCAGAAGTCAAATCTTATCGCACACCAGAGGATTCACAGTGGAGAGAAGCCATATCAGTGTTCTGAATGTGATAAAGCTTTTACTCAGAAGTCAGATCTTATCAGACACCAGAGGGTTCACACTGGAGAGAAGCCATATCAGTGTTCTGAATGTGATAAAGCTTTTACACAGAAGTCAAGGCTTCTCACACACCAGAGGATTCACACTGGAGAGAAGCCATTTTAATGCTCTCAATGTGACAAAACTTTTACAGTTAATGCCGGTCTAATCTATCACCGGAGGATTCACAAATTTCTGCATAGATTATATTCTGGAATAAAAGGGATATTAAAGAAGTTTCAGGTGTCACAAGTTATTTTCACATCCCAATGTCATCCCACAAGCTAGAGAAGAAGGGAGAAGATAAAATGTTACTTTAAAAGAAACAAACTAAAATCTGAGCAAACTGGAATGTAATGATTGGATGAACTGAGTTTAGTGCTTATGTCCATCAATACACAACTAGAAGGGATTTGAATATTTTATATTTTGATAATTTTTTTTAAGATACGCATCAATAACTGAACAGCTTCCCTCATGATTCTCATCTTTATCTTTTTTTATGGAGCTTTGACTGAACATGTAATGCATTTTCATGATTCACCAACTGAGTTGTGTTTCCAAGCATTTTCTTCATTTCTGGATCCTGAGGTAATACATGACCAACACTGCCTCAGTACCAGAGACTAGGATGGGGTCTATTGTCATCTTACCAAGTCTCTGAAGCCTCAGTGGGAGAGTCCATTCCAGGTTCTTCTGACTATTGATACATGATCAGCCAGGCTTGAGGTCTCCAGCTAAGCCCACCTTGTCCATTCCTCCCATTACCTGTTCCATCTCCTCTCCCATTATCAATGCCTTCTTTCCACATTTCATCTCTCATTGATATTATTATTATTATTATACAGGATTTATGGTGCCAACAGCTCAGCGCTTTACAATATAATGGGAGACCATACAGTTTAATACAAGAAAGATAGGAGGGCCCTGCCCCTCAGAGCTTACAATCTAGGAGGGAGGGGCTAGTGGTACAAAAAGTAACTGTGGGGGATGGACTGGTAGGAATATAAGAAGATTCCAGTATTAGCTGAGGGTGGGATAGGCTTCCCTGAAGAGAGAGTTTTTCAGAGATCACCTAAAAGTGAGCAGAGTAGGCAATAGTCTGATAAATTGGAGTAGACAGTTCCAGAGGATGGGGGAAGCTCTGGAGATGAGTATGGGAGGAGGAGACAAAGGAGCTAGAGAGCAGGAGGTCATACGAGGAGCGGAGAGTACGGTTTGGGTGATATTTGTAGACAAGATTGGTGATGTAATTTGGGTCAGAATTATAAATGGCTTTATATGTTAATGTTTTGAATTTTATCTGTTGGGCAATGGGAAGCCAGTGGAGGGATTTGCAGAGAGGGGTGGAGGACACTGAGTGGAGGCCAGTGGAGGGATTGGCAGTAGGGCTTGTTGCAAACGTGCACACCAGAGTCTGACGCAGTCCGCCATTTTGTTAATCTCCATGCCCTTCTGCTCAGAAACTTGATCTGCTTACATCCAAGGCTTAAGGGCAAGTACCTTAACCCTTTCACCTCTCTCTGTTATCTCTTTGCTGTGCTGTTATTCTCTGTATATTTATATATATATATATATATATATATATATATATATATCTTACATATTTTTCTGTAAATATTTTTATTGCACCCATTTGACCTTTTTAGTAATAAATCTTTCTTTCTGAAAGTGTTGAACTGTTTCTATAGCTCTGTATTGCAATTTACAAATTACGGCCTCTAAAGGGACGCTACTGTATTTGTTTAACCCTCTGCATAATCAGCCTGCGATGACCGTAGTATGCAGACGATTATCTCAATCATTATAGTGTTATAGCGGATATCGCCGAGTTTCCTCTTTCTCTGTACAAAAAGGAGGTGGTGGCAGTGTGAAGGGTTAATTGCATAATTAACCTGACCCAGTAATAATCACTCAGGCTGCCGGTAAATCGATCTGTGGTCCATTAACTGGAAAATCGTTGTGCAGGGTGCAGCTGGGTGTGGCATTAATCAATCAATAAGCTCCTATGTTGTAACCCTACACACAAAATCACAACTTTCTCCCTAGAAAGTATACAATCTAGAAATCCTTTTTTGTGATACACATAAATCCCCAAAAGTTATATTTGCACTCAATATAATAAATAATATTAAATATATATAAAAAAAATTATATATAAAATTATATATAAAAAATTGTGTATGAATAAACCCAAAGTGTCCAAAATTCCCAAAAAATTCAAAAAAAAATTCAAAAAAATATTTTCTTTCAATCCAGTGATGCAGAAATTGTTACTAGGACTCCATGATTACCTCAAAGAAAAATAGAAAAAAGAAAATACATAGTGCATTACCCTTTTACAAAATGTATATATATACCTCACTCTGTGCACAACACAAAAACACACTCAAACTCATTTTGTGCAAAATCAATCCAATATATATCACAATCTAAATAGGTGAAAAAAAATTAAATAAATAAATAAATAAAGTAAGTAAACCCAAAACGTGAAAAAACGTGATCACTCCAATCACAAGTGAAATAGTGATACTAGGTACTAGTACCCTCTAAACTCCAGCCAAAAAGTGATGCTAGGTACTTTTACCCTCTTGCAGTATTTTGAAGCATGAACTGACATAGGGGATCCGTATTTCTCAATCCTTCATTTCCTTAGATTTTCTCCCAACTCCTCATAAAAGCATAAAAAGGCTCTTTAGGCAGAATCCATAAAATAGGATAAATTTTAATAGTAACTCACATATAAAAACAGGGATATCCAGCTTCCTATATATATATATATATATATTCACATCCACTTTCCACATTGACATAGACAAACAGATTTATTCTTCAGAGCAGAAACAGGTTGGAATCTGCAACAAAGTTTGGTAAAATCCCAGCAATGTACATTGATCACTCAGATTATTTTCTCAACAAAAATGCAGTTACTCTTTAAAATGAGAGTTAAATAGGAAGTAACTTTATTTAGCCTTTTTATACAGAATTCTGACTTGTATTTATCTTTTTCTATACAGGTGGATTGAGGAACCAAGTTTTTGGTCAAGTTGCTCTTTATAAGTACAACTGATCTACGTGGGAAATGAGCCATATGGGAGTCTTAGGTGACTGAAAGTCTTTATTGCAGTTCACTGGAGGATTCACACAGGACACAAGACATATCAGTGCTCTTATTGTTTGGGATCCTCTTCAACATTGATCCATCCTCAGAGGACAACAGGAGAGAAGTCATTTCAGTATTCTGGAAGTGAAAAGTCCAACCCCTGTACACATAAGACGAGTCATTTTAAAAGTTGCTTCTTCTTTGGAAAGTGACAGGTTTTACAATGAAGGCAAAATGCATCACACAGCAGGAGACGGACACTGGTGAGAAACCATTTCAGTGTTCTGAATGTGACAAACCTTTTACATCAAAGAGTAATCTTATAAAACACAAGAAGATTCACACCGGAGAGAAGCCATATCAGTGTTCTGAATGTGACAAAGCTTTTATAGTGAAGGCAGATCTTATCAGACACCAGAGGGGCCACACTGGAGAGAAGCCATATCAGTGTTCTGAATGTGACAAAACATTTATAGTGAAGACAGATCTTATCAGACACCAGAGGGGCCACACTGGAGAGAAGCCATATCAGTGTTCTGAATGTGACAAAACTTTTAAACATAAGGAAGGTCTTAAAATGCACAAGATGATTCACACTGAAGAGAAACCATTTCATTGCTCCAAATGTGACAAAGCTTTTCTACAGAAGGCACAGCTAAATGAACACCAGAGGGTTCATGCTGGAGAGAAGCCACATCAGTGTTCTGAATGTGATAAGATTAGCTTTCTGTGCAAAAAATGTATCACACACCAACAGATTCATACTGGAGAGAAGCCGTATCAGTGTTCTGAATGTGATAAAGCTTTTGCACATAAGGAAAGTCTTCTCTCACACCATCTTGCCAAGTCTTGGAGTCCTAGGGGGGAAAGTCCTTTCCGTATTCTTTTGAATATTGATACATCATCAGTGATGCTTGAGGGTTCCAGCTAATCCTACCTTGTCCACATCTCCCATTATACAACCCACCTCCCCTTTCATGGTTCACGCCTTATTTTAACATTCCACATCCTTCCTTGGATGACATCTTTATAGTCAGGTCTGCGGCTGGGGCACCAGACAAGAAGTCTTTGTTCAGTGAGAAAGCAACTTCCTAAGCTGGTATAAGCCTTCCAGCAGTGAGTTGCTGCAGTTTTTTGGGATGAGTTTGACAGTACCACTTAAACCCAGCTGGTCCCATGTGTGTTCCATCCAGTTTTGTGGCAAGTCTAAGGGATCCTATCAGGTGAAGATTGGATGTCCTTGTTATCTTATTTCTCTGTCCAGCTATTGCTCCTCTCCATAGACATATCACACAGGACAACTACAAGAGATCTGATCTTACAAAGTGCTGAGTGTGCGGTCATATTCCTACAGTTCGGTTCTCTTTATTGACTCTGAGTGGACTGATCTATTTTTTTTTTTTTGGAAGTTTATGACAAACAATATTAGATCCTAGAAATGTTACAGCGTTGGCCGTAAAGTGTAACTACAGCAAAATCAATGATGACATAAATGCTGAAATCTATCATTACCACTTTAGTCCTCGGGACTTTTTTCTCCCTAAACTCCTCAAGCCCCAGAGAGGTTTTTTTTCCCCATTTTTGGCAATGTCCCAGTTCTACGTATTTTATATTTAGCATTTGTAGTCTACCCAAATGTATTATACTTCGGTGTTTTGGGGGACAAATAGGGCTTTTATTCAGTAGGAGATTTGAATGCTTACTTTATATTTTTATTTCATTGGCTTTTATTAGTAATAATTGTAATTTGAAAAAAATAAAACCTTTCCCTGTATTTTTTCCCATTGCAGTGTTAAGGTCATTTGTGCTTCCCCAAATTTTTAATTTCAAAATATAATCAACAAAGTCTGCTGATTAAAAATGATTTCACATTAGTGGATTGTTTATGTAATTATCTACATTGTACTTTAGGAGAGCTTTATTCCCCTTGTGTTCTATACTTTGTGTATAGAAATCCCTCAGCGCAATAAACCTCCTTGTGCTGCCTTGTATTACACAAGGCATTCTTTAACATTCAGCAGTGTCTGTCCCCTTTAAGGCTAGGGACGTCCTGTTTGCTAACTTGGGAGGAAGTGACCTCATCTCTTCAGACTGAAGAAATTCTACTATGCAAGTAGATGTGGGATGCTGTTCTCTCTTCATATATGGGCTTGATTAGACCCCCAAAGTCTGTAAGTACCCCTCCTATATACTGAGGAATGTTATGTACATAACTAGGTAGTTAGATATGTACTCATGTCTGTTTATTCTGTTTGTATTCCAGTTTTACCGCACATTCTCATTATGTCACATGTTATCAGTAAAAGATCATCGGTTATCAATCATCGACTCTTTACTGTGTGGACATCAAAGGTTATACTGCCTGTAATCCTCTGTAACCCTTTCATAACTGCAGAGAAGGCAGGACACTCCTACAAAACAAATTGTGCAGCTAGCATATAATGTGTTCCCACATGGAAACCGTAAATCACAATACAAAATGCAGCGCAGCAATATAAACTCCAATGGTGCTAATAATACAAATGTGCATATATGAAGAGTGAGAACAGAAATGGTGTTTGTGACAATAAATATGTGCTACACCCAATATCTTCGCAATGCAGACACATAAATAATCACAGACTTGCACATAACAGTGCTGAAATAAATAGAAATACCAAATAAAATGTAGTCAATAGTGAACTGTCCCTTTAAATCTCAGATATCTTTACATTGTGCTTGTGCAGTATGTCTCCTATATATCGTGATTAGAGATGAGCGAAGAAATGAAAAATTCGATTCGACTGATTCGGCGAATTCGTGGACAATATTCGATTTGAGTCGAATAAATTCGCTGTGAATTTAACTTAAAAAAGGGTGTTTCTAGGCTTCAGAGAGACTTAATATTAGTGCAGAACACTGTACCTTTAATTTAAATGCCCTTGGAGTCTGCTGGGGAAGAGAAATAATACTGTCAGTCAGTATGACATGCAGATGAGTGCCGTCGATCTTAGAATCACCGCACACTTCACTCATTTGGGCAGTCACGGGGCCAAAACCAGTGTTTGGAGCCACAGTGTGGCGGTGGAGCCAGCAGCAATGGGAGGCCATACAGCAACCTATGACAAAATGGAAACCAGCAGGAGTGTGAGGAGACCTGAAAGTGGCACATGGCAGAGTGGGAGCAATGGGAGGCGGTACAGGGACCCAGGTCACACTGTGGGCCCAGCAGCAGCGTGACCAGGCGGTACGGGGGCCCATCGCCGATTTGGGGCCTGGTGGCACTTATGGAAGGCCGCTAATCTGCCAGCAACCTATGACAAAATGGAACACCGCAGGAGTGTGAGGAGACCTCAAAGTGGCACATGGCAGAGTGGGAGCAATGGGAGGCGGTACAGGGACCCAGGTCACACTGTGGGACCAGCATCAGCGTGAACAGGCGGTACGGGGGCCCATGGCCGATTTGACCTCGTTCATCCCATAGTCCTGCCGACTCACGAATAGCGTGGCCTCCTCAAAGGGCCTGAGCAAGCGCAGGTGTCACGCATGAGCTGACAATGGCTGACATCTAAGTTACACAGGGAGTACCTTTATCCGCTTTTAACATCAGGAAATCTGTGATGGCCTTTAGCTGTTCGTAAAGGCGGTCTAACATATGTAGGGTTGAATTACACCTTGTTGCAACGTCACAGCATGAGGAGTCGGTACGGGGGCCCATGGCAGATTACGTGCCTGGCAGCAGCAATGGGAGGCCCGTAATCTGCCAGCACCCTATGTCAAAAAATTGAACACACCAGCAGTGTGAGGAGACCTCAAAGTGGCACATGGCAGAGTGGAAGCAATGGGAGGCCGTACAGGGACCCAGGTCACACTGTGGGCCCAGCAGCAGCGTGACCAGGAGGTACGGGGGCCCATGGCCGATATGGGGCCTGGCGGATCCTATGGAAGGCCTGTAATCTGCCAGCAACCTATGACAAAATGGAAAACCGCAGGAGTGTGAGGAGACCTCAAAGTGGCACATGGCAGAGTGGGAGCAATGGGAGGCCGTACAGGGACCCAGGTCACACTGTGGGACCAGCAGCAGCGTGACCAGGCGGTACGGGGGCCCATGGCCGATATGGGGCCTGGCGGCACCTATGGAAGGCCGCTAATCTGCCAGCAACCTATGACAAAATGGAAAACCGCAGGAGTGTGAGGAGACCTCAAAGTGGCACATGGCAGAGTGGAAGCAATGGGAGGCCGTACAGGGACCCAGGTCACACTGTGGGCTCAGCAGCAGCGTGACCAGGAGGTACGGGGGCCCATGGCCGATATGGGGCCTGGCGGCACCTATGGAAGGCCGCTAATCTGCCAGCAACCTATGACAAAATGGAAAACCGCAGGAGTGTAAGGAGACCTCAAAGTGGCACATGGCAGAGTGGAAGCAATGGGAGGCCGTACAGGGACCCAGGTCACACTGTGGGCTCAGCAGCAGCGTGACCAGGAGGTACGGGGGCCCATGGCCGATATGGGGCCTGGCGGCACCTATGGAAGGCCGCTAATCTGCCAGCAACCTATGACAAAATGGAAAACCGCAGGAGTGTAAGGAGACCTCAAAGTGGCACATGGCAGAGTGGAAGCAATGGGAGGCCGTACAGGGACCCAGGTCACACTGTGGGACCAGCAGCAGCGTGACCAGGAGGTACGGGGGCCCATGGCCGATATGGGGACTGGCGACACCTATGGAAGGCCGCTAATCTGCCAGCACCCTATGACAAAATGGAACCCTGGGCTGGGGCAGGCAGAACCGCCGTATCTTTATCACGTTTTTCCCAGGCCACCGAATGGCGACGCTGCATATGCTGACGCAACGCTGTAGTCCCAACATGGGCCCCCTGGCCACGCTTGACTTTCTGGCCACATAGTCGACATTAGGCTACGTTTACTTCCTCGGGCGGCTTGACGAAAACTTGCCACACCGCCGAGTAGGAAACTTTGCACCCGCTACTCCTCACTGGCTGACTGCTACTTCCTCCGTGCACATCGGCACCACTACTGGCTGTGGTGGTAGGCTGCAGTGGAGCTGCTGCTCTACTCCGTGGCCGTTTGCCTCCACTGACACAGCTGCGACCCTGCTGCCTCCTGGCAGCAGCAATGGGAGGCCGTACAGGGACCCAGGTCACACTGTGGGACCAGCAGCAGCGTGACCAAACGGTACGGGGGCCCATGGCCGATATGGGGCCTGGCGGCACCAATGGAAGGCCTGTAATCTGCCAGCAACCTATGACAAAATGGACAACCGCAGGAGTGTGAGGAGATTTCAAAGTGGCACATGGCAGAGTGGAAGCAATGGGAGGCCGTACAGGGACCCATGAGACACTCTGGACCTGGCAGCAGCATGAAGAGGCGGTACAGGGGCCCATGGCAGATTACGGGCCTGGCAGCAGCAATGGGAGGCCCGTAATCTGCCAGCACCCTATGTCAAAAAATTCAACACACCAGCAGTGTGAGGAGACCTGAAAGTGGCACATGGCAGAGTGTGGCGATGGAGACAGCAGCAATGGGAGGCCGTACAGGGACCCATGAGAGACTCTGGACCTAGCAGCAGCATGAGGAGGCGGTATATAGGGGCCCATGGCAGATTAGGGGCCTGGCAGCAGCTATAGGAGGCCCGTAATCTGCCAGCACCCTATGTCAAAAAATTCAACACACCAGCAGTGTGAAGAGACCTGAATGTGGCACATGGCAGAGTGTGGCGATGGAGACAGCAGCAATGGGAGGCCGTACAGGGACCCATGAGAGACTCTGGACCTAGCAGCAGCATGAGGAGGCGGTATATAGGGGCCTATGGCAGATTAGGGGCCTGGCAGCAGCTATAGGAGGCCCGTTATCTTGCAGCACCCTATGTCAAAAAATTCAACACAACAGCAGTGTGAGGAGACCTGAAAGTGGCACATGGCAGAGTGTGGCGATGGAGACAGCAGCAATGGGAGGCCGTACAGGGACCCATGAGAGACTCTGGACCTAGCAGCAGCATGAGGAGGCGGTATATAGGGGCCCATGGCAGATTAGGGGCCTGGCAGCAGCTATAGGAGGCCCGTAATCTGCCAGCACCCTATGTCAAAAAATTCAACACACCAGCAGTGTGAAGAGACCTGAATGTGGCACATGGCAGAGTGTGGCGATGGAGACAGCAGCAATGGGAGGCCGTACAGGGACCCATGAGAGACTCTGGACCTAGCAGCAGCATGAGGAGGCGGTATATAGGGGCCTATGGCAGATTAGGGGCCTGGCAGCAGCTATAGGAGGCCCGTTATCTTGCAGCACCCTATGTCAAAAAATTCAACACAACAGCAGTGTGAGGAGACCTGAAAGTGGCACATGGCAGAGTGTGGCGATGGAGACAGCAGCAATGGGAGGCCGTACAGGGACCCATGAGAGACTCTGGACCTAGCAGCAGCATGAGGAGGCGGTATATAGGGGCCCATGGCAGATTAGGGGCCTGGCAGCAGCTATAGGAGGCCCGTAATCTGCCAGCACCCTATGTCAAAAAATTCAACACCAGCAGTGTGAAGAGACCTGAATGTGGCACATGGCAGAGTGTGGCGATGGAGACAGCAGCAATGGGAGGCCGTACAGGGACCCATGAGAGACTCTGGACCTAGCAGCAGCATGAGGAGGCGGTATATAGGGGCCTATGGCAGATTAGGGGCCTGGCAGCAGCTATAGGAGGCCCGTTATCTTGCAGCACCCTATGTCAAAAAATTCAACACAACAGCAGTGTGAGGAGACCTGAAAGTGGCACATGGCAGAGTGTGGCGATGGAGACAGCAGCAATGGGAGGCCGTACAGGGACCCATGAGAGACTCTGAACCTAGCAGCAGCATGAGGAGGCGGTATATAGGGGCCCATGGCAGATTAGGGGCCTGGCAGCAGCTATAGGAGGCCCGTAATCTGCCAGCACCCTATGTCAAAAAATTCAACACACCAGCAGTGTGAAGAGACCTGAATGTGGCACATGGCAGAGTGTGGCGATGGAGACAGCAGCAATGGGAGGCCGTACAGGGACCCATGAGAGACTCTGGACCTAGCAGCAGCATGAGGAGGCGGTATATAGGGGCCTATGGCAGATTAGGGGCCTGGCAGCAGCTATAGGAGGCCCGTTATCTTGCAGCACCCTATGTCAAAAAATTCAACACAACAGCAGTGTGAGGAGACCTGAAAGTGGCACATGGCAGAGTGTGGCGATGGAGACAGCAGCAATGGGAGGCCGTACAGGGACCCATGAGAGACTCTGGACCTAGCAGCAGCATGAGGAGGCGGTATATAGGGGCCCATGGCAGATTAGGGGCCTGGCAGCAGCTATAGGAGGCCCGTAATCTGCCAGCACCCTATGTCAAAAAATTCAACACACCAGCAGTGTGAAGAGATCTGAATGTGGCACATGGCAGAGTGTGGCGATGGAGACAGCAGCAATGAGAGGCCGTACAGGGACCCATGAGAGACTCTGGACCTAGCAGCAGCATGAGGAGGCGGTATATAGGGGCCTATGGCAGATTAGGGGCCTGGCAGCAGCTATAGGAGGCCCGTTATCTTGCAGCACCCTATGTCAAAAAATTCAACACAACAGCAGTGTGAGGAGACCTGAAAGTGGCACATGGCAGAGTGTGGCGATGGAGACAGCAGCAATGGGAGGCCGTACAGGGACCCATGAGAGACTCTGGACCTAGCAGCAGCATGAGGAGGCGGTATATAGGGGCCTATGGCAGATTAGGGGCCTGGCAGCAGCTATAGGAGGCCCGTTATCTTGCAGCACCCTATGTCAGAAAATTCAACACAACAGCAGTGTGAGGAGACCTGAAAGTGGCACATGGCAGAGTGTGGCGATGGAGACAGCAGCAATGGGAGGCCGTACAGGGACCCATGAGAGACTCTGGACCTAGCAGCAGCATGAGGAGGCGGTATATAGGGGCCTATGGCAGATTAGGGGCCTGGCAGCAGCTATAGGAGGCCCGTTATCTTGCAGCACCCTATTTCAAAAAATTCAACACAACAGCAGTGTGAGGAGACCTGAAAGTGGCACATGGCAGAGTGTGGCGATGGAGACAGCAGCAATGGGAGGCCGTACAGGGACCCATGAGAGACTCTGGACCTAGCAGCAGCATGAGGAGGCGATATATAGGGGCCCATGGCAGATTAGGGGCCTGGCAGCAGCTATAGGAGGCCCGTAATCTGCCAGCACCCTATGTCAAAAAATTCAACACACCAGCAGTGTGAAGAGACCTGAATGTGGCACATGGCAGAGTGTGGCGATGGAGACAGCAGCAATGGGAGGCCGTACAGGGACCCATGAGAGACTCTGGACCTAGCAGCAGCATGAGGAGGCGGTATATAGGGGCCTATGGCAGATTAGGGGCCTGGCAGCAGCTATAGGAGGCCCGTTATCTTGCAGCACCCTATGTCAAAAAATTCAACACAACAGCAGTGTGAGGAGACCTGAAAGTGGCACATGGCAGAGTGTGGCGATGGAGACAGCAGCAATGGGAGGCCGTACAGGGACCCATGAGAGACTCTGGACCTAGCAGCAGCATGAGGAGGCGGTATATAGGGGCCCATGGCAGATTAGGGGCCTGGCAGCAGCTATAGGAGGCCCGTTATCTTGCAGCACCCTATGTCAAAAAATTCAACACAACAGCAGTGTGAGGAGACCTGAAAGTGGCACATGGCAGAGTGTGGCGATGGAGACAGCAGCAATGGGAGGCCGTACAGGGACCCATGAGAGACTCTGGACCTAGCAGCAGCATGAGGAGGCGGTATATAGGGGCCTATGGCAGATTAGGGGCCTGGCAGCAGCTATAGGAGGCCCGTAATCTGCCAGCACCCTATGTCAAAAAATTCAACACACCAGCAGTGTGAGGAGACCTGAAAGTGGCACATGTTTGTGGCATGATTCATGGCGGATTTAGTCAGTTGTGTCAGGAACTGGTGGTTTGAAATCCAGACTAATCCACGCCTGATTCATTTTCACAAACGTGAGTCTCTCCACACTTTGGGTGGACAGTCGTGTCCTCCGCGGAGTTACAATACCTCCTGCCGCACTAAACACGCGCTCCGATGCCACGCTACTGGCCGGGCATGACAGCCTTTCAAGGGCAAATTCAGCTAGTTGGGGCCAAAGGTCAAGTTTCGTTGCCCAGTAGTCAAGGGGATTGTCTACCTCGGTTGGCAGGGTGCTGTCCAAGTAGGCCCAAGCCTGTTGTTTGAGCTCCTGCTCCAGGTCCACCTGCTGCTGCTGCTGCTGCTGCGGCTGGTTAGTAGTTTCCTCACTGCGCTGGTGAAGAAAGCTAATCATCATCGACTGCAGACTGAGGCAGCCGCTGCTGGTGGAGCTGCCACTGCTCCTACCACCCCACCCCTCCCCTGCTGCCATGCCAGCGGAACGCGAGCGCACAGGGCCCACAGTGTCTGAGGATGGACGTTGGCGCACAAAGGCAGAGACCAACTGACTACATAGGTGGTTTTTATAGTACGTAATTTTGGCCTCCCTCTCAGCAGGTGTGAAAAAGGCCACCATTTTGGACCGGTAGCGAGGGTCCAACAAGGTGGACAGCCAAAAGTCATCCCTCTGTCTGATGGTTATTATTCGGCTGTCGCTACGCAAGCAACCGAGCATGCTATGGGCCATTTGTGCCAAGGAATGCGAGGGACTCCCTGCCTCCATCTCCACAGCATACTGCCACGGTGCATCTGGGTCCTCTGTCTCCTCCTCCTCCTCCTCCTCTACCAGATGCTCCTGCTCCTCCACTCCTGTCCGCTGAGTGGAAAAACCACCCATTTCACTCAATAATTCCTGAGCACAAATGTCCTCCTCTACCTCCTCCTCTTCTTCCTGTCCTGCCCCCACAGGGGTCATGTGGCGTTGAGATCTGTGCGCCACGTCTACCGCACCCTGACCAGCCATTGTTAACAGCATTTGTTCCAGGACGTGCAACAGAGGAATGACGTCGTTCATCCCATAGTCCTGCCAACTCACGAATAGCGTGGCCTCCTCAAAGGGCCTGAGCAAGCGGCAGGTGTCACGCATGAGCTGCCAATGGCTGACATCTAAGTTACACAGGGGAGTACCTTTATCCGCTTGTAACATCAGGAAATCGGTGATGGCCTTTCGCTGCTCGTGAAGGCGGTCTAACATGTGTAGGGTTGAATTCCACCTTGTTGCAACGTCGCAGATCAGGCAATGCTGTGGAATTCCGTTCTGCCGCTGCAGCTCAATGAGGGTGTTCTTTGCGGTGTAGGAATGGCTGAAATGCATGCACAGTTTACGTGACATTTTAAGGATGTCTTGCAGTGGGATGGTGGATTTTAGGAACCGCTTGACAACCAGATTGAACACGTGAGCCATGCATGGCGCATGGCACAACCTTCCTTGACGCAGAGCAGACACCATGTTCTTTCCGTTGTCAGTCAACATGGTTCCGATTTTTAGTTTGCGCGGAGACAGCCATCTGTCGATTTCTCTGTTCATTACACTCAGCAGTTCCTCCCCTGTGTGACTACGTTCGCCAAGGCATACCAGGTGCAGCACAGCGTGACACCGTTGCGCCCTGCACATGTGATATGCTGGTCGGGTAATGGGACTTGGCACGGGGGTGGCGGCTGAGGACACGGCGGAAAAAGAGGTGGTAGAGGCGGACATGCTTGCTGGACCAAGGACGTGCAAACGTGGAGGCAAAAGCGTCGTGACCTGTCCAAGTTGCTGGTGCGGCTGTGCCGGCACCACGTTCACCCAGTGGGCCGTAAATGACATGTACTGTCCCTGACCGTAGTTACAGCTCCACACGTCGGCGCTGCCGTGCACTTTGGCAGAGACCGACATGCTCAAAGACTGGCCCACCATCTCTTCTACATGTGAATGCAGGGCTGGCACTGCCTTTTGGGCAAAGAAATGACGGCTTGGCACTCTCCACCGCGGCGCGGCACAAGCCATCATTTCTCGGAAAGGTGCTGAGTCCACCAGTTGGAAAGGGAGGGACTGCAGCACCAGCAACTTGGACAGGAGGACGTTCAGCTTTTGCACCGTCGGGTGCGTGCTCGCAAACTGTTGTCTCTTGGATACGGATTCCAAGAAAGACTGTTGACGGAATCCGAGAAGAGGAGTAGCAGGAGAAGGAGCATCTGAACGAGCGGAAGATGCCAATGAGCGACAACTCCCCTCAGCAGAGGTGTTGGAGCCTTGACTGGCTGATAGAGGGCGATTGACGACGTCGGGTGACGGAGCAAGTAACGGAGCGGGTGATGGAGCGGGGGCTGGGGCAGGCAGAACCGCCGTATGTTTATCACGGTTTTCCCAGGCCACCGAATGGTGACGCTGCATATGCTGACGCAACGCTGTAGTCCCAACATGGGCCCCCTGGCCACGCTTGCATTTCTGGCCACATAGTCGACATACGGCTACGTTTACTTCCTCGGGCGGCTTGAGGAAAAATTGCCACACCACCGAGTAGGAAACTTTGCCCCCGCTACTCTTCACTGGCTGACTGCTACTTCCTCCGTGCGCAACGGCACCACTACTGGCCGTGGTGGTAGGCTGCAGTGGAGCTGGTGCTCTACTCCGTGGACGTTTGGCTCCACTGACACTGATGCGACCCTGCTGCTGTCTCCTGGGCAACCCACCGACTGTTTTGCTCGCTGCCAAGCTGCCACCCTCTTCTCCTGATGATGCGGAAGAAATTGCCTGATGACGACGAGGCTGCCAAGTGCGATCAACCTCCTCATCATCAAGTAGGGTCTCCGCCTCACTACTAGCCCCCTCGGCTGCGTCTGGGTCAGGAGACAGACCTGTCTCTAGACCGGCTACCGAGCCACTCTCCTCGCCAGTACTTGTTCGCTTGGCTGCTGAAAAGGCCGATGTCTCCCCCCGTTCCTGACCGCCCTCTGTTAGCTCTTCCTCACTGTACAGTGGGGCTGAGCCCACAGCATGCGATACTTCGCTTGGTGAGGGAACAGCAAAGGACAGGGGCAGGTAGAGGACACGTGATTTCAGTGGGCTTGGTCCCGGGCCATGCCAACTAACGGTTGTGTCTGACGTACCCACCGACCGTTGGCTGTAGGTGTCAGAGGTGACCTGGGAAGAGGAAGACGACCGAGCCAACCAATCAATGAC
The DNA here is from genome assembly GCF_062004578.1 of Staurois parvus. Classification (NCBI taxonomy): domain Eukaryota; kingdom Metazoa; phylum Chordata; class Amphibia; order Anura; family Ranidae; genus Staurois; species Staurois parvus. The sequence goes on along the minus strand of NW_028319192.1, from coordinate 482,547 downwards.
GGCAGGGTTGTCGGTGGAGACACGACCGCTGGATGACACCGGGAGCACTGGCCTCTGGCTGCGAATACTGCTGCCTCGACCCCTTCCTCTGCTGCCACGTCTGCTCGCTCCTAAAACATTGCCTCCTCTGCCACTCCTCTGCATGTTGTCTGACATACTATTTAATTCAACGATTAGGTGTCCCTGAGTAACAATTCTCTGGCACTCAGTAACAATTCTGTCTGTCCCTGAGTATGAATTCTGTGGCCCTGAGTAACAATTATGTGTCTGTGCGAGTAACAATTCTGTGTCTGTGCGAGTAACAATTCTGTGTCTGTGCAAGTAACAATTCTGTGTCTGTGCGAGTAACAATTCTCTGGCACTCAGTAACAATTCTGTCTGTCCCTGAGTAACAATTCTCTGGCACTCAGTAACAATTCTGTCTGTCCCTGAGTATGAATTCTGTGGCCCTGAGTAACAATTCTGTGTCTGTGCGAGTAACAATTCTGTGTCTGTGCAAGTAACAATTTTGTGTCTGTGCGAGTAACAATTCTCTGGCACTCAGTAACAATTCTGTCTGTCCCTGAGTAACAATTCTCTGGCACTCAGTAACAATTCTGTCTGTCCCTGAGTATGAATTCTGTGGCCCTGAGTAACAATTCTGTGTCTGTGCGAGTAACAATTCTGTGTCTGTGCAAGTAACAATTTTGTGTCTGTGCGAGTAACAATTCTCTGGCACTCAGTAACAATTCTGTCTGTCCCTGAGTAACAATTCTCTGGCACTCAGTAACAATTCTGTCTGTCCCTGAGTAACAATTCTCTGGCACTCAGTAACAATTCTGTCTATCCCTGAGTATGAATTCTGTGGCCCTGAGTAACAATTCTGTGTCTGTGCGAGTAACAATTCTGTGTCTGTGCAAGTAACAATTTTGTGTCTGTGCGAGTAACAATTCTCTGGCACTCAGTAACAATTCTGTCTGTCCCTGAGTAACAATTCTCTGGCACTCAGTAACAATTCTGTCTGTCCCTGAGTAACAATTCTCTGGCACTCAGTAACAATTCTGTCTGTCCCTGAGTATGAATTCTGTGGCCCTGAGTAACAATTCTGTGTCTGTGCGAGTAACAATTCTGTGTCTGTGCAAGTAACAATTTTGTGTCTGTGCGAGTAACAATTCTCTGGCACTCAGTAACAATTCTGTCTGTCCCTGAGTAACAATTCTCTGGCACTCAGTAACAATTCTGTCTGTCCCTGAGTAACAATTCTCTGGCACTCAGTAACAATTCTGTCTATCCCTGAGTATGAATTCTGTGGCCCTGAGTAACAATTCTGTGTCTGTGCGAGTAACAATTCTGTGTCTGTGCAAGTAACAATTTTGTGTCTGTGCGAGTAACAATTCTCTGGCACTCAGTAACAATTCTGTCTGTCCCTGAGTAACAATTCTCTGGCACTCAGTAACAATTCTGTCTGTCCCTGAGTAACAATTCTCTGGCACTCAGTAACAATTCTGTCTATCCCTGAGTATGAATTCTGTGGCCCTGAGTAACAATTCTGTGTCTGTGCGAGTAACAATTCTGTGTCTGTGCAAGTAACAATTTTGTGTCTGTGCGAGTAACAATTCTCTGGCACTCAGTAACAATTCTGTCTGTCCCTGAGTAACAATTCTCTGGCACTCAGTAACAATTCTGTCTGTCCCTGAGTAACAATTCTCTGGCACTCAGTAACAATTCTGTCTGTCCCTGAGTAACAATTCTCTGGCACTCAGTAACAATTCTGTCTGTCCCTGAGTAACAATTCTCTGGCACTCAGTAACAATTCTGTCTATCCCTGAGTATGAATTCTGTGGCCCTGAGTAACAATTCTGTGTCTGTGCGAGTAACAATTCTGTGTCTGTGCAAGTAACAATTTTGTGTCTGTGCGAGTAACAATTCTCTGGCACTCAGTAACAATTCTGTCTGTCCCTGAGTAACAATTCTCTGGCACTCAGTAACAATTCTGTCTGTCCCTGAGTAACAATTCTCTGGCACTCAGTAACAATTCTGTCTATCCCTGAGTATGAATTCTGTGGCCCTGAGTAACAATTCTGTGTCTGTGCGAGTAACAATTCTGTGTCTGTGCAAGTAACAATTTTGTGTCTGTGCGAGTAACAATTCTCTGGCACTCAGTAACAATTCTGTCTGTCCCTGAGTAACAATTCTCTGGCACTCAGTAACAATTCTGTCTGTCCCTGAGTAACAATTCTCTGGCACTCAGTAACAATTCTGTCTGTCCCTGAGTAACAATTCTCTGGCACTCAGTAACAATTCTGTCTGTCCCTGAGTAACAATTCTCTGGCACTCAGTAACAATTCTGTCTGTCCCTGAGTATGAATTCTGTGGCCCTGAGTAACAATTCTGTGTCTGTGCGAGTAACAATTCTGTGTCTGTGCAAGTAACAATTTTGTGTCTGTGCGAGTAACAATTCTCTGGCACTCAGTAACAATTCTGTCTGTCCCTGAGTAACAATTCTCTGGCACTCAGTAACAATTCTGTCTGTCCCTGAGTAACAATTCTCTGGCACTCAGTAACAATTCTGTCTATCCCTGAGTATGAATTCTGTGGCCCTGAGTAACAATTCTGTGTCTGTGCGAGTAACAATTCTGTGTCTGTGCAAGTAACAATTTTGTGTCTGTGCGAGTAACAATTCTCTGGCACTCAGTAACAATTCTGTCTGTCCCTGAGTAACAATTCTCTGGCACTCAGTAACAATTCTGTCTGTCCCTGAGTAACAATTCTCTGGCACTCAGTAACAATTCTGTCTGTCCCTGAGTAACAATTCTCTGGCACTCAGTAACAATTCTGTCTGTCCCTGAGTAACAATTCTCTGGCACTCAGTAACAATTCTGTCTGTCCCTGAGTAACAATTCTCTGGCACTCAGTAACAATTCTGTCTGTCCCTGAGTAACAATTCTCTGGCACTCAGTAACAATTCTGTCTGTCCCTGAGTAACAATTCTCTGGCACTCAGTAACAATTCTGTCTGTCCCTGAGTAACAATTCTGTCTGTCCCTGAGAATGAATTCTGTGGCCCTAAGAATTCTCTGGCACTCAGTAACAATTCTGTCTGTCCCTGAGTAACAATTCTCTGGCACTCAGTAACAATTCTGTCTGTCCCTGAGTAAAAATTCTGTGGCCCTAATAACGTTTCTGTGGCCCTAAGTAACAATTCTCTGGCACTGAGTAACAATTCTGTCTGTCCCTGAGTATGAATTCTGTGGCCCTAACTAGCGTTTCTTTGTCCCTAAATAACGATTCTGTGGCCCTCATTAACAAGTCTGTGTCCCTGAGTAATGGTTCTCTGTCCCTAAGTAACTTCTCTCTGTCCCCAATTCTCGTTTCTGTGGCCCTAACTCTGTCCCTGTCCCTAGTACAGAGCGGTCTGCCTCTGTTCAATGACTGCAGGCAAATGAAGATTTCCAAAATGGCCGCTATATATACCTCGACCATTACACAGTGCTGGCTGGCTGGCTGCTGATTGGCTGATGCGATCACATGTCGTTGAGGAATGCATTATGGGGCAGCGCGCCTTGTCTGCGCGCCTTCCCCGACATCCCCGCTCCGTCGCCGCACATGTCAGCCGCCATTTTCGGAAAAATTTCGATTCGCGCGTCCGAATTAGGCTGTTTTTCGGATTCGGCACGAATCGAAATTTTTCCGATATTCGACTCGAATTCCACTTCGGATACTTCGATTCGCTCATCTCTAGTCACTAGACAAACTAGAAAAAGAGTGTTCAAATCAAAACCAGCATGACTTTCCAATGCCCCATATACCCACTCTGCATAAGACATGCAGTGCAGGAAGGGGATGTCTAGAGCCCTCCCCACCTCTTTATACACCTCTATGTTGAAGGGACACTGAAGCAAGAAGTGGTCCATAGATTCCACCTCGCCCCCACACTCCGTCCTCGGACAACCACGGTTATCCAGAGAACGGTACTTCAAGTTTCCCCTCACATAGAGCCTGCCGTGGAACGCAAGCCAGGACTGGTCCCTAAACTTCAAGGGAATACTTTCCATATTTATCAAACGTAGCCCCTCCCGCAAAATATGGCCTGGGCAATCCTTCAAGGCCAATGGTGCATGAAACGCAGAGGCCACGACCCTCTCCCTCAGGAGCCTCCCAGGGAGTGATCTGACCTCTTCCGCAGTCACACACCACCACCTCAGTATCTTCAATCACGGAGCGACATAAGCCGGGAGCTTACCATGCCTGACTCTCAAGCTTCAAACTGGCCCGCCTCTCTCCCAGCAGTTCAGAAAAGGCTTAAACCAGACTTGGAAAAGGCCTACCCATGCAGGCGGTCTCTCTTTTAACATGCTACCAAGATTGTTTAATAAACATCAGAGAGAAGAAAACAACTGGGTTGACCATACCTAGGCCACCCTCCCGCCTGGATCGGTACGTCACATCCCGCCTCACAAGGTTCAGTCTGTTCCCCCATAATAGCTGGAAGAAGCAGCTGTAAACCCTCGTGTAGAGAGACTCCGGCAAGAGACAAACGAAACTGACGTATAAGAAAACAGGGACCAAGTAAGTCTTGATTAGGTCAACCCTTTCCCTTAGGGACAGCCGCCACCCCTTCCAGCATCTCACTTTAACATCAGCATCTGCCAACCTGGACTCCCAATTTGTTTTGCTGTAGTCGTCAGGGCCAAATTCGATGCCTAGCACTTTTACCTTCTGTCGGCGCTCAGGGAAGGCATCCGGAAGCTCGAAGCCTTCACCTTCCCTGCCCATCCAGAAAACTTCACACTTGTCATGATTAATCTTGGAGCCTGATGCCTCCGCATACTGCTCCATCACCGAGACCACCTCCTGTGCCTCACCGGTCCCAGAGATGAATACAGATACGTCATCGGCATAAGCCACGACCCTCAAAGGTGGCTCACCAGTAGTGCCCACCGGCACCCCGCCCGACACCCCACCATCTAGCCTTCTAATGAAGGGGTCGATGGCAAAGGCATAGAGCAGAGGGCTCAGCGGACACCCCTGGCGCACTCCCGAGCCGACCTCAAAGGGCCGCCCAATCCAACCATTGATCAACATGAAGCTCTCAGCCCCTCTGTACAAAGCCTGAAGCCATCCAATGAACCTCTCCTCCAGGCCATACCTGTCAAGGAGATGCCAGAGGTACTTGTGGTCTACCCGATCAAAAGCCTTAGCTTGATCCAACGCCAGCAAGTACTTCCCACAGCCATCAGCCCTGCACCGCTCCAGAGCCTCCCGGAAAGCTAACACTGCTGAAAAAGTACTCCTGCCCTGGACCGAGCAGTGCTGCTGCTGCGAAAGTAGACCGTCTGCCACTGACGACAAGCGCCAGAAAAGGATCTTGGTCAGGATCTTTCTATCGACATTGAGCAGGCTAATGGGGCGCCAATTCTCAATCATCGTAGGGTCCTTACCTTTTGACAGCAAGATCACAGCTGACTTCCTCATGGAGGGAGGGAGCGAACCCTCATCCAGACAGCAGTTAAACACCTCCGCTAGGTGAGGTGCCAAACTAGATTTGAAAGTCTTAAAGAACTCCGCTGTCAACCCATCTGGCCCTGGTGTCTTTTTAATGGCCAGACTGTCTATCGCTTTGGCAACCTCTTCAGCTGTGATCTCACTTGTCAAACTTGTGGGCGGGGTGTTATTCTCCAAACCTGGTGTAGAGTCCAGGAAGCTTGACATCCCTGCCTGGTCAAGGTGCTTCTCTTTCAAAAGATCCTCAAAAAAAGCCCTTGAGACCTCCAAGATCCCTGACCTGGATTTCGTCAGGGATCCTGTACTATCAAGCCACTGATCGTCTTAATTGCTATGCTCCGTTTACAATTCTGGTAAGGGTCGGGTGAATGGTACTTCCCGTAGTCCCTCTCCAGAACCAAAGAGGCATGCCGATCATACTGATATTTCTTCAAGAGAAGCTTAATCTCTGAGATTGCCCCAGAATCTCCACCCTCTGAGACAAGGTGGTCAAGCTTTCTCCGTAACTGCTGATAGGCAATGTATTTCTCAAGCTTATACCTTAAATTAGTGAAGCGCTAAATAAATAAATCAATATATATATATATTAAGGTGCCATCAGTGAGTATAAGTGCTATAGTGCCATAATCACTGGAACATTACAACCAATAGTGTATACTAAATAGAAAAAATCAAACTGAATCCATAATATATCAGTGATAAATAATAAATAAATAAACAAACCAGTGATAAATAATCTTATATCTCCAAAAAATTCCTTCTTCTCATTCACTATTAAAAGTGAAGAGTGCTCATCAATAATTAAAGGTGAACAAGTGTATACAAAAAAAAACTTTTAAGTGCATATACAGAAAATATATATATATATAAATATTATATCATATATATATAAATAAATAAAGTCCATGCAGGTGTAACTTGTGATAAAACGGTGGTCTTCACTTCTAGTGCTCAAACACAAATCCTCAAATGGCAGCAGTGCCTGCTCACCTCCCCGCACTAACCCTCAAGGGGCCAAAAGGCTACTGATCTCCTCTATGGCCAATCTTTTTTTCCCTCGGTAGCTCAGCAGGGGATCACAGGGTCTCCACTTCTCCTCCACTCATACGTCATATAGGACACAAAACAGAGCTTCCCATAGTGTAATATTGTTTAATATAAGCCACTTCTATTACATATTGGTTGTACTCACATTTTATTTCCTGGTTACAAAAGCCTTCCACCTCATCCCATAGGTGTATCTCATGAACACAGGGGGAAACCAATATGGCCGCTCCGTTCGGACATGCGTCCCACGTGACCGGAAGTGATGTAGTTCCAAACCGGATATGGCGTACCGACGCGTTGCGTCACGTGCGTCGTGACTTCATCAGGGTTGGGAACCTGAGCGGCCATATTGGTTTCCCCCTGTGTTCATGAGATACACCTATGGGATGAGGTGGAAGGCTTTTGTAACCAGGAAATAAAATGTGAGTACAACCAATATGTAATAGAAGTGGCTTATATTAAACAATATTACACTATGGGAAGCTCTGTTTTGTGTCCTATATGACGTATGAGTGGAGGAGAAGTGGAGACCCTGTGATCCCCTGCTGAGCTACCGAGGGAAAAAAAGATTGGCCATAGAGGAGATCAGTAGCCTTTTGGCCCCTTGAGGGTCAGTGCGGGGAGGTGAGCAGGCACTGCTGCCATTTGAGGATTTGTGTTTGAGCACTAGAAGTGAAGACCACCGTTTTATCACAAGTTACACCTGCATGGACTTTATTTATTTATATATATATGATATAATATTTATATATATATATTTTTTCTGTATATGCACTTAAAAGTTTTTTTTTGTATACACTTGTTCACCTTTAATTATTGATGAGCACTCTTCACTTTTAATAGTGAATGAGAAGAAGGACTTTTTTGGAGATATAAGATTATTTATCACTGGTTTGTTTATTTATTTATTATTTATCACTGATATATTATGGATTCAGTTTGATTTTTTCTATTTAGTATACACTATTGGTTGTAATGTTCCAGTGATTATGGCACTATAGCACTTATACTCACTGATGGCACCTTAATATATATATATATTGATTTATTTATTTAGCGCTTCACTAATTTAAGGTATATATTTGGCTACTTAATGGTTTAAGGTAAAGTGACAGCAGCTGTTGAGATAGGGACCTTGCCTGTATTGAGCGCAGGAGGATACTTTTAATAATAGTATTTCTCAAGCTGTTTCCTCTTACCTAGGGCCTTGAAAAACCTGCCAATCCACACTTTGGTAAGCTCCCACTATTCCGACTTACTGCCGCAGAAATCCAGGGTGGTCTCCTGAGCCTGAAGAAACTCCTCAAAGGATCGTCTGACCTCTTCGTCCTCCAGCAGAGCCGAATTCATCCTCCAGACACCCCTTCCCTTCAGCGGCGTATCTGAGGCATTCAAAATCACAGTTTATAAAAGGTGGTCGGAAAACTCCACCACCTGACACTCAGGTGCTGAGAAATTTGAGTCCCCCTTTAAAAAAAACCTATCTATTCTACTCTCACTTCTACCTCGCCTAAAAGTGAATCCCGTGCTGTCCGGGCTGCGCTTAATTAAGGCATCCTCCAGACCTGCTTCCCTAACTATCGCATTTAAAAAAACGCTGTCATACTCCAGCCTGTCAATGGAGCCCTTCCTGTCCTTAAGCCTAGTGACAGTATTAAAGTCTCCTCCAAAGACAACCTGCCTGGATGTAAAAAGGAAAGGCTTAATCCTTGTAAAGAGGCATTTCCTAGCCCACGTAGACTGGGGACCGTAGATGTTAATGAGCCTTAGCTCTTGCCCCTTCACAAGGATGTCCAAGACCATACACCTTCCAATCTCTACCTCAATGACCCGCCGACACGTTACCATGCCGGAAAAAAGTACCGCAACTCCGCTGTAAGGCTCAGCCGCAAGAGACCAAAAGGAAGGACCACACCTCCACTCCCTTTTTGCTAGATGGACGTCAGCTAGGCTGGTAAGCCGGGTCTCTTGCAAAAATAAAATGTCAGCTCCAATACTGCTGAGCAAAAATAAGGCCGTACTTCTTGCACTTACAGACTTTATGCTGCAACATTAATGGTTGCCACCTTTAGCGGAGCGGGAACTGCCATTAAGGTAGTTGAGATGAGCGTTTCTTAACTTTGGTTTTCTCAGCTTTAGCTGGGGGTCTAGTCCTTTTAAGGGACCCTCCAGCCTCTTCCTCCTCCATGGGGGAAAGAGACTCTCCAGTGTCTCCCTCTTCCCCTGAAAGAACCCCAAACTTATTTTCAAGAGATATAACCTCAGCCTCTAGTGAGGAAACTGAAGAAGAAGGGGACAGCACTGCCCTATTTCTACCTCCCTTCCCCACCAAAGACCACACACCCTCCTTATTCTCCTTAGATGTTCCATCCTTCCCAGGGACTAAGCTCTCCTGCCCAGCCTTCACCTGACCCTTAGATGCCGCCGAGCCCCCTGTCCGACCTCTGCGATGCTGCGGGAGCAAAACTGGTGGGGGGAACCACAAATAGCTTACACACCCCTGCCCCCTTAGCCGCCTCATCCAACTTGGAACTAACAGGGGGGGGCACACGAGGAGGGGCAGACAACACCTGGGAGGCTACAGAGACGGGGGAAGACACCACAACAGGGGAGGTTACAGGCACACTAGGGGTTACACACGGTGCACCTGGCACCAGGGCATCTGGAGCAGTTGCCCCATCAGGAGCTGGGCCTGCACCCGCCTCCTCTGCATCCATCCTGGCCAACTCCTCAGCAATATCAGATAAATTATGTAATGCTTCAGGGCACTGGTTGTAGGAATGCCCCAATACCTGTCAGAGGTTACACCGAATTTGATTACAGTCACGAGCTACGTGACCAATACCCTGGCATAACGAGCATTTCAGGACCTCACAACTTGAGGCGAAGTGCCCCTTGTTGCCACACCGGTGGCAGACTTTCGGCTGCCCAGCATAAAAGACTATTAGTCTATCCTTCCCAAGGAAGGTCGAAGATGGGAGATGCTTCACCATGTTATTCTCCACCTGCAGCCTTACGGTCGCCGACCATCCCCAAGTCCAGATCCCACGATCGTCCAAGATTTTCCTAAGGGGGGCTAACACTTCCCCAAACCGATTTAGCCATACTACAATATCTGCCGAGGGGATCGACTCATTCCTGACCAGGATTGTAACGGATTTGACAAGGGGCTGTCTAGAAATAACTTTTGGTGTCAGGCCCTCCCACCTGGGGGTCCCCTTCCACTCATTTTCATATTTTTGCCAGCACAAGTCTAGGCACTCCGGCTTCACAAATGATACGTCATACTCGCCGGTCCCCACCGGGGCTATAAAAGCAAATACGTCTACTGCTTTGAAGCCCATATCCAGAATTCTGTCAACAACATCTCTTCTATTTGGGGTGGTGCTTCCTCCGTCCCATTTTAGCTGGACAACGTTTCTTCTTTTTATAGTTGGTGGTGATCCCCCTGCCTGACCCTCCGGTGGTCTTGCTACCCCCTGTCTATTTTTTAAAGCCGTTGAATAGCTCAGGGCTCCCTTGGCAACCGGGGCTGAGACGGGGCCTGCAGCTGGGGCCGAGACGGGGCCTGCAGCTGGGGCCGAGACGGGGCCTGCAGCTGGGGCCGAGACTGGGGCCTGCAGCTGGGGCCGAGACTGGGGCCTGCAGCTGGGGCCGAGACTGGGGCCTGCAGCTGGGGCCGAGACTGGGGCCTGCAGCTGGGGCCGAGACTGGGGCTGGGCCTGCAGTTGGGGCTGGGATGGGGCCTGCAGCTGGGGCTGAGATGGGGCCTGCAGCTGGGGATGGGGCTATACTGGCCGCAGCAGACACTGCACCAACCAAATTGGCCTCACATGAAGCACCCATATTATCAATATTTGCATTTGCTGCAGATTTGTCACACACAACCACACAAGTGTTCCACACATCACTTACAGTCCCCGCAGCTAGAGAGGCTTTCAACTGCGGCTGCACCACCTTCCCCTCCTGCGATTTGCAACTGTTTTCCAGCTTGCTGGGAAGTTTTTCCCGCTTTACAAAAACTGATTTCTCAGTCTTTTTTGGCTTAAGTGGCCTAGGACACTTGTCTGCCTCATCACCAGTGTCATCAGATGAAAATGTGAATTGCCGTCCATGCAGGGGGGGCTCTAATGCAGTCACAAATTCCATGGCACCAACCTCCTCCACCTGCTCCACCCGGGATCCCCAATCTAGCTGCTGCTGCTGAGGGGGGATGGGTTCCGACTCACCCTCCACTTTCAAACATTCTCCAGCACGCTGAGAAGTAACTTTGTTGCTTTCTCCAACCTCACCTGGGGGGGTCTGAAAGGTCCCCGGATGACACCGCCTCTCCGATCTGGCCCCTCGCGACCGCTAGGGATCTGTCACGGGGCTGCCTGAAACACTCCTCATTCATGTATTTCTCCCGCATGAACCCGCTGGATGCTTTCAGGGTCTCCATTAGATCACATTGCTGGTGCACTGCCTGCTCCATACACTCAGCTCAGGCTTCATAGCTTGCCGCTTTGTGCTCCACACACGATCATAAGATGACTTGAACTTCCGGAGGTCATTTTTCATTCTGACCAGCTTGTCTTCCTCCTTCCCGATCCTTGCCACATGGGCGACCACACGGCCCCGATAATCCGCATACAATTCCCCTCCTTTAGGGCCTTTTCCCAGGTCCTCAATAGCTGGCATTTCAGGACCGGTACTAGGAGCCCCAGGGGTCCCTCCTCCTGGATCATGGCCAGGCTCGGCCATCCTCTCCTGGGTAGTGCCAGAAATTTAGTCCCTGGCTCAGACTGAGGCCTAGCAGGACCTCACACAGCACACACTGTCTGTGCAGCACCACGCCCACTTCCTTCTAATGACACTCAGCTGTAGGATAGCTGGAGGAATCCTAGAAGGGTGTTAATTGCTAAGCTGCTCCCCAACCCTCAGTGTGCACCAGATTGTATATAAAATTCATGTCTGCCCGTGTGTGTGGTCAGCCACCTGGATTGGAGTGGAGTCTCCCTCCAGTGGTGGCCAGAGGTAGTGCGGGCTGTGATAGTATATCACGGCCGGTCTTATATATGTATATATATTCAGATTAAGTCCCCCTTATTCCCTCTTACCCAAAGTCATGGCTGCACGTGCGCGCCTTGGTTAGCTAGTCGCTGTGGGTGTGTGCGTCCGGGTTGGATCCGTGACATCATAAAATCAGATTTCTTCATACATGTAGTACAACGTGTATTCTGCTCCGTGTCTTTGGTAGAAGCATAGCTGAATCCGTGGATATTGATTGGTCTGTGTGAAGTTATGGCGTCTACAAACTATGGGATATAGAATGGAATTTATGCAGCTTTTACGTCGCTGTTACTTTCTGACTGCCGATCACATTTCTTGAGGCAGTAAAATGCCCGGACCTTACAAACATCCCCAAATGTCCCCTTTATGGGAAGGATACATCCCAAGGTATGTGCTGAGAGGCATGTTGTGTCCATGGAACATTTACAGTTATTGCCATAAGTTATTGGAAAATGAAAAACAAAATCTCTTTACACCAAGTTGTCATTTAATGAGCTATTTCTGGCACACGCCATGGGGAGATGTGGAATTACACCCCAAAACACATTCTGCTACTTCTCCCCAGTATGAGGACACCACAAGTGACAGACTTTCTGGCAGCCTTGCCACATACAGGTCCAAAAATCCAATGACCACCTTAAGGAGGCTTAGGCAACCATCTTAGGGTGCCAGGATGGGGGGGGGGGGTAAAATCTGAATCTCCAGTCACTTGCTGGGGATTCAGATTTTTAACAATGCTGCAGACGTGTTATTTCCCCCCACACTGCCCACCGCTATACAGCCGGGAGTGTGAGGACTTTAGTAAATCTGAATGTCGGCTGTCATGTGGAAGTGATACAAGTGGCTGTGAAGTCGCCTATCATTCCCACCACTGAGATGTGCCCCTCCCCCTGACACCATGTGGGACAGCAGAGCCCGGTGCTGCCATGGTGGGTGTCACTGGGAAAGACAGAGGGAGCTCAGCGGACCTCCTATACACAGACCAGGACGTGACATGTACATTGGGGTGCCTACATAGGAACACAGTGATCCCCACACACGTTACATATCAGCGCACACGCCGGAGGGAGAGCAATGATTGGAGCACCAGTGCTCCTGTGTAACTCTATACTGATGACCTGGAGGGGCTATTAAAGCGTTCCAAGTGCACACAGTGTTACGTCTTGACATGTTGGGAATCCCATTTCCTCGGCACAACCTCATCTTTTATATTTCACCAGAAAATAGGTCATGAATTGCATTTATGTGCTCAGAAATAAACGTTACTATATTGTTCCTGAAATGTTGCCTTTCATAAACTGTTGTGCTAATATCATGTAACATAGAAAATGACAACTCCCAACATTGTATTATATAGGGTGTCTGCTATCAAAGAATACATCAGATTTGGGGTTTAGTGATCTTCAGGAATAAAATGATTTTTAAAAGGTGATAACCAAACCCGATCCCCAGGATGTATAGCCAATTCTCCCTTTCTCCTCCTGTCACAGAACCTTTTACTGTCCTCTTGGGCCTTAGCCATTGTCTCTTGTAGTAGCTTGTTATTGGTAGTGAAGAATTCTAAGGTGTCCTGGGCCGCCGGGATTGAGTTCTCAGGAACCAGGTCTGGCAAGAAGGTAGGGTGAAACCCATAATTGGCGAAAAACGGGGATTGGTTGGTGGCGGAATGATTCGCATTGTTATATGCGAATTCCGCCATTGGTAGAAGTGTCAGCCAGTCATCCTGCAGGAAAGATGTGTAGCATCTCAGGTATTGCTCAAGCGTTTGATTAGTTCGCTCTGTCTGCCCGTTTGTCTGGGGGTGATATGCTGACGAGAAAGATAACTTAATCGCCAGCCCCTCACATAATGCTTTCCAGAATCTGGAAGTAAACTGTACTCCCCGGTCCGAGACAATCTTTTGGCACTCCGTGCAGCCTCACGATCTCTTTAATAAATACTTGGGCTGTTTCGGAAGCCGATGGTGTCTTGGCTAGTGGCAGAAAATGGGCCATTTTAGACAGGCTGTCCACAACCACAAAGATCACGGTGTGGTCTCGTGAGGGTGGCAAGTCAACAATAAAATCTAACGAGATCATACTCCAGGGTCGGTCAGGTATTGGCAGAGGTTTCAATAGGCCCCAGGCTTTGTCTCTGGTGGGTTTGTTTTGGTTACAGACGGGGCAAGATTTCACATATGCTTCACAGTCCTTGGCCAGGTTTGGCCACCAAAATGTGCGTCGTGTCAGCTCTAACGTCTTATGTATCCCGAAGTGTCCTGCTAGGGGATGGTCATGACAAAACCCCAACACCAGGGATTGGACCTCCTTGGGTACCACGACCTGTTCCCCTCTCCAAAAGAGACCCTCCTTGTTCAGCAGGGAGACCCCAGGCAGGTCAGGAACCCGGTTGGATGCCGCCTGCAATTTAGACAGTAGTTCCGACTGTAGCAATAGAAAGCTACCTGCTGGCAGGATGGTGTCTGGCTGGGGCATCTCCCTAGGATCCTCGAACATCCGAGAAAGGGCATCAGGCTTAGTGTTCTTTGACCCAGGACGATACGTTATGTGAAGACTAAATCTCGCGAAAAACAGTGCCCATCTGGCCTGGCGTGGACGGAGGCGTTTGGCTGTTTTTAAATACTCCAGGTTTTTGTGGTCAGTATAGACCAGAATGGGGTGTAGGGCCCCCTCTAGCAGATAACGCCATTCCTCCAGAGCTGTCTTAATGGCTAGTAACTCCCTATCCCCAATATCGTAGTTCCTTTCAGAAGGGGATAGCTTCCTGGAGAAAAAAGCCACTGGATGCATTAGCTCCTTGGCCCCTACCCTCTGTGACAATACTGCTCCAACAGCCACTTCTGATGCGTCTACCTCTAGTATGTAGGGCAGTGATGCATCAGGGTGGCTCAGAATGGAAGCCGTTGTAAATAGTTTTTTCAATGCGTCAAAAGCTGCCTGTGCAGCTGGAGTCCATTGGAAACAAACTCCTACCTTGGTGAGCTGGGTAATGGGCGCTACCAAGCCTGAGAAGTTCTTTATGAACTTTCTATAAAAATTGGCGAACCCAATAAATCTCTGAACTCCCTTCTTATCCGTGGGGGCAGGCCATGCCAGGATAGCCGAGATTTTTTGTGGGTCCATAGCGATCCCCGTAGTGGAGATTATTAAACCAAGAAATGAAATGCTTTCCTGTTCAAAGCAGCATTTCTCGGCTTTCGCATAAAGGCCATGCTGACGGAGGCGTTCCAGCACACTCTTAACATGTCCCCGATGTGCTTCCAGAGAAGAGGAAAATATCAGGATATCGTCCAAGTAGACAATGACAAAGATATCCAGAAAGTCCCTGAAAATATCATTGACAAAGTGCTGGAAGGTGGCCGGTGCATTACATAGCCCAAAAAGCATGACAAGACATTTAAGGTGTCCGAACCGAGTGCGAAACGCTGTTTTCCACTCGTCCCCCTCACGTATCCGAACCAAGTTATAGGCACCCCTGAGGTCCAACTTGGAGAAGATGGATGCCGTCCTCAATCTCTGAAATAATTCTGGGACCAAAGGAAGGGGGTAGCGGTTTTTGACAGTAATCTTATTGAGGTCTCTGTAATCCACACACGGTCTCAGGGATCCGTCCTTCTTTTCAACAAAGAAAATCCCTGCCCCGGCCGGGGATGTGGAAGGGCGTATAAATCCCTTCCGGAGGCTCTCGTCAATATATTCTCTTAAGGCCCCTAGTTCCCGCTCAGATAAGGGAAAAATGCGGCCGAAAGGAATCTCGGAGCCTGGGAGCAGATCGATGGGGCAATCATAGGCCCGATGTGGGGGAAGAACCTCTGCCCCCCGTGGACTAAACACGTCCAGGAATTTGTGGTAAGCTGCAGGTACCATTTGAGTTAACTCGGCCTCAGAGCTTACAGTTAACAAGGCCGGGGTATCTAGTGATGCCCTAGGTAGACAATATTCCTGACAGTATCGTGAGTGGAACTGGATCGACCCGGACTTCCAGTCAATTTGGGGGTCGTGAGCTCGTAGCCAAGGGAGCCCCAGAATAACTGGAAATAGGGGGGACGCGATGGCGTCCAAGCGGAGAAACTCCTGGTGATAACTCGCCACCAAACACAAATGCTCCTGCGCTTGGGGATGGACTCGATGCAGGCTACAACCACATTAAGAATGTCCTGGAACATGCACACCTTGCTGCCCTCAAATGGACCGGGGAAATCCAAATATACTGAATGAGGAAAGACAAAACAGAGGGCGCACAGGCCTAGTGCATTACCATAAAAAATGTTTAATAATAAATAAAGTAGGTGTTGTACTCACAAACGACAATATAGTCAAGGCACATCATAAAGAACAGCTGGGTCAACACCGCGCTGAGTAACAGTCCGCAATAGGGAGTGTAGACATCCAAAAGACTGATGCGTTTCGAGGACTTGCCTCTTCCTCAGAGCCACTGTGGTGTGTATAGGAGGGGTTTCCCGGTCTACGATCCCCGATTTTATCCGAGACCCTTCCGCCAGAAAAATATTTACCCTGGGTTCTTTGGCGAGCAACGGTATCTGGTGCTGGGTAGCGAAACCGAGATCGACAAAGCAACTACAGGCCCCGGAATCAATGATAGCCATCACCTGTGTGCTTCCTCTGGGAAGCTGAAGAGACACAGGTACAGCCAAGTGAGTGGGGTTGCCTGCGCACACAGTAGATATATTAAAAGGAATAGGAGAGAACTTACAGTCTTTCTTTGGACAGGAACGCACCATATGACCCGCTGCTCCGCAGTAAAGACACAGGTTATTGGCTCGACGCCTCTGTCGTTCCTCAGTAGAAAGAGTAGGCTGCATCAGGCCGACTTGCATAGGCTCGGACCCCTCGGACGGTTCGGAGCTCCGACTGCCGACACTGACCCTTGGCATGACTGGTATTCTAGGCATCATCCATGAAGTTCTCTGCCCCTGGCTGGACCTCTCCTGTCTCCTTTCCCGCAGTCGGCGATTGATCTGTATGGCCCGATCAATTAAACCTTCCAAGGAGTCTGGAATTTCTGTTCTCGCTAACTCGTCCTTCAGTTTTCCTGACAGTCCCAACCGGAACTGGTGGCGTAAAGCTGCATCATTCCACTGTGTGTCTCCACTCCATTGCCTGAACTCAGCGGCATAGTCCTCCGCTGCCCGGCGTCCCTGTTGTAATGAATAGAGAGCTGCTTCGGCCGAGTCGGCTCGATGTGGGTCATCATACAGTTGTGCCATCGCCTTAAAGAATGTGGCGACAGTATTTAAATGTGGGTGGTGGGCCTCCATCAGGCGATGAGCCCATCCCTGGGGCTCCCCCTGCAGCAAGGATAGAGAAGGTCCGGTGTTGCAGGTCAAAGTACAGCTGGCAGGAATTTTGGAAGGCCCTGAACTTCCCTCGGTCCCCACTGAACTGCTCAGGGGTCGGTACTCTTGGCTCTGGCGGGGGGATGGTAAATGCTGCTCCAACTGCAGACCCCGCTGCACCCATGGTCGGAGGCGTACCCACTGGGCCTGGAGTTGTGGGTGTTGGTGCGGCCAGGCTCTGGACCTGTCCCTCCAGGTGCTTGTATCCCTCTTCCAGGGTCTTCACTGCCCGTGTGAGTGCCGCCAGATGTTGGCACATCTCTTCCCAGGGTGAAGGTCCTCCTCCAGACTCTGACATGGCCGTATGGTTCTGTCAGGGATCCCACTGCGGTAGCCTCTAGCACTCCACAGACCGGATTCCCCCAAGGCGCGGAATCTAAGCTCCGACCTGCTTGTTCACCAGGGCCCCTGATGGTGAGGATGGACTTGGAGCAGGCCAAGACCAGGTCGCGGCCCCTGGGTTCACCCAGCTGTGGTAGAAGCACCGTTGGAGGTGTATAGCAGGTGAGAGTCTGATGTGAGGAGGTAACAGGAGCAGCGTCGGGCAGGCCGGGTCGGTAACAGTGGTGGCGGCATAGTACAAAATCAGCAGGCAGAGCGATAAACAGGTCACAAGCCGGGTTCGTTAACAGCAGGTCAGAACGTACAGGGTTAAGCAGGAGAATGGTCAGACAAAGCCAGGGATCAGAGCAGGAGACGGACAGCAAAGCAGGGTCAGGCAGGGTCGGCAACAAACAATCTACTCACAGGAACACAGATAAGACCATATGGCACTTGAGCATTGCAAGAGCTGAGTTTAAATAGCCCGCCCGACTCTTGACAGGCGCTCCTGGGTCCTAGTGCTTGCCCGGCGCCGTCATTGATGACAGGCACGCCTGGGTCCTAGTGCCCGCCTGCCTGTACGTTTTGTCAGGATTCTACGCATATCCAGATTCGATCGCTGCCGCGATCTTCCCATTCCCTGACAGTCTCTCTCTCTGATATGAAGGATGGGACATTCTGGGTAGTCTTTCTTGGTCTCTGATATGAAGGATGGGACATTCTGGGTAGTCTGTCTCTCTCTGATATGAAGGACGGGACATTCTGGGTAGTCTTTCTCTCTCTGATATGAAGGACGGGACATTCTGGATCGTCTATCTCAGTCTCTGTTATGAAGGATGGGACATTCTGGGTAGTCTGTCACTCTCTGATATGAAGGACGGGACATTCAGGGTAGTCTCTCTCTATCTCTGATATGAAGGATGGGACATTCTGGGTAGTCTGTCTCTCTGTTATGAAGGACGGGACATTCTGGGTAGTCTGTCTCTCTCTGATATGAAGGACGGGACATTCTGGGTAGTCTATCTCTCTGTTATGAAGGATGGGACATTCTGGGTAGTCTGTCTCTCTGATATGAAGGACAAGACATTCTGGATAGTCTGTCTCAGTCTCTGATATGAAGGACGGGACATTCTGGGTAGTTTGTCTCTCTCTCTCTCTCTCTGATAGGAAGGACGGGACATTCTGGGTAGTCAGTCTCTCTCTCTGATATGAAGGACGGGACATTCTGGGTAGTCTGTCTCTCTGATATGAAGGACGGGACATTCTGGGTAGTCACTCTCTCTGATATGAAGGATGGGACATTCTGGGTAGTCTGTCTCTCTATCTGATATGAAGGATGGGACATTCTGGGTATTCTGTCTCAGTCTCTGATATGAAGGACGGGACATTCTGGGTACTCTGTCTCAGTCTCTGATATGAAGGACAGGACATTCTGGGTAGTTTGTGTCGGTCTCTGATAGGAAGGATGGGACATTCTGGGTAGTCTGTCTCTCTCTGATAGGAAGGATGGGACATTCTGGGTAGTCTGTCTCTCTCTGATATGAAGGACGGGACATTCTGGGTAGTCTGTCTCTCTATCTGATATGAAGGACGGGACATTCTGGGTAGTCTGTCTCTTTCTATGATATGAAGGACGGGACATTCTGGGTAGTCTGTCTCTCTCTGATATGAAAGATGGGACATTCTGGGTAGTCTGTCTCTCTCTGATATGAAGGACAGGACATTCTGGGTAGTCTCTCTCTCTGATATGAAGGATGGGCCTCATTCTGGGTAGTCTGTCTCTCTCTGATATGAAGGACGGGACATTCTGGGTAGTCTGTCTCGGTCTCTGATATGAAGGATGGGACATTCTGGGTAGTCTGTCTCGGTCTCTGATATGAAGGACTGGATATTCTGGATAGTCTGTCTCTCTCTCTGATATGAAGGATGGGACATTCTGGGTTTTCTGTCTCTCTCTGATATGAAGGACGGGACATTCTGGGTAGTTTGTCTGATTTTGGGTTCTCTGCTTTATTAGGTATCTTTTCTTTTTATCTTGTGTTCTGTGTCTTTAAGACTTTTCTATCTGTAGTAAAATATATTTTTTAAACAGTTGGTTGCATAAGAGTTAGGTTTATTGTTTCTTACTTTTTTGTAGTTATTTTGGCTCCTCCCTGATATCTCTGTAAGGTAATACAATGCAGGAATGGGTATTAGGGGACATTTCTCGGGGCTGAAGTTCCTCTGATCTCCACAAGATGGTGATCTCATTTCTGCTACCCAGACAGGACTTCTCTATGGAATACAGACAGGAAGTGATGTCAGGAACAGACAGGAAGTGATGTGGAATAATGATAGGCTGTGCCATTTGGTGTGAATGAGATCGGAGACATTGCAGGAAATAGCAGCAGAGGAGGTAATAAGATGTTATGTTCTATTTACACCCAGTAACCCCCCGTCATGTCCGTCCTCTTCCTCCAGTCATGTCCGTCCTCTTCCTCCAGTCATGTCTGTCCTCTTCCACCAGTCATGTCTGTCCTCTTCCTCCGTAGTCACGTGATGTCTTTTATCTCCTGTAGATGATGATACACATCAATATTTAGAAGGACACAAGGATATCTACAAAGACGTCATGATGGAGGACCACCAGAGAGGACACAAGGATCTCTACAAGGACGTCATGATGGAGGACCACTAGAGAGGACACAAGGACCTCTACAAGGACGTCATGATGGAGGACCACCAGAGAGGACACAAGGACCTCTACAAGGACGTCATGATGGAGGACCACCAGAGAGGACACAAGGACCTCTACAAGGACGTCATGATGGAGGACCACCAGAGAGGACACAAGGACCTCTACAAGGACGTCATGATGGAGGACCACCAGAGAGGACACAAGGACCTCTACAAGGACGTCATGATGGACAATCAGCCGCCGCTCACATCACCGGGTAAGAGGAGACTTTATTGTAAAGGAGAGAGCAGTACGGAGGATCCACCTAGATCCCCCATCATCTGATAAACACATAGAAACAATGGATTCAGTCAGTGTGTGTGTTTCCTACAGATGGATCCAGTCATGGGAACCCTCCAGAGAGATGTCCCCGTCCTCTGTATTCCCGGGATTCCACACAGGAAGGTCACACCATCCCTCACCATCATCAGGTAGATGGATCCAGTCATGGGAACCCACCAGAGAAATCTCCCCGTCCTCTGTATTCCCGGGATTCCACACAGGAAGGTCACACCATCCCTCACCATCATCAGGTAGATATTAATATACAGTATTTATATAGCAGCAGAAGGTGTGCTCAGCGCTGTACATTATAGTGGGGACAGAACATGAGACAATACAGTAACAATACAATACACGAGGGGTGCGAGGGCCCTGATCCTTGGAGCTTACAATCTAGGAGGGAGGGGGTAGAGGTACAGGAGGAAGTGGCTGTGGGGGATGGAGTGGTAGGAGGAGTGGAGGAGATCGGCTGTTAGGTGAGGGTGGGGTAGGCTTCCCTGAAGAGATGGGTTTTCAGGGTGCGACTAAAGGTGAGGAGGGTAGGTGACAGTCTGATGGATTGGGGTAGTGAGTTCCAGAGGAGGGGAGAAGTCCTGCAGTCGGGCATGGGAGGAGGAGACCAGGGAGCTAGAAAGTAGGAAGTCTTGTGAGGAGTGAAGATTACGGGTTGGATGGTATTTGGGTATCAGATCGGTGAGGTAGTTTGGGGCGGAGTTATGATTGGCTTTGTATGTCAGAGTTAGGAGTTTGAATTTAATGAGTTGGGCAATCGGGAGCCAGTGGAGGGAATGACAGAGGGGGGTGGAGGACACTGAGTGGAGGCCAGTGGAGGGAATGACAGAGGGGGGTGGAGGACACTGAGTGGAGGCCAGTGGAGGGAATGACAGAGGGGGGTGGAGGCCAGTGGAGGGAATGACAGGGGAGTGGAGGGAATGACAGAGGGGGGTGGCAGAAGAGGAGCGGTTGGTGAGGAGGATGAGTCTGGTGCTGAGTTCAGGATAGACTGAAGCGGGGATGGCCGGTGAGGAGGGATGGCCGGTGAGGAGGGATGGCCGGTGAGGAGGGGAGGCCGGGGAGGAGGGGAGGCCGGGGAGGGGGGGAGGCCGGTGAGGGGGGGAGGCCGGTGATGAGGCAGTTGCAGTAGTCCACACGTGAGATGATAATGGGGTAGATGATGACAATTATTGGTAGGTGGGATTTATACTCGGCATGTTTGTTACAATGAATGTTTTATTATATCTCTCAGAGTGGAATCCTCGGGGATGATAATATTGATGGTAAAGAAGAGTATAAAGAGGAGGATGAGGAGGATGGAGTGATGGAGGAGTTTTCAGAAGGACACAAGGAGATGATGGAGCCACCTAATACCAGGAAGCCACCAGAGAGATGTCCCCGTCCTCTGTATTCCCGGGATTCCACACAGGAAGGTCACACCATCCCTCACCATTGCAAGGTTGGTGGGATGGAGCATCTAGAACATGGATTCATACAGACAATGTGTGGAGTTTCTGTGACCTTCTATCTTCCAGATGATATTTCCTCTCCTTCTCTTGATGTAGAGTGGAGATCCAATCGATATAGAATTTGAGGTGAAAGCAGAAGAAGAAGAGGCGTATGTGAGGGATGATCAGCAGTCTATGGAGGAGGATGGAATAACGGGGACATTTATAGAGGAGGACACTCCTACAGAGATCAGCACAGGTGGGTCATGAACACCAAATCCATTCCTCCACCCATACTGCTCACTGATTGGTCCAGAGTAGGGCGGGGGTGGGGTGATATCAGCCTGTAATACATCAGAAGAAACAATGCCGTCCCGATTGATCCGGTAAACGTATCTGGATTATATCTGCAACTCACTTCAATAAAAGCGTGGATTGTAAACCTGAAATACTGGAACTCAGAAAAAATGGCGGCTGACTGGCGCATTACCACCTACAAAGTGGTTCCTTCCATCCCATGCGGAGTCATGTGACCTACAAACGTTCAATGCCATGTTGTATGTATTAGATCACACGGGTCATAGAAAGGTTGTCATTCACATGGTGGACGTGCTGTAATCATAGAGGGGAGTGGAGGGAATGACAGAGGGGGGTGGAGGACACTGAATGGAGGTCAGTGGAGGGATTGGCAAAAAGGGGTGGAGGTCAGTGGAGGGATTGGTAGAGAGGGGTGGAGGTCAGTGGAGGGAATGACAGAGGGGGGTTGAGGTCAGTGGAGGGATTGGCAGAGAGGGGCAACAGTCACTGATTGGTTGGTAAGGTGTATGAGTCTAGCAGCAGCATTCATAATAGAGTGAAGGAGGTGTGGCCTGTGTGACGGTAGACCAGTGAGGAGGGAGTTGCAGTAATGGAGGCGGGATATAACAAGGCGTGGATGAGTTGTTTGTGGTGTCATTGGTCAGGAAGGGGTGGAGTTTGGCAATGTTCCGGGGGTTGAGGCGGCAGGATTTAGCCGGTGATTGGATGTGGGGGCCGGAAGGAGGGGTCAGAGTCTAGGGTGACGCCCAGCACCCCAGCATGAGAGGCTTATTAGAGGCTCAGTGCGCTTCCTATAGGGGTGTATGAGACCTGCGTCCCGTATCACTGACCGTATACAACATAGTATATACTATATACCACCTAGAGCCCAAACATTTCCCTCACACTCGGGCTGCAGGCAGAACAACCAACGTTCCGGATTCCCATCTAAAGTCACTCAGCCAATCAGACTGTTACTGGCCACCGGAGGAAGTGAGCCGTGTCTCTGAAATCACCGAAAAGACTCCTTAGAACGGTTGCCTCGTCATATTCTAGATTGCCTCGTGCTCATCCAAGATGGAGCTGCATCTCATGCCTCTTCCCTCCTCGTGGATACCGCACCCTATGAATACGCCGAGCGTGATGACGTCATATCCCGTTTCCCTGCATTCATCATTTTTCCATGATTTCATCCCTCGGAGGTAATAAATACAACATGGCATTGAAGGTTTGTAGGTCACATGACTCCGCATGGGATGGAATGAAGCACTTTGTAGGCGGTAATGCGCCAGTCAGCCGCCATTTGTTCTGTGTTCAGCCTGTAATCCCGGGTCACTTCCCTGAGCTGTGTTCCCCGTCCTGGATTTCTCTCCCATAATCTTCCTTCTCTGTTATCTGCTGGCTGTGCCGGGTGGAGGGATATGTCTGTAGTGTCTCAGACCCAAGTCACTGAGTGCAGTCTCAGGAGATGGGAGGCAGCGGTGTGGGACCTACATAGTTACATAGTTAGTCTGGCTGAAAAAAGACATCCATCTAGTTGTACCATTAATAATAAAAGTTATAATCCGACACCCACAGCTGATCCACCAGAAGGCAAAACCCAGCAAAGCACGATCCGATCTCCTCCTGCAGGGGAAACATTCCTCCCTGACCCCTCCGAGAGGCAATCGGATATTCCCGGGATCAACTTTCCCTATAAATGTTATATCCAGTTATATTCTGTGTATCCAAGAAAGGATCCAGGACTTTCCTACAGCAACCCCCCCCCCCTCTTATGTATTATACATGGTGATCATATTTCCCCCCTTATGTATTATACATGGAGATCATATCCCCCCTTATGTATTATACATGGAGATCATATCCCCCCCTTATGTATTATACATGGAGATCATATCCCCCCCTTATGTATTATACATGGAGATCATATCCCCCCCTTATGTATTATACATGGAGATCATATCCCCCCTTATGTATTATACATGGAGATCATATCCCCCCCCCCCTTATATATTCTACATGGAGATCACATCCCCCCCCTTATATATTCTACATGGAGATCACATCCCCCCCTTATGTTTTCTACATGGAGATCATATCCCCCCCTTATGTATTATACATGGAGATCATATCCCCCCCTTATGTATTATACATGGTGATCATATCCCCCCTTATGTATTATACATGGTGATCATATCCCCCCTTATGTATTATACATGGAGATCATATCCCCCCCCCTTATGTATTATACATGGAGATCATATCCCCCCCCTTATGTATTATACATGGAGATCATATCCCCCCCCTTATGTATTATACATGGAGATCATATCCCCCCTTATGTATTATACATGGAGATCGTATCCCCCCTTATGTATTATACATGGTGATCGTATCCCCCTTATGTATTATACATGGAGATCATATCCCCCCTTATGTATTATACATGGAGATCATATCCCCCCTTATGTATTATACATGGAGATCATATCCCCCTTATGTATTATACATGGAGATCTTATCCCCCCTTATGTATTATACATGGAGATCATATCCCCCTTATGTATTATACATGGAGATCATATCCCCCCCTATGTATTATACATGGAGATCATATCCCCCCTATGTATTATACATGGAGATCATATCCCCCTTATGTATTATACATGGAGATCATATCCCCCCTTATGTATTATACATGGAGATCATATCCCCCCTTATGTATTATACATGGAGATCATATCCCCCTTATGTATTATACATGGAGATCATATCCCCCCTTATGTATTATACATGGAGATCATATCCCCCCTTATGTATTATACATGGAGATCATATCCCCCTTATGTATTATACATGGTGATCATATCCCCCCTTATGTATTATACATGGAGATCATATCCCCCCCTTATGTATTATACATGGAGATCATATCCCCCCTTATGTATTATACATGGAGATCATATCCCTCTTATGTATTATACATGGTGATCATATCCCTCTTATGTATTATACATGGAGATCATATCCCCCCTTATGTATTATACATGGTGATCATATCCCCCCCTTATGTATTATACATGGAGATCATATCCCCTCTTATGTATTATACATGGAGATCATATCCCCCTTATGTATTATACATGGAGATCATATCCCCCCTTTTGTATTATACATGGAGATCATATCCCCCCTTATGTATTATACATGGAGATCATATCCCCCTTATGTATTATACATGGAGATCATATCCCCCCTTATGTATTATACATGGAGATCATATACCCCCTTATGTATTATACATGGAGATCATATCCCCCCCTATGTATTATACATGGAGATCATATCCCCCCCTTATGTATTATACATGGAGATCATATCCCCCCTTATGTATTATACATGGAGATCATATCCCCCCTTATGTATTATACATGGAGATCATATCCCCCTTATGTATTATACATGGAGATCATATCCCCCCTTAT
Source organism: Staurois parvus (assembly GCF_062004578.1). Classification (NCBI taxonomy): domain Eukaryota; kingdom Metazoa; phylum Chordata; class Amphibia; order Anura; family Ranidae; genus Staurois; species Staurois parvus. The sequence goes on along the minus strand of NW_028319192.1, from coordinate 457,066 downwards.
GTATTATACATGGAGATCATATCCCCCCCCTTATGTATTATACATGGAGATCATATCCCCCCTTATGTATTATACATGGAGATCATATCCCCCCCTTATGTATTATACATGGAGATCATATCCCCCCTTATGTATTATACATGGAGATCATATCCCCCCTTATGTATTATACATGGAGATCTGGACTGGCCCTTAGTGGCCTGGGACATCAGGTTCTCCGGACATCTCCGGGTCGATCTCTGGCAGTCTGGTCCTTCCCACAGGACATCAGGTGGCTACCTGAGCTTCCCTCTAGGGTCTGGTCATTGACACCTCCGATCGCTGGTTTGGTCACCGTCTGGGCCTTCATTACTAAATGATGGAAAACGAACAGTTTAAGTACCGGATATACATCTGATATGACTTGACCCCGTAAGGCAAATGGTGAATGAAAAATGTTTACAGGAAATTCCATAATGACTTCAATATCTCCAGGTAGGAACTGGTGGGTTAGTCTTCCAACAACTGCAATTGTGACTTTGGATGGCAAGCACGTAATTGATTGATGTGCACCCATCTCTCACTGATCTCACCATTCCGGGGAATATGTCATTTATACAACTACCGGGGAAATCTTGTCAACAATGGAGAACGGACCTTTCCAAGACGGAAGGAATTTCCGCTCCTTGATCTGGTCTCTTGCAAAGTTGTATAGATAGACCTTGTCACCAATCTCATATTCCTTCTTGGAGGTTTGGAGATCATAGTATGTCTTAGCTCTAGTTGCAGCTCTTTATAAATTTCGCTGGGCAAAGGTGAAAGCATATTGCAGATGTTTACGTAGATCCTCTATGTATTGGTGTGTGGTGGTGGCATTGATGAAATTTTGATCTGTAGTGCGATACAACAAGTGCTGGGGCAGTACCATCCGTCTACCTGTCATCAGTTCAAAGGATGACATTTTTGTGACTGTATTCGGAGTTGCCCTCAAAGCCATCAGGACCAGCGGGAGTTTGACATCCCAATCTTTGCCTGTTTCCGTAACAAATTTCTTAAGGACGTTAACGATGGTCTGATTGTATCGTTCTACTCCACCACTAGAGGCTGGCCGATAGGCGATATGCAGTTTCCTTTTAACCCCCATAATTTTCCACAGTTTGGCCATCACTTCACTAGTGAAGTGCGATCCTCTGTCAGACTCTATGTTCTGTGGGAGACCAAAACGTGAAAAGACATGATTTATTAGCAATGCAGCACATGTCTCGGAGCTATTATTTGGTGCTGGTATACATTCGACATACTTGGTAAATAAACATGTAACTGTTAACATATACCGATTTCCTCGTGAAGATTTTGTTATAGGCCCAATAAAATCCATCTGAAGGTCTGACCAAGGCATACATATCCCCCTTTTCTGGAGAGGTGCTCTGTGAGTTGGTTTGGTGGGTTGAAATTGGGGACATATCAGGCAACCTTGGCAGTACGCCTTCACATCACGTAACATATGAGGCCAGTAGGCATAATCCGGCAGGATCTCATGTGATTTTCTCTCCGCGATGCCCGGAAGTAGGAGCATCATGGGCATGCTGTAACATTAGACCTCTAAATTTAAGTGGGACGACCCATTGTTGGATACCACCCTTTGAGGTTCCTGTCAACAATCCCTGGTACAAAGAGAATTGGGATTTGGATTTCATTAAAATACGTAAATCCTCCTTCCCGCTACATATTTCCTGATTGAGGGGATCATGGTTGGGATCTTCTATATGTCTATAAAATAAGCCAATTATTGGGTCTTCTTTCTGGGCAGTAATTAAATCCTCTCTAGGAGAATCGTGACTCCACTGTAATACGTTAGGATCACCAGCTGTTCTGGCCTGTTGCCTGGTGATAGCTTCAATCTGTACGGTACCTAAGAGATGATCTATGTCTAGTAATTCACCGGTGATGGCCCCTTCCTTGGCTAGAGAATCGGCCAGATCGTTCCTTTCTTTTTCGGCCCCTAGGACCTCGGAGTGGCCTTTGGTCTTTTTGAAATAAAGGGTTATATCATTAGACCTCACTAGCTCACCGATGTGACAAAAGAGCTTACCATGTTTGACGGGTTTATGATTACTCTTGGTCATGTTTCGTTTCCACCTGGGAAAATATTCCACAAAACTATTCCTGACATAATTGGAATCAGTTATGATGGCACATTCTTTAATGTTGAACTCTATAGCCATCTCAACTGCTCTTAGGAGTTCAGCAACCTGACTGCTTTTTGGTCCAAGTTTGTATCCCACAGAAATTGGGGTGACACCTTGGGTCCAAACGATTCCAATACCTGCCACTAGTTGGAGCTGTTTTCCATCCTTGTGGTGGAAAGCACAACCGTCTACATAAACGCACGGCAGCTGTTTACAGTATCCTTCATCATAAACCTTGTAGGGAGATAACAGATGTTCTTCCAGAAAGTCAGTGTCCGGGGCCTCCATAGCAGGCGTAGTTGTGGAACAATCATGGAGCTCGGCTAGGCCCTGGGCTACTGGACTTTTCTTGTTCTGTTTATAACGAATTTCAAGAGGCCACCCTTGCAAAGACAAAGTCCAAGCACTGATGCGGCTATTAGACACATTTCCTCCCCTGATACGTTCACTCTTTAACCATTAGTCGCCCGGCCTATAGCCGTTTGGCGGCCGCAAAAATGCTGCAGCTTTCCGGGTGCACGCCATTTGGCGTGCTCCCGCACATGCGCAGTTCGCGCGGCTGCACGATCTGTCACCGGCCATGTACCTCGGACACGGCCGATGACAGATCTGAGTACCGGCCCCCGTTGCCGATACCATGTGCCAATCACAGCAGGTCACATGACAGTTGTATACAATGGTTGGCTTCATTCATGCCATCCATTGTATTCTAGTACCTAGCTATGAATGGTCACAGCAGGTCACATGCACATGTCATGTGATTAGCTGTGGCCAAATCACAGCTACACACAGAAAAAAAAAAAACCCTGAATGAATCGATGTCATTCAGGTAAATGCTTGCTTATAACAAAGTAATTCTTTGCTATAAGCAAATTGTGTAAAAAAAAAAATACTGATCACTTCCCCAAAGTAGTACAATGTTACTATGGTAACACTGTACTTCTTTGGTCATAGTAAAATATGAAGAAATATATTAAAAATGTAATAAATTTAAAATAATAAAAAAAATATATATATTTTTTTTTTCATACTGTCACCAGTCAGTGTCCCTGATCACCGCCATGCCAGTTATATGATGATGTACTGCACTGGTGACAGTATGTAAAAAAAAAAAAAAATGAAAATACATTTTTTAAATTTTTTCATTTTTCGAAAAATTATGACAAAAATACAACTTCAAAAAACTCGCCATTCCTCTTATGAAGTACGTCAGACTGTCTACTCTGCAAAAAGGGGTCATTTGGGGGATATCTGTACTGTCCTGACATTTGGGGGATATCTGTACCGTCCTGACATTTGGGGGATATCTGTACCGTCCTGACATTTGGGGGATATCCGTACCGTTCTGACATTTGGGGGGATATCCGTACCGTCCTGACATTTTGGGGGATATCTGTACCGTCCTGACATTTGGGGGATATCTGTACCGTCCCGACACTTGGGGGGATATCTGTACCGTCCTGACATTTGGGGGATCTCTGTCCCGTCCCGACATTTGGGGGATCTCTGTACCGTCCTGACATTTGGGGGATCTCTGTCCCGTCCCGACATTTGGGGGATATCTGTACTGTCCTGACATTTGGGGGATATCTGTACTGTCCTGACATTTGGGGGATATCTGTACTGTCCTGACATTTGGGGGATATCTGTACCGTCCTGACATTTGGGGGATATCTGTACTGTTCTGACATTCTTGGACCTCAAGAAATTAGATTGGCTGTCAGTACTTCAGGATTGATCAATATTCAGATCTATACCATAGTTTGTGAACTCTATAACTTTCCTACAAACTAAATAATACATCCTAATTTGGGTTATTTTCACCAAAGACATGTAGCAGAATACATCTCGGCCTAAATTTATGAAGAACAATTATTTATTTCTAAACTTTTATAACAGAAACAAAGAAAAACGTTTTTTTTTTTCAAAATTTTTGGTCTTTTTTTGTTAATTTAGCAAAAAATAAAAACCCCAGCGGTGATTAAATACCACCAAAAGAAAGCTCTAGTTGTGTGAAGAAAATGATAAAATGTTAGTTTGGGTACAATGTTGTATGACCGCGCAATTGTCATTCAAAGTGTGAGAGCGCTGAAACGTGAAAAGTGGCCTGGGCAGGAAGGTGTAAAATTGGCCGGTATTGAAGTGGTTAAATACTGTAAAGGCTGGTGTGCCGTCTCAATAATGATTCTCTCTCCTTGAATGTAACTGCGGAAATTCTGTAAGGCCCACACGGTGGATAATAGAGCTTTTCGCAGTCACTGAATTTCACTTCTACCGGGGACAGTGTTTTACTGGCATAGGCAATCACCTTACTGACATCATCTTGTTTTTGGTAAAGAACGGAACTCATACTTACCTGCGTGAACCCTGTCTCTATATAGAAGTTTTTACCTCCCTCTGGATACACGAGACATGGGGTCTGTGTGAGACGTTCCTTCAACTCCTTCATGGCGTCTTCCTGTTTCTTACCCCGCGACCATTCCACATCTTTCTTCAGTAGGTGAAGCAGCGGCTTGCTTATCTCGGCGTAATTATCGATGAAGTTACACGAGTAATTTACCATACCTAGGAATGATCTCAATTCTTTAAGGTTAGTAGGGACTTTACAGTTTAGAACCACCTCAACCTTCTTCTTTTGTGGGTTCAACCCTTCAGCGGTCACTTCGTGGCCTAGGAAATTTACCTTTGTGCGACACCATTGGCTTTTTGTAAGGATAGTTTAACCCCTGCTGCTTTTAGTTGGCCCAAAATGTGTCAAAGTTCCGTAATATGCTTGGCCATATCAGGACTTTTGATCAGGATATCGTCCACATATGCCAACGTCCCCCTTTCGAGGGCATCTGGCATGACCTTGTGCATAAACACAGCAAATTCATGTCCGGAATTTATAAATCCGAAAGGCATCCGCACCCAACAGTACTGTCAGTTGGCATAACTGAAAGCCAGTTTGTATTGGACTTCCTCACTCACCTTGATGGTCCAATATCCCTGTGCACAGTCCAAGGCTGTAAAAACTTGGGATCCTTGGAGCTGGGCTAGACACTGGTCTATGTATGGGACAGGCCATCCTGACATGTAAACACGCTTGTTTAGCTGACGGAGGTCAGCGCACAACCGCCATTGTCCGTTGGGTTATAAAATCCCCAGGATCGGGTGGTTATAGGAGCTGTGGATGGACTTAATTATACCCCTTTCATGTAACTTCCTGATAATCTCAGCTAGAGATTCATAGGAAGCTAATGGTAACCTATACTGTCTTACGAATACTGGTGGGGCATCTGGATCTGTTTGGATCCTAGCAATGTGTAGGTCAGTAGTCCCACAATCGTAAGAATCCTTGGCAAAGATCTCTTGGAATTCAAGGAGAAGCTCTTGGAGCAACTGTCGGTCGAGATCATTGGACCACGCATCGGGGAGGGCTACCATCTCTTCGACTAACTCCTTGAATCCAGGAAAGCTTTCCGGCTGTCCTATCTCATATGCCTCTTCAAGTTTTGTGGTGAGGTCATTGGGCATATGATGTGTGTTCTCCTGCCATCCAGGTTCCTTGGGGTACTCCTTGTTCTTTGGTTGATCAAAGACAATTGATGTCTCTTCAATTCTACAGGTACCATCTTTAGAATCGAAGGGATACATGGACTCTACTGTGAGGATACCCTCTGGTAATGAATGGAACGATTGTTCAATTAATTGTTCCTCCGATAAATATTCATCGGGGATGAGTCCAATCACCTGGTTAGTGACTCCAAAAGTGTAATATTCGGTCTCTACCGCTAGACCAGTGTTTCTCAACTCCAGTCCTCATGGACCCCCAACAGGTCATGTTTTCAGGATTTCCCTCAGATGAAACAGCTGTGGTAATTACTAAGGCAGTGAAACTGATCAAATCACCTATGCAAAATAATGGAAATCCTGAAAACATGACCTGTTGGGGGTCCATGAGGACTGGAGTTGAGAAACACTGCGCTAGACCAATAAGGGTCTCTTTGGGTAAGACGATGTCCTGATTGGACAGATTATGTATGTAAATGTACATCGGGGACTGATATGTGTTGACTAGGGGCGTGTGTGTGATGTTTAGTCCCTCCCCCTGCATTTTATGGGAGAGGCATACTAATGCATCTAACCCCTTCAGTTTATGTCCATTTTTAACTTGGATGGGGAGTGTGACGAATTGTCCCTGTGTGATACCATTTTGCCCTTTTCTGTTCTGGTTTTCTCCCCTTTGTAAAGCTGGACATGTTTCACAGACATTCTACACTGTTTAGGGAAATGTGACCTTTCACTTCTATAGAGTTCCTAGGTATTGTTGTATTGTAGGGTTTGTTGTGGGTGGGGAAAACCTGGTGCCAGGCTGTCTGGTGGGGGTGAAGTTGTATATACTGAGCTGTGTTTAATAAAGATTCATTCAGTTTTCACCCTACACGAAGTTCAGACTTGTGTTTTTAGCTATAATACCTGCCTTGGGAGAGTGCTGGAAGACTTGCTGGAAATGAGGACCATTGGGTGAGACGCACTGCTCCGCACGAGGAAGCCCAGGCGGAACGGTTCCACCACAGGGAGTATGAAATTATTTATGCCCTTAGGAATTGTAATCCTCTGGCCTACCTGGACTTCAACAGCATAAGGCATCTGTTGCTGGGATTTTAATGCTAAATCCAGATTTTGGTGTCTTTCGGGGTCCCCCTTTAGTCGACTCCATAGGCAGTCATTAATTAGGTCGACTTGCGTTGCAAAGCGATGTAACACATCATTGCCAAAATAAATTTTAGTCTGGGGATTATCCAAGACTAGGAACACATGGGTGGCTGTCTTATTCCCTATAGTGACGTGTAAGAGACACCTAGCTATTGAATTATAATCATCACAATCATCAATGGAGTCTGAAATCCAATGACGCTGAGGTGTGGAGAAACGGATCATTTCTGTCTCGGTCAGGTGTTTGATCAGCCCATGGCTTACAAAGCTGTGTTCCTGTCTCAGATCTAGTTTGACATATTTTGACCTATTAAGGCCGTTTATCTGGATAGGGATGAACAAGTCGCTGTTAACCCTTTCAATACCGGTCAAGAATTGGGCGTAATTCCCCCTTTCCTTGGTTTTCCTCCTGATGAAAAGATCTAGTAAGGATATCATCTTGGAGGGAAATATCTTTTATTTTATTTTGGGGAATTTTAAAAATGTGATCCTCATCTCTTCTGATAGGGTTATGGTCATTGAAAGGTTGTCGCTAGCCCCTGGCTATCTGTCTTGATCAGTCTGTTGAAGGTATGGACGTCCAGAAGACTGACTTCACCTAAGTAACAGACAAGTGCACAGAGTGATAGGTGAAATCAATCTACATTTTTTATTAGCGGGAAGAGGATTAATATAACAAAAAAAATAGGTGGGGGGCACAAAGTATCTGGGAAAAACGTAATTCTCAGTAATTGATTGGCTGAATACAAATACAAGCATTTACGTCAATCCTGAATAATGATGAGAAGCAAAATGTAACTTTCCCAGGAATAAGGAATGTGTCTATAATATTACAAAACACTTATCTGCTACATACAATAGAATCTGGCTAGATACTTTTCAAGGCTGTGAACATGATCTTTCTCAGGCATTGTAATCAGTTATAAGTAACAAACAATTATTTTCTCATGGGACAGAAATATTTGACATTTAATTGTATCATAACAGAAACAGGTGCTGTTAATACAAAGAAATAATTGGATATTATCACCGCCTCTACCAAGGAGAAGCTAAGATAAAAGATAGAAGAATATTGTGAGTGCAGTTCTGTAATACATAACTGACAGCATATTTTCATTACCTCACTCTGGGTATAATACAAAACAATTACCGTATTTTCCGGCGTATAAGACGACCCCCTACTTTTCCTGTTAAAATATAGGGTTTGAGCTATACTCGCCGTATAAGACTACCCCTCTTCCAACGCACACCAAATAAAAATGAAAAACATCAGATTTGATTTCAATATGGTATGCTATTTCAGTATGGTATTCCAATGATGGGGTGCTATTCCTCCCACTGACACCAATGATGGGGTGCTATTCCTCCCACTGACACCAATGATGGGGCACGATTCCTCCCGCTGACACCAATGATAGGGCACTATTCCTCCCACTGATACCAATGATGGGGCACTATTCCTCCCACTGACACCAATGATGGGGCACTATTCCTCCCACTGACACCAATGATGGGACACTATTCCTCCCACTGACACCAATGATGGGGCACTATTCCTCCCACTGACACCAATGATGGGGCACTATTCCTCCCAATGATGGGGCACTATTCCTCCCACTGACACCAATGATGGTGCCCCATCATTAGTGTCAGTGTGTGAGGAATAGTGTCCCATCATTAGTGTTAGTGGGAGGAATAGTGCCCCATCATTAGTCAGTGGGAGGAATAGTGCTCCATCATTGGTGTCAGTGGGAGGAACAGCACCCCATCATTGGTGTCAGTGGGGGGAATAGTGCCCCATCGTTGGTGTCAGTGGGAGGAATAGTGCCCCATCGTTGGTGTCAGTGGGGGGAATAGTGCCCCATCGTTGGTGTCAGTGGGGGGAATAGTGCCCCATCGTTGGTGTCAGTGGGGGGGAATAGTGCCCCATCGTTGGTGTCAGTGGGGGGAATAGCGATCCATCGTTTGTGTCAGTGGGAGGAATAGTGCCCCATCATTGGTGTCAGTGGGAGGAATAGTGCCCCATCGTTGGTGTCATTGGGGGGAATAGTACCCCATCGTTGGTGTCATTGGGGGGAATAGCACCCCATCGTTGGTGTCAGTGGGGAGGAGGAATAGTGCCCCATCGTTGGTGTCAGTGGGGGAGGAACAGTGCCTCATCGTTGGTGTCAGTGGGGGAGGAGGAATAGTGCCCCATCGTTAGTGTCAGTGGGGGAGAGGAGTGGCTGCTCCTTCTTTCCGTTCGGCTGCTCAATTTTCGCGGGGCCACTCAGCTCCGCCTCCTCGCCGGTGATTGGTCGCCTGTGTGCCTTTCCAGTGCTGGCGTGACCATCGAGCCGCCAAACTGAAAGAAGGAGCAGCCGCGCTTCCTGGACCGGATCGTCGTGGGACCGGGACCAGAGCCAGGTAAGGTACAGCAGCCCCTCTGCCCTGAACTTAGTGTCCGTTGGAGGAGGAGGGGGGGTGGCACCGCACAGCCCCGCCCCTCAAAGTGCCGCCCTGACACCGGCTCGCCGTATAAGACGACCCCCGACTTTTCATCAGATTTTTATGGGTTGAAAAGTCGTCTTATACGCCGGAAAATATGGTAATCAACATGGAATATAAAATGGAGTGGGGAAAAACAAAATGACAGACCAAAAAGACATACATTTCCCTTCAGTCATCAGGTTGGATAACTGTGACATCAGGAAGTTGGCTATTCCTGAAATGGATTACCAAGGAACCAGGCCTTTCTTCCACCAGGTGGCAGTGTTGCCGGGAATGGGGAGTTGTAAGTTTCCCATATTTAATCGGGGTATTTACCTGTGACCACAGTACGTGGTTCACACAGTCAACTATTGTGTTCAGCCTTTTTAGGACGTCTGTCACGATATAAGGTCAGGTTCAGAGACCAGTTGCTACAGCAGTTGTAAGGCTTACCTGAAACCAGCAGGATTGGTACACCAGCGGCCCACCCTGGGAATGACGCAGGCTCACCTGAGGTGCGGGGTCTAAGCATCCACCGGTCTTCCCCAGAGCTCCTAATGGTGGAGATGGATTTGGCTGCGTGTGAATGCCAGGTCGCAGATCTCAGGATCACCCCACCAGGGAATGAGTAGGCTGGAAACCAAAAGCGGATCAAACAGTTCAGGGATCAAACAGAAGCGGAGTCAGTCACAAGCCAAGGGTCGGTCACCAATGGTAGTAGATAGGATGAGGCAAAATCGTAGTCAGTCACAAGCCAAAGGTCGGTAACGTAGATGAAGACAGCAGCAGGAACAGCAAGCGGGATATTGGCTGGAAGGGCACAATAATCTGGCAAGGAGGAAGTGTATGCACATGGCTTTTATAAGGAAGTTCATGGGAGGAGCAAGGAGTTCAAGGTTCAAGAGAAATCAAGGCACAAGGCAGGATTATCCAAGAATTGTCAAGGGAGCTGTCCAGCATTCCAGATAGCTCAGTGAGAAGAGACATTGCCTCCCACTGCAGAAGGACCAGGTTCAATCCCAGGCTCTGACAACGTCCATCCCGATTATCATGTGGTGCTGGGAGATATTGGCAATGATAATGGGGTGTCTAAGTTCCCTATTACCCAGTTTAAGTCTAAGCCAGGCGGTACCCATGACCTGTAAAGGGTCTCCACCTACACCAATCAGTGAGCTGTCAAAGCTGTTACGTTTTGGCTTATTGGGCATGACATTCGCCACTCTATTAATGTTCCTGTGACATGATGGTAGCCTGGGATCCAGTGTCTATTAGGCCGACAATGGAAAGATCACTGGCATCCTGCACTGTGGCATAATATCTCCCATCAGATTCAGTCAGCTCACACATGAAATTGGTGTGGTTGAAGATCTGTGGGCCCTTCAATGACATATGATTGGCTCTTATCTCACCGCATGTTGCAGACACATCACCCTTATCCTCCCTGGTGGGATTCTCGGACGGTTTCAACACAGAAGCACAACTAGAAGTTGGTGCTCCGTCTGGCTTGTCAATCCCGATGACTTCCAACGCCGTGTCTATATTAGGGGAAATAGATGGAGACTGAAAAACAGAAGAGGAATTCATAACCAACAACTGGTCCCCCTTTACCTGAGAACTAGATTCTCCATTAGTGGGCATGTCAAGGACGGGACACACATATCCTGTCGTCTCATTCAGTGTTCTTCCCTGTTGGGTTAAGGCTTGGTTACTTATCAATTCTGGGACCCTTGGTTGGTCACAGAAGCTGCTCCTAAAAAAGGATTGGAAGAATGATTAGTGACAAGCCTGTCCATTTGTTCAGCCATTTTCCTGATCTGCGCCTCTATTTGCTCAATGTGCTTAGAGGAGGCATTCTGGGGATTCTCCCTTTTCCTGTACTTGCGGTTGTACTGCGGACGGGATTGGTTAGGAGACTGAGAGTCAGAACTGCTGCTCCGGTCCCGACACCATGGCCTTGCTCCTTGAGGTTTCTGGTTCTCCCTGTAATTGAGGGGAACCTGGGGTACTGTATCCACCCTTTGAGCTTGAGGGTGTTCCTGGTGTTGAGGGAATCTTTGGAAGTCAGGGTTCCTATTAAAATTGAGGTTCCTATTAAAATTGTTGTTTCTATAAATATTTCTCTGTTGGTCTTGGCGAGGATCGTAGAACCTCCGAGGATACCATTGACCCCTTTGGTTCTCATCACTATACTGGGCATTTTCATACCTTTTATTCTTTTCACTTCCACTATCGTAATTCCTTGGCTCTTGTCTATCCTTCCTCACCCACTGGGTTTGAGGTGCAAAGCTATGGGCCTCCTTCACTTGCTGGGTTTGAGGTGCAAATCTAGGGGAACCATTGGATTTACCCCCCACGGACAACTTCAGCATAAGATTTCTTCTCCACCTGCAAATTTAGATTTGGAGGGGAAACTGTAGTGGCTGCCACTATCTTGGGACTATTCTTGGGCTTTCTTTTTATCCCGCCCTCACTGGACTGTTGGATCGAGAACAAATAGTCACTTTCTCTCACCAACCAATTAAGAGAGTGTCCCTTTCTGTAATCCTGAGCAAGTCCCAGGTAATGCTTCATAAAATAGAGTCTTGAATTCTGGTTGGTCAGGATTGGGATCCTTCTCAGCGAGGAAATATGCATTTCTGAGGACGGCCAGAAATTCTGCAGGGCTTTGGTTAGGACCACACTTTAAATTGTAGGCCGCAGCCTAGGCAGAGGTAACAGTTCTATAAGGCCCAAATTCCATGTGGCACCTATGTTTTACTTCTCTCCAGGACTGATTGGAGAAGGCCTTCAAGGTATCAAAGAATTGTCGGTATTTCTCTTCAAATACCCATGGCAATAATCCAATTTTGATGCGGTCATCCCTAATGCCCAGAATTTCTAAGGTTTGTTCATATGTTTCCATATGTTCAGTAATCTCTAGGGACCCTTTCTTGGTGAAAATAGGAACGGTGTCTTTCAAAAACTTAATGACCTTCGGGGTGTCATATCTTTTGAATGACCCCCGGGATTTCCCTTCCTGCCTATATGAAGCCTCGTATTCTTCCTCTGCACGCTCTGGGGTATATCTTGGGAGCCTAGGGGGGGACCTATATTCCGTCTCTGCCTCACTATCAGGTACTTCACTGTGATACAGGTATTCCGTTCATCAGCCTCCTGCTTAGCTGGGTTGGTCCGGTTCCGGACCCCAGCATTTATTTGGGCAGTTAACCTGACAATCTGCTCCTCCAGTGCTTTCTGCTCAGATCTTACAAAAGCAAGTTCTGATTGGTCATGCTTATCCCCGGGATGAACTTTAATTTCAACAGGAGATATCCTTCCTGATATAAAGAATTCCACTTCTTGTTTTAAATCTTGGTATTTCTTTTTAAACTGTTTTAGTTCCTGAAAACTTTCCTCATATAAACCCTGAGCACATTGAATGTCTCTGACCAAGCCAGCTTGATGTTCCTTGGATTCGTCTAGACGACCACATGTATGGTCAAGCTTCTCCCTCAAAGACTCAATTTCCTGATCTCTGTCTTTCAGAAGGTGACAGGGTCCTGGCAAGTCCTCCCTTAAAGCTGGCGTTTGCTGGGCGGCTTCACTGCTCAGAAACCATAACATGGGCCATGCTTCTAGGAGACGTCTGTCACGGCTTTTATTATTTTCTGCTTCAGAAAATGCGAATAACAACCTGACAACACGACCTTCTGATTAAACAGGTCCTCATATGTGCTCTGAGCTGGGACCTTCTCTTCTGCTAATTCCTCAATGCCGTCCCTTCTCTTCTACTACTAATTCCTCAATGCCGTCCCTTCTCTTCTGCTACTAATTCCTCAATGCCGTCCCTTCTCTTCTACTACTAATTCCTCAATGCCGTCCCTTCTCTTCTACTACTAATTCCTCAATGCCGTCCCTTCTCTTCTACTACTAATTCCTCAATGCCGTCCCTTCTCTTCTACTACTAATTCCTCAATGCCGTCCCTTCTCTTCTCCTACTAATTCCTCAATGCCGTCCCTTCTCTTCTCCTACTAATTCCTCAATGCCGTCCCTTCTCTTCTGCTAATTCCTCAATGCCGTCCCTTCTCTTCTCCTACTAATTCCTCAATGCCGTCCCTTCTCTTCTACTACTAATTCCTCAATGCCGTCCCTTCTCTTCTGCTACTAATTCCTCAATGCCGTCCCTTCTCTTCTGCTACTAATTCCTCAATGCCGTCCCTTCTCTTCTACCACTAATTCCTCAATGCCGTCCCTTCTCTTCTACTACTAATTCCTCAATGCCGTCCCTTCTCTTCTACTACTAATTCCTCAATGCCGTCCCTTCTCTTCTACTACCAATTCCTCAATGCCGTCCCTTCTCTTCTACTACTAATTCCTCAATGCCGTCCCTTCTCTTCTGCTAATTCCTCAATGCCGTCCCTTCTCTTCTACTACTAATTCCTCAATGCCGTCCCTTCTCTTCTGCTAATTCCTCAATGCCGTCCCTTCTCTTCTACTACTAATTCCTCAATGCCGTCCCTTCTCTTCTACTACTAATTCCTCAATGCCGTCCCTTCTCTTCTACTACTAATTCCTCAATGCCGTCCCTTCTCTTCTACTACTAATTCCTCAATGCCGTCCCTTCTCTTCTACTACCAATTCCTCAATGCCGTCCCTTCTCTTCTACTACTAATTCCTCAATGCCGTCCCTTCTCTTCTACTACTAATTCCTCAATGCCGTCCCTTCTCTTCTGCTACTCATTCCTCAATGCCGTCCCTTCTCTTCTACTACTAATTCCTCAATGCCGTCCCTTCTCTTCTACTACTAATTCCTCAATGCCGTCCCTTCTCTTCTACTACTAATTCCTCAATGCCGTCCCTTCTCTTCTACTACTAATTCCTCAATGCCGTCCCTTCTCTTCTACTACTAATTCCTCAATGCCGTCCCTTCTCTTCTGCTACTAATTCCTCAATGCCGTCCCTTCTCTTCTACTACCAATTCCTCAATGCCGTCCCTTCTCTTCTACTACTAATTCCTCAATGCCGTCCCTTCTCTTCTACTACTAATTCCTCAATGCCGTCCCTTCTCTTCTGCTACTCATTCCTCAATGCCGTCCCTTCTCTTCTACTACTAATTCCTCAATGCCGTCCCTTCTCTTCTGCTACTAATTCCTCAATGCCGTCCCTTCTCTTCTGCTACTAATTCCTCAATGACGTCCCTTCTCTTCTGCTACTAATTCCTCAATGCCGTCCCTTCTCTTCTACTACTAATTCCTCAATGCCGTCCCTTCTCTTCTACTACTAATTCCTCAATGCCGTCCCTTCTCTTCCGCTACTAATTCCTCAATGCCGTCCCTTCTCTTCCACTACTAATTCCTCAATGTCGTCCCTTCTCTTCTACTACTAATTCCTCAATGCCGTCCCTTCTCTTCTGCTACTAATTCCTCAATGCCGTCCCTTCTCTTCTACTAATTCCTCAATGCCGTCCCTTCTCTTCCACTACTAATTCCTCAATGCCGTCCCTTCTCTTCTACTACTAATTCCTCAATGCCGTCCCTTCTCTTCTCCTACTAATTCCTCAATGTCGTCCCTTCTCTTCCACTACTAATTCCTCAATGTCGTCCCTTCTCTTCTACTACTAATTCCTCAATGCCGTCCCTTCTCTTCTGCTACTAATTCCTCAATGCCGTCCCTTCTCTTCTACTACTAATTCCTCAATGCCGTCCCTTCTCTTCTGCTACTAATTCCTCAATGCCGTCCCTTCTCTTCTACTACTAATTCCTCAATGCCGTCCCTTCTCTTCTACTACTAATTCCTCAATGCCGTCCCTTCTCTTCTACTACTAATTCCTCAATGCCGTCCCTTCTCTTCTACTACTAATTCCTCAATGCCGTCCCTTCTCTTCTACTACTAATTCCTCAATGCCGTCCCTTCTCTTCTACTACTAATTCCTCAATGCCGTCCCTTCTCTTCTGCTACTAATTCCTCAATGCCGTCCCTTCTCTTCTACTACTAATTCCTCAATGCCGTCCCTTCTCTTCTACTACTAATTCCTCAATGCCGTCCCTTCTCTTCTACTACTAATTCCTCAATGCCGTCCCTTCTCTTCTACTACTATATCCTCAATGCCGTCCCTTCTCTTCTACTACTAATTCCTCAATGCCGTCCCTTCTCTTCCACTACTAATTCCTCAATGCCGTCCCTTCTCTTCTACTACTAATTCCTCAATGCCGTCCCTTCTCTTCTGCTACTAATTCCTCAATGCCGTCCCTTCTCTTCTACTACTAATTCCTCAATGCCGTCCCTTCTCTTCCACTACTAATTCCTCAATGCCGTCCCTTCTCTTCTACTACTAATTCCTCAATGCCGTCCCTTCTCTTCTGCTACTAATTCCTCAATGCCGTCCCTTCTCTTCTACTACTAATTCCTCAATGCCGTCCCTTCTCTTCCGCTACTAATTCCTCAATGCCGTCCCTTCTCTTCCGCTACTAATTCCTCAATGCCGTCCCTTCTCTTCTGCTACTAATTCCTCAATGCCGTCCCTTCTCTTCTACTACTAATTCCTCAATGCCGTCCCTTCTCTTCTGCTACTAATTCCTCAATGCCGTCCCTTCTCTTCCGCTACTAATTCCTCAATGCCGTCCCTTCTCTTCTACTACTAATTCCTCAATGCCGTCCCTTCTCTTCTGCTACTAATTCCTCAATGCCGTCCCTTCTCTTCCACTACTAATTCCTCAATGCCGTCCCTTCTCTTCTGCTACTAATTCCTCAATGCCGTCCCTTCTCTTCTGCTACTAATTCCTCAATGCCGTCCCTTCTCTTCTACTACTAATTCCTCAATGACGTCCCTTCTCTTCTACTACTAATTCCTCAATGCCGTCCCTTCTCTTCTGCTACTAATTCCTCAATGCCGTCCCTTCTCTTCTACTACTAATTCCTCAATGCCGTCCCTTCTCTTCTACTACTAATTCCTCAATGCCGTCCCTTCTCTTCTACTACTAATTCCTCAATGCTGTCCCCTAAATCCAATCTTTGGCGTAGATAATCTATTAGCGCACATTCTGTATACCTTCGCCAAGTATCGTGGGATTTTCTAGCTCTCTTAGGAGTTTCCTCCTCACCATTCTGAACGTCTCCCTTTTCCTCGCTATGCTTGGAAGAGGCGGATCCGCGGTTACTGGATGCCATTTTTATACAGAATATATTTTTGACAATGTGTACAAGTATACAATCACCGGTGCGTTTTGTATTATGGTGCGATTTCTTTGTATCTCAGCAGTGCCTCCAAATTGATCCTGTGGTGGTTTATGTAAGAATTTATTCTAAGTACGTAGGACGTGTCCTCTCCCTTAAATATCGTAGTGCCTCCAGCCATTAAAATACGGCAAATATTTAATGAACCAATAATTTGGACACCTTAATAATATACCTGAGTCCTTTTCACCAATATGATTTCGTACCATAGAAACAAAATTGCCTTTTTGATAAATAAATTTATGTACAAAATGTATATGTATATTAACCCTATGCCTACTGGGCACTTATACCCCCTTATTTACCAGGCCAATTTTCAGCTTTAAGTGCTGCCGCACTTTGATTGACAATTGCGCGGTCATGCAACATTGTACCCATATGAAATTTTGATCATTTTTTTCTCAAAAATTGAGCTTTCTTTTGGTGGTATTTAATCGCCACTGGGCGCTTTACTTTTTGCGCTATAAATAAAAAAATTGCAAAAAATTTGAAAAAAAAAAAAAGTTTCTTTGTTTCTATTATAAAATTTTTCAAACAGGTATTTTTTCTCCTTCACTGATGTGCGTTGATGAGGCAGCACTGATGGGCACTGATAGGCGGCACTGATGGGCACTGATAGGCAGCACTAAAGGGCACTGATAGGCAGTATTAATGAGGTGGCATGGATAGGCGGCACTGATAGGCAGCACTAATGAGGTGTCACGGATAGGCGGCACTAATATGCAGCACTGATAGGTGACACTGATGATGGGTACTGATAGACGGCACTGACTGGCATCACTGCTGGACACTGACTGGCACAACCGCTGGGCACTGACTGGTGGCACTGACTAGCAGCACTGCTGGGCTGCACTGGTGGGTGGCACTGGTGGGCAGCACTGGTGTGTGGGCACAGGTGGGTGGCACTGCTGGGCACAGGTGTGTGACGCTGCAGAGTGGCACAGGTGGGTGCACTGCTGGGCACAGGTGGGTGATCTGCTGGGCACAGGTGGGCGGAGCTAGTGGGCGCACTGCTGGGCACAGGTGGGCGGAACTTGTGGGTGGCACTGCTGGGCACCGATCATCAGGGCACTGATCATCAGTGCTCTGATGATCGGTGCCGATCCCCGCTCTGACAACTGCCGGTTCTCGGCAGTACTTTCCTCACGATCTGACAGCGTTAGGAAAGTGCAGCTGAGAACCGGCACTTGCATTTCCCTGTGATCAGCGTGTCATTGGACACCGCTGATCACGTGGTAAAAGGCCGCTGTGATTGGCCTTTTACCACATCACGTGATCAGCTGTGTCCGTAGGACACAGCGATCACGGAGATCACCGGGTGCGCGCCCCCTGGGGCGCGCAGGAGAGTGCGTTCTGGGAGGACGTCATATGACGTCCACCCAGAACTGGCCGGCCGCAGTGCAGCCGTCATTTGGCTATCTGCGGTCGGCAACTAGTTAATAGAAACGCAGAATCCTGGTGCGTAATGTATACTTGTACATACAATCAGACATATGATCGGTAATTTCTATGTTATCACACAATAGATGATTACAGATGACGGGATATTTAGGAAAAACCAAATTTAGGTATAAGTTGTCACCTTTATAGTGCCTCAGAAATGATTTCTCATATTCCGTGGCCATAGGAATAGAAAGTATTCTGTGATAACTCGCACTACAACAAAACTACAAATCAGTAAATCTGCCATATATACTCTCAATACCAAATCAAACAATTATTAGTGATCATTACGTATGTATGACCTTAATATTCCTAAACACACAATAAATGTTATAATCTTAGAAAATTGGAAATAACCAAAGAAAATGATACTCTAGCAGTCTCAGCACTCCCAGAATCTTGAGTTTGATGTTTCCCCAGTGGGGTGCAGTTGGGCCTTCAAATGGTCCTGAAGATACAATGGCAGCTGGAAGTCCTTCAGCAAGATGGCCGCAGGTAACAAGTGAGGGATGGTGCAGTAGGTGTTAGTAATAGGATAGATGAGATATATATTGGACGTTGGAGGAGTCTTGATTGTAGTGTTTAGGGTAGAGTGTAGCTATAATGAGTAAAGTAGATCAGAAGGAGGAGTTCAGTCTAGTCCTGTGGTCGGCAAGCCGCGGCTCGCGAGCCACATGCGGCTCTTTACCCACTCTAATGCGGCTCTTCTGTGTGCCGGGCGCCTGCTCCCCTCCCTCCTCTCGGTCGGCCGCTCCCCTGCCTCCTCTCGGTTGGCCGCCCCAAAAGTCCGCGCGGACCTTTTAATCCGGCCCGCGGATGTGGCTGTCAGGATGTGTGTAGGCGGGGCAGCGTGCCGAACGTGAGGGGAGGGGAGCTAGGCTCCTCTCACAGTCTGCCCTGAAGACCCGAACGGCGCAGGAAGACAGCGAGAGGAACGCGCGGAACAAAGGTAAGTGAATTGACACGGGGGACTTGGCTTACTAGAAGGGGGGGGGGGAATAGTACTGTGGGGGATGAAATACTATATGGGGGATGAAATACTATATGAGGGATGAAATACTATATGAGGGATGAATTACTATATGAGGGATGAATTACTATATGAGGGATGAATTACTATACGAGGGATGAAATACTATACGGGGGATGAATTACTATACGGGGGATGAAATACTATACGGGGGATGAAATACTATACGGGGGATGAATTACTATACGGGGGATGAATTACTATGGGGGATGAATTACTATATGGGGGATGAAATACTATACGGGGGATGAAATACTATACGAGGGATGAAATACTATACGGGGGATGAAATACTATACGGGGGATGAATTACTATACGGGGGATGAATTACTATGGGGGATGAATTACTATATGGGGGATGAATTACTATGGGGGATGAATTACACTATGGGGGATGAATTACTATGGGGGATGAATTACTATATGTGAGATGTATTTTCAGTTTTAAAAATGTGGCTCTCAAAATAAATTTCAATCATGGTTTTGGCGAGATTTGGCTCAGTTGAAAAAAAAGGTTGCCCACCACTGGTCTAGTCATAGAAGATTTGAAGATTTGAAGTGTCTAAGTCTTGAAGTCCTTGAAGTGTTGAAGTCTGAGGTGTTTGGCACTTTTATACCATACAATCCTTTGTTTCAAGGGACCCTCCCACCAGGCTTGTTGATTGGCCGGTGGAGAAGTGTGCGTACCTAGAGACATTTCTCACCTGTCCACTGGGGACAGTCAGGTATCACAAATATTGGTGTCTTAATGATGAGTTATAATTTGATGGAAACCAAAATGTCTTTAGGTAACAAATATATACGTCCTATTCCAGTCTAGGTGATCTCACTACTAATTCTTGGACAAGGACCATACAAAGATGGAAATACATTCGCTTTCTCATTTCCCTGATATTTAATCTGTTTTGGAATAGCTGATTTCCTTTGGAAATGTACAATTGACCCCAATTCACAAATCTTCTTCTTCATCATTTCACACTTCATTGAGTGGGATGCAATACCTAACCTTCTGAAAGATATTTTCCCTTGATAAAGTGTTAGTAATCTGCCTTTTGATCATGTCTCTGTTGGTATCAAACTTTATATTTCCAATGTCCCGGCTCTCAGCGCAAGGGTCACATGACTGGGAAACCCTTTATTGACCTGCCCTATGGTGTAGGAATTGGGGGGAATAGACCAGACGGGAATTAATCCTCAGGATTCAATAGTTATTGTGACATTTCCAGGAGTCTGTTCATCACACTTTCCAAGGTATTGTGTGAGCTTTCAGACAATCAGGTTTGGTTCCCCACTTCCAGACCTCGTATATGTTCTCCTGCAGACCTCCCAGTAGTGGTGTGACCCCCTATAATGAAGTCTCCTGGCTTCTCATAGACAATGGGACTTGTTTACATGACATACACCTGCAAGGTCTTAGAATGACCACAATCGCATCCCACCGTTGTCTTTTCTGGGACTTTGTTTCATCACCTGTAGAAGGTCACATAGTGATCTTGGGTCGGGAACACATTCTTCCACTCATTGTGTGTGTGTGGTAATCTCTGGAAATATCCCATGAAATTCCCCCGAGAATGTTACCCCTGACAGTCAGCCGGGATTCACAATTTTGGGATAATATCATTTTCTTCATAACCATTCTCCCAAAAGTCACTACAGTAGGAGGTCAGAGGAGCCATTTCCTAGTTCCCTTGAGGGTGGAATTGTAAGCTCCTCAGAGACCAAGCTGCCTGATGTGGGCGGAGTCCTGGTTTGGGGGAACCAATCAGCTCCTGTCTAGTAATCCTCTTTGTCTTTGTATTTTAGTCCATGGCCGGGAGATGAGGAAAACCTCCGAGGATTGTCTCACTTTGTCTCCAGACTGGAAAGTAGAAGATGAGGACATCACACAGTATAGTCCAGGAGAAAACCCGGCTCCCTCCAATGTCCATCCGGCACCACCCAGTGTAGATAGACCATCGGATTCCTCGTATCCTGAGGAACCTCAGACTGTGCGGGACCGGGCCGGCCTTCCAACAGGGAAGAGGTTCTCCTGTCCTGAGTGCGGGAAATGTTTCCAATTTAAATCCAATCTTAATCAGCATATAAAATCTCACACGGGGGAGAAGTCGTATTCCTGCCCTGAGTGCGGGAAATGTTTCCAATATAAATCCCGTCTTAATGTGCATATAAGATGTCACACGGGAGAGAAGCCGTTTTCCTGTCCTGAGTGCGGGAAATGTTTTCAATATAAATCCCGTCTTAATGTGCATATCAGATCTCACACGGGAGAGAAGCCGTATTCCTGTCCTGAGTGCGGGAAATGTTTTCAATATAAATTCCATCTTAATAGGCATGAAAGAGCTCACATGGGAGAGAAGCCATATTCCTGTCCTGAGTGCGGGAAATGTTTCCAATATAAATCCCGTCTTAATAGGCATGAAAGAGCTCACACGGGAGAGAAGCCGTATTCCTGTCCTGAGTGCGGGAAATGTTTCCAATATAAATCCCGTCTTAATGTGCATATCAGATCTCACACGGGAGAGAAGCCGTATTCCTGTTCTGAGTGCGAGAAATGTTTCCAATATAAATCCAATCTTATTGAGCATATAAGATCTCACACGGGAGAGAAGCCGTATTCCTGTTCTGAGTGCGGGAAATGTTTTTCAAAGAAGTCCTATCATCACTCACATCAAAGATCTCACACGGGGGAGAAGCCGTATTCCTGTCCTGAGTGCGGGAAATGTTTTTCAAAGAAGTCCTATCTTCACTCGCATCAAAGATCTCACACGGGGGCGAAGCCGTATTTCTGTCTTGAGTGCGGGAAATGTTTTTCACAGAAGTCCCATCTTCACTCACATCAAAGATCTCACACGGGGGAGAAGCCGTATTCCTGTCTTGAGTGCGGAAAATGTTTCCAATATAAATCCAAACTTATTGAGCATATAAGATCTCACACGGGGGAGAAGCCGTATTCCTGTTCTGAGTGCGGGAAATGTTTTGTAGAAAAATCAACACTTATCATACATCAGAGGTCTCACAGAGGGGAGAAGCCACATTCCTGTCCTGAGTGTGGAAAATGTTTTTCAAAGAAGTCCTATCTTCACACACATCAAAGATCTCACACGGGGGAGAAGCCGTATTTCTGTCCTGAGTGCGAGAAATGTTTTTCAACGAAGTCCAATCTTCACAAACATCAGAGATCTCACACGGGGGAGAAGCCATGTTCCTGTCCTGAGTGCGGGAAATGTTTTTCAGCGAAGTCCTCTCTTTACAAACATCAAAGATCTCACACGGGGAAGAAGCCGTATTCCTGTCCTGAGTGCGGGAAATGTTTCCAATATAAATCCGATCTTAATATGCATGAAAGATCTCACACGGGGGAGAAGCCGTATTCCTGTTCTGAGTGCGGGAAATGTTTCCAATCTAAATCTAAACTTAATGTGCATATAAGATCTCACACGGGGGAGAAGCCGTATTCCTGTTCTGAGTGCGGGAAATGTTTCCAATCAAAATCTAAACTTAATGTGCATAAAAGATCTCACACGGGGGAGAAGCCGCATTCCTGTTCTGAGTGCGGGAAATGTTTCCAATCTAAATCTAAACTAAATGTGCATATAAGATCTCACACGGGGGAGAAGCCGTATTCCTGTTCTGAGTGCGGGAAATGTTTTGTAGAAAAATCAATACTTATCAAACATCAGAGGTCTCACACAGGGGAGAAGCCATATTCCTGTCCTGAGTGCGGGAAATGTTTTGCAGGAAAATCAGCACTTATCATACATCAGATGTCTCACACAGGGGAGAAGCCACATTCCTGTCCTGAGTGCGGGAAATGTTTCCAATCTAAATCTCAACTTAATGTGCATAAAAGATCTCACACGGGGGAGAAGCCGTATTCCTGTTCTGAGTGCGGGAAATGTTTTGTAGCAAAATCAACACTTCTCATACATCACAGGTCTCACACGGGGGAGAAGCCATATTCCTGTCCTGACTGTGGGAAATGTTTTTCCTATAAGTTCTATCTTTCCAGACATCAGAGATCTCACACTGGAGAGAAGCCGTATTCCTGTCCTGAGTGCGGGAAATGTTTTTCACAGAATTCCTATCTTCACATGCATCAGAGGTATCACACGGAGGAGAAGCCACATTTTTGTCCTGAGTGCGGGAAATGTTTCCAATATAAATCTCAACTTAATGTGCATAAAAGATCTCACACGGGGGAGAAGCCGTATTCCTGTCCTGAGTGCGGGAAATGTTTTTCCTATAAGTTCTATCTTTCCACACATCAGAGATCTCACACGGGGGAGAAGCCACTTTCCTGTCCAGAGTGAGGGAAATGTTCCTCACTGAAGTCCTGTCTTCCTGTACATCAGGAATTATATTGTGGTAGACAGATCAGACCGGGGTTAGTCCTTATTGGGGGGCGGAATGGGGAAAGATGGGGGAGGGCTATGGCAGATGATAAGAAGGTTCCCATGTTACAAACAACCAGTGGAATTGGTACCATTTGTATGAGAATAAAAAAATACACAAAATCCATGTGAACAAGGTGTCAGTGAATGAAGGTGTCAATGAATGAAGGAGGTATCAGTGAATGAAGGAAGTATCAGTGATTGGACAAGGTGTCAGTGAATGAAGGAGGTGTCAGTGAATGAACAAGGTGTCAGTGAATGGAGGAGGTGTCAGTGAATGAAGGAGGTGTCAGTGAATGGAAGTGTTTCTTCCCCAATGCCAGAAGTCTGCCCAGCACAATAGGTGAGTTGGAAGGTTTGGTGAATGAAGAGAACTAGGATTGGATTGGTATTGCTGAATCTTGGCTTCATTCCTCACATGACTGGGCCATTCATATTCCTGGCTAGGTTCTCTTTCGGAGAGACGGGGGAAATAGGAAAGAGGGTGGAGTCAGTCTGTATTAGGAAAGGGGGTGGAGTCTGCCTGTAATAGGAAAGGGGGTGGAGTCTGTCTCTATGTGAGAAGTGATCTCAGCGAGTGTGAGAGGACCTAGGTGATGGAGAGTGTGATGAGGCTGAAGTATTATGGGTGGAGCTGCACTTGGGGGGCGGTACTACAAAGGTCATCATTGGAGTTTGTTATAGGCCTTCCAGTGTTAATGAGGAGGGGGAGACTCAGCTCCTCCCACAGATGGAAAGGACGGGGACAGTGATAATAATGGGGGATGTTAACTACCCGGAAACTGACTGGAGTAATGGGACTGCAGGAACAGTTAAAGGGCAAAAATGTATAAACCTACTACAGGACAATTGTATGGTTCAGTTCATAGAGGCCCCAACTAGGAATGATGCTCTGCTGGACCTGTGTCATAGAGGCCCCAACTAGGAATGATGCTCTGCTGGACCTGTGTCATAGAGGCCCCAACTAGGAATCATGCTCTGCTGGACCTGTGTCATAGAGGCCCCAGCTAGGAATGATGCTCTGCTGGACCTGGTCATAGAGGCCCCAGCTAGGAATGATGCTCTGCTGGACCTGTGTCATAGAGGCCCCAACTAGGAATGATGCTCTGCTGGACCTGTGTCATGGAGGCCCCAGCTAAGAATGATGCTCTGCTGTGCCTGTGTCATAGAGGCCCCAGCTAAGAATGATGCTCTGCTGGACCTGGTCATAGAGGCCCCAACTAGGAATGATGCTCTGCTGGACCTGACCTGCGTTATAGAGGCCCCAACTAGGAATGATGCTCTGCTGGACCTGGTCATAGAGGCCCCAACTAGGAATGATGCTCTGCTGGACCTGTGTCATAGAGGCCCCAACTAGGAATCATGCTCTGCTGGACCTGGTCATAGAGGCCCCAACTAGGAATGATGCTCTGCTGGACCTGTGTCATAGAGGCCCCAACTAGGAATCATGCTCTGCTGGACCTGACCTGCGTTATAGAGGCCCCAACTAGGAATGATGCTCTGCTGGACCTGGTCATAGAGGCCCCAACTAGGAATCATGCTCTGCTGGACCTGTGTCATAGGGGCCCCAACTAGGAATGATGCTCTGCTTGACCTGTGTCATAGAGGCCCCAGCTAGGAATGATGCTCTGCTGGACCTGTGCCATAGAGGCCCCAGCTAGGAATCATGCTCTGCTGGACCTGTGTCATAGAGGCCCCAGCTAGGAATGATGCTCTGCTGGACCTGGTCATAGAGGCCCCAGCTAGGAATGATGCTCTGCTGGACCTGGTCATAGAGGCCCCAGCTAGGAATGATGCTCTGCTGGACCTGTGTCATGGAGGCCCCAGCTAAGAATGATGCTCTGCTGGACCTGGTCATAGAGGCCCCAACTAGGAATGATGCTCTGCTGGACCTGTGTCATAGAGGCCCCAACTAGGAATGATACTCAGCTTGACCTTTTTCATAGAGGCCCCAACTAGGAATGATGCTCTGCTGGACCTGTGTCATAGAGGCCCCAACTAGGAATGATGCTCTGCTGGACCTGTGTCATAGAGGCCCCAACTAGGAATGATGCTCTGCTGAACCTGTATCATAGAGGCCCCAACTGGGAATCATGCACTGCTGGACCTGTGTCATAGAGGCCCCAACTAGGAATGCTGCCCTGCTGGACCTGTGTCATAGAGGCCCCAACTAGGAATGATGCTCTGCTGTGTCATAGAGGCTCCAACTAGGAATGATGCTCTGCTGGACCTGGTCATAGAGGCCCCAACTAGGAATGATGCTCGACTGGACCTGGTCATAGAGGCCCCAACTAGGAATGATGCTCGACTGGACCTGGTCATAGAGGCCCCAACTAGGAATGATGCTCTGCTGGACCTAGCCATAGAGGCCCCAACTAGGAATGATGCTCTGCTGGACCTGTGTCATAGAGGCCCCAACTAGTAATGATGCTCTGCTGGACCTGGTCATAGAGGCCCCAGCTAGGAATGATGCTCTGCTGGACCTGTGTCATAGAGGCCCCAGCTAGGAATGATGCTCTGCTGGACCTGTGTCATAGAGGCCCCAACTAGGAATAATGCTCTGCTGGACCTGTGTCATAGAGGCCCCAACTAGTAATGATGCTCTGCTGGACCTGGTCATAGAGGCCCCAGCTAGGAATGATGCTCTGCTGGACCTGTGTCATAGAGGCCCCAGCTAGGAATGATGCTCTGCTGGACCTGTGTCATAGAGGCCCCAGCTAGGAATCATGCTCTGCTGGACCTGTGTCATAGAGGACCCAGCTAGGAATGATGCTCTGCTGGACCTGTGTCATAAAGGCCCCAACTAGGAATCAAGCTCTGCTGGACCTGTGTCATAGAAGCCCCAACTAGTAATGATGCTCTGCTGGACCTGTGTCATAGAGGCCCCAACTAGGAATGATGCTCTGCTGGACCTGTGTCATAGAGGCCCCAACTAGGAATGATGCTCTGCTGCACCTGTGTCATAGAGGCCCCAACTAGGAATCATGCTCTGCTGGACCTGTGTCATAGAGGCCCCAACTAGGAATGATGCTCTGCTGGACCTGTGTCATAGAGGCCCCAACTAGGAATGATGCTCTGCTGGACCTGTGTCATAGAGGCCCCAACTAAGAATGATGCTCTGCTGGACCTGTGTCATAGAGGCCCCAACTAGGAATGATGCTCTGCTGGGCCTGTGTCATAGAGGCCCCAACTAGGAATCATGCTCTGCTGGACCTGTGTCATAGAGGCCCCAACTAGGAATGATGCGCTGCTGGACCTGTGTCATAGAGGCCCCAACTAGGAATCATGCTCTGCTGGACCTGTGTCATAGAGGCTTCAGCTCGGAATGATGCTCTGCTGGACCTGGTCATAGAGGCCCCAGCTAGGAATGATGCTCTGCTGTGTCATAGAGGCTCCAACTAGGAATGATGCTCTGCTGGACCTGGTCATAGAGGCCCCAACTAGGAATGATGCTCTGCTGGACCTGGTCATAGAGGCCCCAACTAGGAATGATGCTCTGCTGGACCTAGCCATAGAGGCCCAAACTAGGAATGATGCTCTGCTGGACCTAGCCATAGAGGCCCCAACTAGGAATGATGGTCTGCTGGACCTGTGTCATAGAGGCCCCAACTAGGAATCATGCTCTGCTGGACCTGTGTCATAGAGTCCCCAACTAGGAATCATGCTCTGCTGGACCTGTGTCATAGAGGCCCCAGCTCGGAATGATGCTCTGCTGGACCTGGTCGTAGAGGCCCCAGCTAGGAATGATGCTCTGCTGTGTCATAGATGCTCCAACTAGGAATGATGCTCTGCTGGACCTGGTCATAGAGGCCCCAACTAGGAATGATGCTCTGCTGGACCTGGTCATAGAGGCCCCAACTAGGAATGATGCTCTGCTGGACCTAGCCATAGAGGCCCCAACTAGGAATGATGGTCTGCTGGACCTGGTCATAGAGGCTCCAACTAGGAATGATGCTCTGCTGGACCTGGTCATAGAGGCCCCAACTAGGAATGATGCTCTGCTGGACCTGTGTCATAGAGGCCCCAACTAGGAATGATGCTCTGCTGGACCTGTGTCATAGAGGCCCCAACTAGGAATAATGCTCTTCTGGACTTGCGTTATAGAGGCCCCAACTAGGAATGATGTTCTGCTGGAGCTGGTCATAGAGGCCCCAGCTAGGAATGATGCTCTGCTGGACCTGGTCATAGAGACCCCAACTAGGAATGATGCTCTGCTGGACCTGTGTCATAGAGGCCCCAACTAGGAATGATGCTCTGCTGGACCTGTGTCATAGAGGCCCCAACTAGGAATCATGCTCTGCTGGACCTGTGTCATAGAGGCCCCAGCTCGGAATGATGCTCTGCTGGACCTGGTCGTAGAGGCCCCAGCTAGGAATGATGCTCTGCTGTGTCATAGATGCTCCAACTAGGAATGATGCTCTGCTGGACCTGGTCATAGAGGCCCCAACTAGGAATGATGCTCTGCTGGACCTGGTCATAGAGGCCCCAACTAGGAATGATGCTCTGCTGGACCTAGCCATAGAGGCCCAAACTAGGAATGATGCTCTGCTGGACCTAGCCATAGAGGCCCCAACTAGGAATGATGGTCTGCTGGACCTGGTCATAGAGGCTCCAACTAGGAATGATGCTCTGCTGGACCTGGTCATAGAGGCCCCAACTAGGAATGATGCTCTGCTGGACCTGTGTCATAGAGGCCCCAACTAGGAATGATGCTCTGCTGGACCTGTGTCATAGAGGCCCCAACTAGGAATAATGCTCTTCTGGACTTGCGTTATAGAGGCCCCAACTAGGAATGATGCTCTGCTAGAGCTGGTCATAGAGGCCCCAACTAGGAATGATGCTCTGCTGGACCTGGTCATAGAGACCCCAACTAGGAATGATGCTCTGCTGGACCTGTGTCATAGAGGCCCCAACTAGGAATGATGCTCTGCTGGACCTGTGTCATAGAGGCCCCAACTAGAAATGATGCTCTGCTGGACCTGGTCATAGAGACCCCAACTAGGAATGATGCTCTGCTGGACCTGGTCATAGAGACCCCAACTAGGAATGATGCTCTGCTGGACCTGGTCATAGAGGCTCCAACTAGGAATGATGCTCTGCTGGACCTGTGTCATAGAGGCCCCAACTAGGAATGATGCTCTGCTGGACCTGTGTCATAGAGGCCCCAACTAGGAATGATGCTCTGCTGGACCTGTGTCATAGAGGCCCCAACTAGGAATGATGCTCTGCTGGACCTGGTCATAGAGGCCCCAACTAGGAATGAAGCTCTGCTGGACCTGGTCATAGAAGCCCCAACTAGGAATGATGCTCTGCTGGTCATAGAGGCCCCAACTAGGAATGATGCTCTGCTGGACCTGGTCATCTCCAACCATGCAGAGATTATTACGAATGTCCATATATAGAACATCTGGGTAGCCGTGACCATAACATGATTTCATTGTTAGCTGTAAACAGCGAGCACATACGGGGAAAATAAAAACGCTGAACTTTAAGAGAGCTAATTCTCCAAGGCTGAGATCTGCTCTCCAAGACTTAGACTGGGAGGAATATTGGCATGGATGAACACAACACAGAAATGGGAGTTCTTCACAAAGACTGTATGTGACCACACTGCAGAATATATCCCCGTGGGCACCAAGTATAAAAGGCTACAAATCCAACCTCTGTGTCTTCCGGCCAAAGTGACAAAAGCCATAGATAAGAAGAAAAGAGCTTTTATTACAGATAACAATGAAGGAACGCCATCATCGTTTACACATTACAGAGAATAGAACAGAAGATGCAGAAAGGAAATAAAGGCACAAAAACTGAAAACAAACTACAGAAAGATATCAGGACCACCCCAAAACATTCCTCCAATCTATGAATAGTAGAAAGGTCCGGTCCCAGCATGTAGGCCCTTTACAGAACCATCTAGAGGGGGGGACAAAGAGAAGGACAATGTATGACATCCCTTCTTCAGCTCTGTGTATACAAAGGAGCACGGGGGGGCTCTTGTCCATAATGGGCGTGGTACTGACACCCCCCACATCATCCACATTGGCTCACAATTGATATGATCAGAAATATTATAGAATAGAATAAAGGTGAATAAAGCCCGTGGACCGGATGGCATACACCCACGGGGCCTTACAGAATCCAGCTCTGTCATCTCACAGCCATTGTTTCTCATTTTTAGGGACTCTTTAATGACTGGCATAGTACCACGGGATTGGTGTAAGGCCAATGTGGGGCCAATATTTATAAAGGGGACAAAATCTTTCCCAAGTAATTATAGAGCTGTTAGTGTCACTTCTATAGTTGGGAAGATACTGGAGAGTTTAATAAAAGACCACAGAGAGGAGTTCTTGCTGGAAACAAATATTGTAAGCCACGTACAGCGTGGATTCATGAAAGACAGAAGTTGTCACACAAATCTGATTTCTTATTATGAGGAGGTGAGCAAAACCTTGGACAGAGGGGTGGTGATGGACGTGGTATACTTGGACAGAGGGTGGCGGTGGACGTGGTATACTTGGACAGAGGGGCGTGGTGGACGTGGTATACTTGGACAGAGGGAAGGCGGTGGACATGGTATACTTGGACAGAGGAGTGGTGGTGGACGTGGTATACTTGGACAGAGGGCTGGCTGTGGACGAATACTTGGACAGAGGGGTGGCAGTGGATGTGGCATACTTGGACAGAGATGTGGACGTGGTATACTCGGACAGAGGGGTGGCGGTGGACGTGATATACTTGGACAGAGGAGTGGTGGTGGACGTGGTATACTTGGACAGAGGGGTGGCTGTGCACATGGTATACTTGGTGTCACGGAGCTGGTCCTTCTTTCCCCATCCTCCAGGTTTGCTGGCTGCCACCCCCCACCCCTCAGCAGCCCCTCACTCTTCTGTCCCATCCATTCTGGGACTTCTAGTCCTCCGTGACCCTGACACAGGCAGCCCTCAGCAGCCCCTCACCCCCTGGCTTGCAGTCTGGCCTCCTGCTGAAGGAATCCACAAACAGGCCCCCTCCTCCCTTCCCCCTCATGCACAAATTCCTGGGCTCCCTCGGCAGATCTGAGAGACAGGGCCCGTTGCCATGGTAACCCGACAGGAAGTATCCGGTTACCAACAAGGCACAGAGCTCTATACTTAAGAGAGAGCAAGAAACCCCCCCCGTGTGTTCTCCTGGCTGCGTGTGTGAGGGAAGGCTATGCTGAGGGCCAGCTTCTCTCATCCGACCATCCCCCGTCCTCCTCATCTCCTGGACTGTCTGTGCTGCCTGGAATCCCTGCACTGTGGAGGAATCTTCTGCTGTCCCCGTGCATCTGCCTGGCTGGATCTATCCCCTGCCTGGACTTAACCCCTTGTTCTCCGTGATCCTGCCTGGACTTAACCCCTTGCTCTCCGTGAACCTGCCTGGACTTAACCCTTCCCTGCCTGGAGCCTCCTGTGTGGACTAACCCTGTGGATTACCATTCCCCTGTTGTTCCATATTGCCTTCCAGAGAACTGTACTGTGTTGCTGTGTCTGGTGTGGATCTGTGGACTAAAGGAACTGTTGTCTGTGCCCCAAAAACCTCCCCAATAAAAGCACGTTGGGTTCCGTGCAATCTGTCTCTGTGTGCTCTCTGGTTCTCTTGACAACTGGTGGCAGCGGCGGGACGAGAGCACTTGAGATGGCAGATGAGAGTCTGCATACCATGGAAGCGGTGGCCCCGGAATATCAACACTGGATGGTAACCAGCTTACAAGAAAAGGCCAGAACTTTGGGCCTCAACTACAAGGGACTTACCAAAGATCAGTTGGTCCGGATGCTGGAGGAAGCCAGCCAACAGCAACGGGAAGATACGGGCACAGACAGGAGCCAAGCGGTCCTGAGAAGAGATGGACCAGAGCTTCAAAGCACAAGTGGCAAGAGCCCTTGGGTCATGTGGTACGAGGAAGAGATGGCCATTCTGGGGGAGGATGCCACCCTAGATAGGAAGATGGCAGCCATTGAAAAGGCTCAAAAGAGACAAACAGAGTGGGAAGCTGCAAAGAATCAAGCAGCTGCTCCTGTGGTGGTCCCTGTGGCACGGGAGGCCTAGAGAATATCCAGGAAGGACTTTAAGCACTACCAAGAGGACTTTGAATACCAGTGTGAACTACTGGAGGTCCCACCCACAGACTGGACTCGCAATGTGGTAGGGCTGCTTGAAGGAGGGGCTGCTGAAGCCTACCGAATGATGGACCCCCTCAAGAGACGGAACTATGAGGAGATAAAAAGGGCCGTACTGGACTACTACGCGGTCTCATCGGAGTCATATCGGGCCCAGTTCCGGACTAGCCCCCGCCTCCCAGAGGCCTCCTTCAAAATGTTTGCACACAAGTTGTCGGTAGCCTGCCGCCGGTGGCTGGAAGGGCAGAAGGCAACCTTCCCTGAGCAGATCATCCAGGCCATCCTGAAGGAACAATTCCTTTTCAAGTGCCCCCCCGAGCTCCGACAGTGGGTGCGTGAGCGGAAACCTGCCACCCTGGAAGAAGCTGCAGCCTTAGCGGATGAGGCTCTCCTCATTAACCCGCAATGGAAGAAGTCTGCGGCCGAGGCACCCCAAGTGGCCAGGATGCCCCATCCTACACCGGTGCCCTACACGCCTCCCCATCGCCGGATGGCCCCACAAACAGTGCCAGCGCTACGGCCCTTACTACCACCTCGTTCAGCCACCTCACAACAGGGCCCCAGACCGTCCTTAGATAGGCGGTGCTTTGGCTGTGGACAGATTGGTCACTACCAGGCCAGCTGCCCCGCCAGAAAAAAGACTCTCAGGCCTAGCTTGCCCCGGCCAGTGAATTCTGTGGATCTGTACCAAGCTCCCGAGGACTTGCCACCACCCCCTTCAGACTGGGATCTCGCTCCCGTGGACAAGGACACCCCCCCGGGAATCTTTGGCCTACAGCTAGTTGGGGCCCCTACCCAGAGCCTCCAAGGAAAGCACTTGCAAGAGGTCACTGTGGATGGACAAAAAGCGGTGGGCTTCCGAGACTCGGGCCTTCCTCACCATTGTGTACCCCCGAGTGGTGCACCCTGATGCTGTACAGCCTGGCCCTGGGATAGTGATTCAACTAGCAGGGGGCACCAAACGCTTCATCCCTCTTGCTACCGTCAATCTGGACTATGGCTTGGGGCCTAAACGCTGCAACGTGGGGGTAATGGGAGGACTGCCTGCAGATGTGCTTCTTGGGAATGATGTGGGCGATCTTCAATGCCACTTTGTGGGAGCCGTCACACGAAGTCAGGCCTGCCGGGAAACCGTTGAGAGGAAGGAGGCACCCCAGAATGTGGGTGGACCTCCGCTGCCCGTGGTGAGTGACTCAACTCTGACTGCTGACAATGCTGGGGTGACATGGGACCGGGAAAAGTTTCAAGGGGACTTAGCCACCGACTCTACTCTGACAAGCTTCTGGACCCAAGCAGGGCTGACTGGTCCGGGGACCGGCGAAAGGAGAGTGCAGGAAAATGGGTTGCTGTACCGGGTGGTGGAGACCGACGCCGAAGGAGGGCCCCAGACCGTGGCTAAACAGCTGATAGTTCCCCAACAATTCCAGACCCAACTGCTACACCTTGCTCACGATATTCCCATGGCTGGGCATCAAGGAAAGCTACGAACCGAAAGGAGGTTGGCCCAGGCCTTCTATTGGCCTGGGATGTCCCAATCGGTACCTGCGATACCTGTCAGCAACATGGAAGAACAGGTGGCCTGCGGGCCCCCCTACAGCCCCTACCCATTATTGAGGAGCCATTCCAACGAGTAGCTATTGACATTCTGGGCCCCTTAGCTCGCCCCAGCAAATCTGGAAAGCGGTACATCCTGACCATCGTGGACTATGCTACTCGTTATCCCCAAAGCAGTCGCCCTGTCCAGCATCACAGCTCCCAAAGTTCGAGTGGACTTCCCTGCTGAAATCCTGTCAGATCAGGGGACTCAGTTCATGTCAGGCCTTGTTCAGTCCCTCTGGCAGACCTGTGGAGTGCGGGCCATCCGGCCAACCCCCAATCACCCCCAGACCAATGGACTGTGTGAACGCTTCAACGGGACCCTGAAGGCCTTGCTACGGGCCTTTGTAGACCTAGAGCCAGACTGGGAAAGATACCTGCCCCACCTCCTCTTTGCCTATCGGGAGGTGCCGCAGGAATCTACCGGATTTTCCCCCTTTGAACTGCTGTATGGGCGGAAAATCCGCGGCCCCCTGACCCTACTGAAGGAATACTGGGAGGGTCAACTACCAGATACCGGGGTCCCTGTGGTGCCCTATGTCTTGGAACTGCGTGAAAAGATGGGACAACTAGCCAGCCTAGCAGATGACCATCTCCAAGCAGCCCCGGTCCGGCAAAAGACATTACAGGATTACAATACTAGTACAGGCGTACCTCGGTGTCCCAACGTCTCGGTTAACATAATTTTTGGTTTACGAATGAAAATCCATTGAAAATAACGCCTCGGTTTACACAATTGTTAATAATTTTTTTTGCAATACAAAGTGTATGTCGGCGCTGATTTTCAAATGCAAATGTCGCCTTTTTTCTTTCTTCACTATAGTTCACAAGCTTAGAAGTCACTTTCCCCGAAGTTACAGAAAACTTTGTATCTTTTATTAAACTCAAAGTAAACATTGTTTCCTTTAGGGATATAAATTCCAAGAAAACTTTCTCTTTTAGCCGGGGGAAGTGACAGGTGAATTTCTGAGCTATAGTGAAGGAAAAAAGGGAGAATTACATTTAAAAACCAGCACCATAATAAATAAAAAATGGCATGGGGTCCCCCCTCCCATCCACACCAAGCCCTTCGGGGGTCCCCCCTCCCATCCACACCAAGTCCTTCGGGGGTCCCCCCTCCCATCCACACCAAGCCCTTCGGGGGTCCGCCCTCCCATCCACACCAAGCCCTTCGGGGGTCCCCCCTTCCATCCACACCAAGTCCTTCGGGGGTCCTCCCTCCCATCCACACCAAGCCCTTCGGGGGTCCCCCTTCCCATCCACACCAAGTCCTTCGGGTCTGGTATGGATATTAAGAGGAACTCCACACCAAAATTAAATAAAAAACAGCTTCGGGATCCCCCCAAAATCCATACCAGACCCTTATCCGAGCATTCAGCCCGGCAGGTCAGGAAAGGGGGGGGATGAGCTAGCCCCCCCCCCCTCCTGAACCATACCAGGCCACATGCTCTCAACATGGGGGGGTGCTTTGGGGCAGGGGGGCTCCCCCCCAAAGCACCTTGTCCCCATGTTAATGGGGACAAGGGCCTCTTCCGTTAGTGGGATAATTGGTCGGCCATTTTTTGGAATTTTAGCATATTTTGTTTATCAGTAAAGTTAGAAATTTTTTTTCCAACTTTACTGATAAAAACAATGTGCCAAAATCCCGAAAAATGGCCGACCAATTAACCCACTAACGGCCCGAAAATCGTTCGATTTTTTTTTCGGCAGAAAAATCGGCCGATTTTAGACCCATCTATGGCTTGCTTTAGATGGGTCTAAAATCGTCCGAAAAAAAAATTGGCTGATTTTCGGGCCATTAGTGGGTTAATTGGTCAGCCATTTTTGGGGATTTTGTAATTGGTAAATTTGGATAAAAATCGGCCGATTTTGCAGATTGGCCGATTTTAGCTGCAATGATCGGCAAATTGGCTGATCTTTTAACAGATAAAAAATCTGCACCTGCAAGAAAAAGAAGAAGAAAATGAAAAAGAAGAAGAAAATGAAAAAGAAGAAGAAAAAAAAGAAGAAGAAAAAGAAGAAAAAGGAAAAATGCAGGCCATAGATGGGGCGAAAACGGACCGTTTTTAAAAAAAAAAAAAAAAATGAAAAATCGGTTGTTCAATGGGCCGACGTTACCACCAATGGTAAAACAAATCGGCCGATTTTCGCCCCGTCTACGGCCGGCAAATATCATAGCAAAGTAATTCCTTCTGTCCCTGCAGAGAGCTGCGCTATTATATTAGACATTAAAAAGTATAAAGGTTGCAACATTGTATCTATATGTATCCGAATAAAAACATCTATATCCGGAATGGATACAAATAGATACAATGTTGCAACCTTTATACTTTTTAATGTCAAATATAATAGCGCAGCTCTCTGCAGGGACAGAAGGAATGTTTCAGCTCTCATCGGGGTTTCCCACTGACGGCTGAATTTTAAATTATTTCTGTGAATTAAATAATAAAAAAACAGCTTGGGGTCCCCCCTCCCATCCACACCAAGCCCTTCGGGGGTCCCCCCTCCCATCCACACCAAGCCCTTCGGGGGTCCCCCCTCCCATCCACACCAAGCCCTTCAAGGGTCCTCCCCCTCATCCATACCAAGTCCTTCAGGTCTGGTATGGATATTAAGGGGGAACTCCACACCGAAATTAAAAAAAAAAAACAGCGTGGGTCCCCCTCAATATCCATACCAGACCCTTATCCGAGCATGCAGCCCGGCAGGTCAGGAAAGGGGGGGGACGAGCAAGCCAGATTATCAGAATCTGGAAGCCCCCTTTAACAAGGGGGCCCCCAGATCCCGGCCCCCCCTACGTGAATGAGGATGGGGTACATGGTCCCGCGACTCATTCACAAAAAAACAAAGTGTGGTGTAAAAAAAACACAGTACAGGGTCTTTGACAAGTCCTTTATTAAAACAATGTCCCAACGTCAATTGCGGCGGCGGCAGGGACCCGAAAAAAGAAAAAAAGTTCCGCTCCCGTCGGAGGCTTCCAGCCTTGTGAAGAAGAGGCTAGCTGACAGTTCTTATATAGGTATGGGGCGGGGCCAGCCAGGGACATCATCCCCGCCCCTTACCTATGTAGGAATTGTCAGCCTGTCTCTCCACTGAGGCTAACTAGCTGAATGCGGGAGACAGTCTGACATTTCTTATATAGGTATGGGGCGGGGCCAGCCGGGAACAGCAAGCATGTGACATGGGGCGGGGTCACTCTGAAGATGTCCCCGGCTGGCCCCGCCCCATACCTATATAAGAAATGTCATCTAGCCTTTTCTTCACAAGGCTGGAAGCCTCGGACGGGAGCGGAACTTTTTTTTTTTTTTTTCGGGTCCCTGCCGCCGCCGTGATTGACGTTGGATCTACTTCGGGGGACATTGTTTTAATAAAGGACTTGTCAAAGACCCTGTACTGTGTTTTTTTACACCACACTTTTTTTTTTTGTGAATGAGTCTGCGGGACCATGTACCGCAGACTCCTTCACATAGGGGGGGGGGGCCGGGATCTGGGGGCCCCCTTGTTAAAGGGGGCTTCCAGATTCTGATAAGCCCCCCGCCCGCAGACCCCCACAACCACCGGCCAGGGTTGTGGGGAAGAGGCCCTTGTCCTCATCAACATGGGGACAAGGTGCTTTGGGGGGGGAGCCCCCCCTGCCCCAAAGCACCCCCCCCATGTTGAGGGCATGTGGCCTGGTATGGTTCAGGAGGGGGGGCGCTCGCTCGTCCCCCCCCTTTCCTGACCTGCCGGGCTGCATGCTCGGATAAGGGTCTGGTATGGATGGGAGGGGGGACCCCACGCTGGTTTTTTTTTTTATTGCGGACCTTTATTTTTACATTCAGCTGTCAAAATAAATATTATCCAGACCTTCAAAATAAGTAAAATCATCACAGAAATAATTATAAAGGATAAGAAACAAAAATAGAATCACTAGAACTAAGGAAATCCAATGAGAGTCCATAAAGATCTGCCGAGTGCTGGTTGTCACACACAGGAGACACCACCGAGTGCCGGCTGTCAGAGGACTCCACACACAGGAGACGCCACCGAGTGCCGGCTGTCAGAGGACTCCACACACAGGAGACGCCACCGAGTGCCGGCTGTCAGAGGACTCCACACACAGGAGACGCCACCGAGTGCCGGCTGTCAGAGGACTCCACACACAGGAGACGCCACCGAGTGCCGGCTGTCAGAGGACTCCACACACAGGAGACGCCACCGAGTGCCGGCTGTCAGAGGACTCCACACACAGGAGAAGCCACCGAGTGCCGGCTGTCAGAGGACTCCACACACAGGAGACGCCACCGAGTGCCGGCTGTCAGAGGATTCCACACACAGGAGACGCCACCGAGTGCCGGCTGTCAGAGGACTCCACACACAGGAGACGCCACCGAGTGCCGGCTGTCAGAGGACTCCACACACAGGAGACATGACCGAGTGCCGGCTGTCAGAGGACTCCACACACAGGAGACGCCACCGAGCGCCGGCTGTCAGAGGACTCCACACACAGGAGATGCGACCGAGTGCCGGCTGTCAGAGGACTCCACACACAGGAGACACCGAGTGCCGGCTGTCAGAGGACTCCACACACAGGAGATGCCACTGAGTGCCGGCTGTCAGAGGACTCCACACACAGGAGATGCGACCGAGTGCCGGCTGTCAGAGGACTCCACACACAGGAGACACCGAGTGCCGGCTATCAGAGGATTCCACACACAGGAGACGTGACCGAGTGCCGGCTGTCAGAGGACTCCACACACAGGAGACGCCACCGAGTGCCGACTGTCAGAGGACTCCACACACAGGAGACGCCACCGAGTGCCGGCTGTCAGAGGACTCCACACACAGGAGACGCCACCGAGTGCCGGCTGTCAGAGGACTCCCCACACAGGAGACACCACCGAGTGCCGGCTGTCAGAGGACTCCACACACAGGAGACGCCACCGAGTGCCGGCTGTCAGAGGACTCCACACACAGGACACGCCACCGAGTGCCGGCTGTCAGAGGACTCCACACAGAGATTTACTATTGAGCAGTGGCTAAAAAGCAAGCGCCTGCAGAGGATGTCTAACATGTGTTCTGCACATGCGCATTTATATCGGCCATAGACACTGCACGGGCGTCTAGATTTTCACTGTGTCGATTTCCTTTAAAAAAAGATTTTTAACACATTCTTAATTTTTTTGGAAATAGCAGATATTGTTTAAAGTGAAGTCCTGATATCTGGCACAGCAAATTTCTAAGTGAACGTCTCTGCAGTGATCTTTCATGGTGTTAGACGTGCCTCTTACCAAGTCTGCTTTGTGAGTCTGATTCCGGGCGTGTATCTCGTTAGTAAATTTGATTGGTGTCTATTTATGGGCGCTGCTCAATAGTAAATCTCGTTGCGGGGTAAAATAGACGGTCGCTCATAAAAATTGGATGTTCGCCCACCAATATGCACCCAAGCCCAATAGTAAATCAGGGCCTCTGGGTCGTCTGTCTCTCTCTCTCTGATATGTAGGACGGGACATTCTTGGTCATCAGTTTCTCTCTGATATGAAGGACGGGACGTTCTGGGTCGTCTGTGTCTCTAATATGAAGGACGGGACATTCTGGGTCGTCTGTCTCTCTCTGATATGAAGGACGGGACATTCTGGGTAGTCTGTCTCTCTGATATGAAGGATGGGACATTCTGGGTAGTCTGTCTCTCTCTGATATGAAGGACGGGACATTCTGGGTTGTCTGTGTCTCTAATATGAAGGACGGGACAATCTGGGTAGTCTATCTCAGTCTCTGATATGAAGGACGGGACATTCAGGGTTGTCTGTCTCTCTCTCTGATATGAAGGACGGGACATTCTGGGTAGTTTGTCTCTCTCTGATATGAAGGACGGGACATTCTAGGTAGTTTGTCTCTCTCTGATATGAAGGATGGGACATTCTGGGTAGTCTGTCTCTCTCTGATATGAAGGATGGGACATTCTGGGTAGTCTGTCTCAGTCTCTGATATGAAGGACGGGACATTCTGGGTTGTCTGTCTCAGTCTCTGATATGAAGGATGGGACATTCTGGGTAGTCTGTCTCTCTCTCTGATATGAAGGATGGGACATTCTGGGTAGTCTGTCTCTCTCTGATATGAAGGACGGGACATTCTGTGTAGTCTGTCTCTCTGATATGAAGGACGGGACATTCTGGGTAGTCTGTCTCTCTCTGATATGAA
Source organism: Staurois parvus (assembly GCF_062004578.1). Lineage (NCBI taxonomy): Eukaryota > Metazoa > Chordata > Amphibia > Anura > Ranidae > Staurois > Staurois parvus. The sequence continues at coordinate 417,739 of NW_028319192.1, read as the reverse complement.
AGATGGGACATTCTGGGTAGTCTGTCTCTCTCTCTGATATGAAGGATGGGACATTCTTGGTAGTCTGTCTTAGTCTCTGATATGAAGGACGGGACATTCTGGGTCATCTGTCTCTCTCTGATATGAAGGACGGGACATTCTGGGTCATCTGTCTCTCTCTGATATGAAGGACGGGACATTCTGGGTAGTCTGTCTCTCTGATATGAAGGACGGGACATTCTGGGTAGTCTGTCTCTCTCTCTGATATAAAGGACGGGACATTCTGGGTAGTCTGTCTCTCTCTGATATGAAGGACGGGACATTCTGGGTAGTCTGACTCTCTCTGATATGAAGGGCGGGACATTCTGGGTCGTCTGTCTCTCTCTCTGATATGAAGGACGGGACATTCTGGGTAGTCTGACTCTCTCTGATATGAAGGACGGGACATTCTGGGTAGTCTGTCTCTCTCTCTGATATAAAGGACGGGACATTCTGGGTAGTCTGTCTCTCTCTGATATGAAGGACGGGACATTCTGGGTAGTCTGACTCTCTCTGATATGAAGGACGGGACATTCTGGGTCGTCTGTCTCTCTCTCTGATATGAAGGACGGGACATTCTGGGTAGTCTGACTCTCTCTGATATGAAGGACGGGACATTCTGGGTAGTCTGTCTCTCTCTGATATGAAGGACGGGACATTCTGGGTAGTCTGTCTCTCTCTGATATGAAGGACGGGACATTCTGGGTAGTCTGTCTCGCTCTGATATGAAGGACGGGACATTCTGGGTAGTCTGTCTCTCTCTCTGATATGAAGGATGGGACATTCTGGGTAGTCTGTCTCTCTCTGATATGAAGGATGGGACATTCTGGGTCATCTGTCTATCTCTCTGATATGAAAGACGGCACATTCTGGGTAGTCTGTCTCTCTCTGATATGAAGGATTGAGACATTCTGGGTAGTCTGTCTCTCTCTCTGAAATGAAGGATGGGACATTCTGGGTAGTCTGTCTCTCTCTCTGATATGAAGGACGGGACATTCTGGGTAGTCTGTCTTAGTCTCTGATATGAAGGGTGGAATATTCTGGGTAGTCTGTCTGATTTTGGGGGTCTCTGTTATATTGGGTGTTCTGTGTCTTTAAGACTTTTCTATCTGTAGTAAAATATATTTGTTAAACAGTTGGTTACATAAGAGTTAGGCTTATTGTTTCTTACTTTTTATTAGTTAATTTGGCTCCTCCCTGATATCTCTGTAAGGTAATACAATGCAGGAATGGGTATTAGGGGACATTTCTCGGGGCTGCAGTTCCTCTGAACTCCACAAGATGGTGATCTCATTTCTACTAACCAGACAGGACTTCTCTAGAATACAGACAGGAAGTGATGTCAGGAACAGACAGGAAGTGATGTTAGGAACAGACAGGAAGTGATGTGGAATAAAGACAGGCTGTGCCATGCGGTGTGAAGGAGATCGGAGACATTGCAGGGAGTAGCAGCAGAGGAGGTAATAAGATGTTATGTTCTATTTACACCCAGTAACCCCCCGTCATGTCCATCCTCTTCCTCCATAGTCATGTCCGTCCTCTTCCTCCATAGTCATGTGATGTCTTTTATCTCCAGCAGATGATACACATCAATATTTAGAAGGACACAAGGACCTCTACAAGGACGTCATGATGGACAATCAGCCGCCCCTCACATCACCGGGTAAGAGGAGACTTTATTGTAAAGGAGAGAGCAGTACGGAGGATCCACCTAGATCCCCCATCATCTGATAAACACATAGAAACAATGGATTCAGTCAGTGTGTGTGTTTCCTACAGATGGATCCAGTCATGGGAACCCACCAGAGAGATGTCCCCGTCCTCTGTATTCCCGGGATTCCACACAGGAAGGTCACACGATCCCTCACCATCATCAGGTAGATGAGGAACAATCACTGATAGTATCATTAGGATCTGTACATTATCTGCATTGTTACCATTTTTACATTACATTACATTACATTGAGTTTATATAGCGCCAAAGGGTTTGCTCAGCGCTGTACAATAGAGGGGGGGACAATACATAAAACATTACAGCAACTACGAACAGCACACGAGGGGTTGTTGACCATTGATGTCATTTTTATTATATATTCAGAGTGGAAACCTGAGAGATTCTACAGTTGAAGTTAAAGAAGAGATAAAAGAGGAGGAGGATGGGGGGATGGAGGAGTCAGAGCTTCTAAGAGAACACAAAGATCTGTACCAGGACACCATGGTGGAGTCATCCAGCTACAGGAACCCACCAGAGAGATGTCCCCGTCCTCTGTATTCCCGGGATTCCACACAGGAAGGTCACACCATCCCTCACCATCATCAGGTAGATTATTATTATACAGGATTTATATGGCGGCAGAAGGTTTGCTCAGCGCTGTACATTATAGTGGGGACAGAACATGAGACAATACAGTAACAATACAATACAAGAGGGGATCGAGGGCCCTGATCCTTGGAGCTTACAATCTAGGAGGGAGGGGGTAGTGGTACAGGAGGAAGTGGTTGTGGGGGATGGAGTGGTAGGAGGAGTGGAGGAGATCGGCTGTTAGGTGGGGGTGGGGTAGGCTTCCCTGAAGAGATGGGTTTTCAGGGTGTGCCTAAAGGTGAGGAGGGTAGGTGACAGTCTGATGGATTGGGGTAGTGAGTTCCAGAGGATGGGGGAAGGCCTGGAGAAGTCCTGCAGTCGGGCATGGGAGGTGGAGACCAGGGAGCTAGAAAGTAGGAGGTCTTGTGAGGAGCGGAGATTACGGGTTGGGTGGTATTTGGGTATCAGGTCGGTGAGGTAGTTTGGGGCGGAGTTATGAATGGCTTTGTATGTCAGAGTTAGTAGTTTGAATTTAATGAGTTGGGCAATTGGGAGCCAATGGAGGGAATGACAGAGGGGGGTGGAGGCCAGTGGAGGGAATGACAGAGGGGGGTGGAGGCCAGTGGAGGGAATGACAGAGGGGGGTGGAGCCAGTAGAGGGAATGACAGAGGGGGGTGGAGCCAGTAGAGGGAATGACAGAGGGGGGTGGAGCCAGTAGAGGGAATGACAGAGGGGGGTGGAGCCAGTAGAGGGAATGACAGAGGGGGGTGAAGGCCAGTGGAGGGAATGACAGAGGGGGGTGGAGCCAGTGGAGGGAATGACAGAGGGGGGTGGAGGCCAGTGGAGGGAATGACAGAGGGGGGTGGAGGACACTGAGTGGAGGCCAGTGGAGGGAATGACAGAGGGGGGTGGAGGACACTGAATGGAGGCCAGTGGAGGGAATGACAGAGGGGGGTGGAGGACACTGAATGGAGGCCAGTGGAGGGAATGACAGAGGGGGGTGGAGGACACTGAATGGAGGCCAGTGGAGGAAATGACAGAGGGGGTGGAGGCCAGTGGAGGGATTGGCAGAGATGGGTGGCAGAAGCGGAGCGGTTGGTAAGGTGGATGAGTCTGGCCGCTGAGTTCAGGATAGCCTGTGATGAGGTAGGCTGGTGAGGAGGGGAGGCCGGTGGTGCGGGATGGCCGGTGGTGCGGGATGGCCGGTGGTGCGGGATGGCCGGTGGTGAGGTCGGCCGGTGAGGAGGGAGGCCGGTGAGGACAGAGGCCGGTTGTGCGGGATGGCCGGTTGTGCGGGATGGCCGGTTGTGCGGGATGGCCGGTGAGGAGGGATGGCCGGTGAGGACAGAGGCCAGTGGTGCGGGAGGCTGGTGATGAGGTCGGCCGGTGAGGAGGTAGTTGCAATAGTCTACACGTGAGATGATAATGGGGTAGATGATGACAATTATTGGTAGGTGGGATTTATACTCGGCATGTTTGTTACAATGAATGTTTTATTATATCTTTCAGAGTGGAATCCTCGGGGATGATAATATTGATGGTAAAGAAGAGTATAAAGAGGAGGATGAGGAGGATGGAGTGATGGAGGAGTTTTCAGAAGGACACAAGGAGATGATGGAGCCACCTAATACCAGGAACCCCCCAGAGAGATGTCCCCGTCCTCTGTATTCCCGGGATTCCACACAGGAAGGTCACACCATCCCTCACCATTGCAAGGTTGGTGGGATGAAGCATCTAGAACATGGATTCATACAGACAATGTGTGGAGTTTCTGTGACCTTCTATCTTCCAGATGATATTTCCTCTCCTTCTCTTGATGTAGAGTGGAGATCCAATCGATATAGAATTTGAGGTGAAAGCAGAAGAAGAAGAGGCGTATGTGAGGGATGATCAGCAGTCTATGGAGGAGGATGGAATAACGGGGACATTTATAGAGGAGGACACTCCTACAGAGATCAGCACAGGTGGGTCATGAACACCAAATCCATTCCTCCACCCATACTGCTCACTGATTGGTCCAGAGTAGGGCGGGGGCGGGGTGATATCAGCCTGTAATACATCAGAAGAAACAATGCCGTCCCGATTGATCCGGTAAACGTATCTGGATTATATCTGCGACTCACTTCATTAAAAGCGTGGATTGTAAACCTGAAATACTGGAACTCAGAAAAAATGGCGGCTGACTGGCGCATTACCGCCTACAAAGTGGTTCCTTCCATCCCATGCGGAGTCATGTGACCTACAAACGTTCAATCCCATGTTGTATGTATTAGATCACACGGGTCATAGAAAGATTGTCATTCACATGGTGGACGTGCTGTAATCATAGAGGGGAGTGGAGGACAGTGGAGGGAATGACAGAGGGGGGTGGAGAACACTGAATGGAGGTCAGTGGAGGGGTTGGCAGAGAGGGGTGGAGGTCAGTGGAGGGATTGGTAGAGAGGGGTGGAGGTCAGTGAAGGGAATGACAGAGGGGGGTGGAGGGATTGGCAGAGATGGGTGGAGGTCAGTGAAGGGATTGGCAGAGAGGGGTGAAGGTCAGTGGAGGGATTGGCAGAGAAGGGTGGAGGACACTGAATGGAGGTCAGTGGAGGGATTGGCAGAGAGGGGTGGAGGTCAGTGGAGCGATTGGCAGAGAGGGGTGAAGGTCAGTGGAGGGATTGGCAGAGAGGGGTGGAGGACAGTGAATGAAGGCCAGTGGAGGGAATGACAGAGGGGGGTGGAGGTCAGTGGAGGGATTGGCAGAGAGGGGCGGCAGTCACTGATTGGTTGGTAAGGTGTATGAGTCTAGCAGCAGCATTCATAATAGACTGAAGGGGGTGTGGCCTGTGTGACGGTAGACCAGTGAGGAGGAAGTTGCAGTAATGGAGGCGGGATATAACAAGGCGTGGATGAGTTTGTGGTGTCATTGGTCAGGAAGGGGCGGAGTTTGGCGATGTTCCGGGGGTTGAGGCGGCAGGATTTAGCCGGTGATTGGATGTGGGGCCCGGAAGGAGGGGTCAGAGTCTAGGGTGACGCCCAGCACCCCGGCATGAGGGGCTTATTAGAGGCTCAGTGCGCTTCCTATAGGGGTGTATGAGACCTGCGTCCCGTATCACTGACCGTATACAACATAGTATATACTATATACCACCTAGAGCCCAAACATTTCCCTCACACTCGGGCTGCAGGCAGAACAACCAACGTTCCCGATTCCCATCTAAAGTCACTCAGCCAATCAGACTGTTACTGGCCACCGGAGGAAGTGAGCCGTGTCTCTGAAATCACCGAAAAGACTCCTTAGAACGGTTGCCTCGTCATATTCTAGATTGCCTCGTGCTCATCCAAGATGGAGCTGCATCTCATGTCTCTTCCCTCCTCGTGGATACCGCACCCTATGAAGACGCCGAGCGTGATGACGTCATATCCCGTTTCCCTGCATTCATCATTTTTCCATGATTTAATCCCTCGGAGGTAATAAATACAACATGGCATTGAAGGTTTGTAGGTCACATGACTCCACATGGGATGGAATGAACCACTTTGTTCAGCCTGTAATCCCGGGTCACTTCCCTGAGCTGTGTCCCCCGTCCTGTATTCCTGGATTTCTCTCCCATAATCTTCCTTCTCTGTTATCTGCTGACTGTGCCGGGTGGAGGGATATGTCTGTAGTGTCTCAGACCCAAGTCACTGAGTGCAGTCTCAGGAGATGGGAGGCAGCGGTGTGGGACCTACATAGTTACATAGTTAGTCTGGCTGAAAAAAGACATCCATCTAGTTGTACCATTAATAATAAAAGTTATAATCCGACACCCACAGCTGATCCACCAGAAGGCAAAACCCAGCAAAGCACGATCCGATCTCCTCCTGCAGGAGAAACATTCCTCCCTGACCCCCCCGAGAGGCAATCGGATATTCCCGGGATCAACTTTCCCTATAAATGTTATATTCTGTGTATCCAAGAAAGGATCCAGGACTTTCCTACAGCAATCCCCCCTTATGTATTATACATGGAGATCATATCCCCCCTTATGTATTATACATGGAGATCATATCCCCCCCTTATGTATTATACATGGAGATCATATCCCCCCTTATGTATTATACATGGAGATCATATCCCCCCCTTATGTATTATACATGGTGATCATATCCCCCCCTTATGTATTATACATGGAGATCATATCCCCCCTTATGTATTATACATGGAGATCATATCCCCCCTTATGTATTATACATGGAGATCATATCCCCCCTTATGTATTATACATGGAGATCATATCCCCCCCTTATGTATTATACATGGAGATCATATCCCCCCCTTATGTATTATACATGGAGATCATATCCCCCTTATGTATTATACATGGAGATCATATCCCCCCCCCTTATGTATTATACGTGGAGATCATATCCCCCCCCTTATGTATTATACATGGTGATCATATCCCCCCTTATGTATTATACATGGAGATCATATCCCCCCCCCCTTATGTATTATACATGGAGATCATATCCCCCCTTATGTATTATACATGGAGATCATATCCCCCCTTTATGTATTATACATGGAGATCATATCCCCCCCCCTTATGTATTATACATGGAGATCATATCCCCCCTTATGTATTATACATGGAGATCATATCCCCCCTTATGTATTATACATGGAGATCATATCCCCCCCTTATGTATTATACATGGAGATCATATCCCCCCTTATGTATTATACATGGAGATCATATCCCCCCTTATGTATTATACATGGTGATCATATCCCCCTTATGTATTATACATGGAGATCATATCCCCCCCTTATGTATTATACATGGAGATCATATCCCCCTTATGTATTATACATGGAGATCATATCCCCCCCTTATGTATTATACATGGAGATCATATCCCCCCTTATGTATTATACATGGTGATCATATCCCCCCTTATCTATTATACATGGAGATCATATCCCCCCTTATGTATTATACATGGAGATCATGTCCCCCCTTATGTATTATACATGGAGATCATATCCCCCCTTATATATTGTGATTTTTAATATCAGACCCTATATTGTTTATAAATATATTAATAAGTTGGGGTCCCAACACTGAGCCTTGGGTTACCCCACTAATAACACTGAACCTTGGGGTACCCCACTGACACCCCCAGACCATGCAGCGTATGAATCATTAACCACTACTCTCTGAATACGATCTTTCAGTTTTCTATCCATTTATATTCAGATTTTTCCAGCCCATAGACTTTACCTTACACCTTAGCCGTGTGTGGGGAACTGTGTCCGAGTATACCACGTCCACCGCCACCCCTCTGTCCGAGTATACCACGTCCACCGCCACCCCTCTGTCCGAGTATATCACGTCCACCATCACCCCTCTGTCCAAGTATACCACGTCCACCGCCACCCCTGTGTCCGTGTGTACCACGTCCACCGCCACCCCTCTGTCCGAGTGTACCACGTCCACCGCCACCCCTCTGTCCGAGTGTACCACGTCCACCGCCACCCCTCTGTCCGAGTGTGCCACGTCCACCGCCACCCCTCTGTCCGAGTGTGCCACGTCCACCGCCACCCCTCTGTCCGAGTGTGCCACGTCCACCGCCACCCCTTTGTCCGAGTGTACCACGTCCACCGCCACCCCTCTGTCCACGGATTTCCTCACCTCCAATCTAACCGGTTTCATGATGGTTTAATCCCAGCTCACCTCTACATGTTGTCTACAGTAAACATTTCAGTTTCCACTGATTACAGAATACTAATACTGAGAGTCCTGACCCTTATACTATATAACTTGTACATTACATCCTCCTGACCCCTGCACTATATACTCCGTGTTGTACATTACATACTCCTGACCCCTGCACTATATACTCCATGTTGTACATTACATACTCCTGACCCCTGCACTATATACTCTGTGTTGTACATTACATCCTCCTGACCCCTGCACTATATACTCTGTGTTGTACATTCCATCCTCCTGACCCCTGCACTATATACTCCATGTTGTACATTACATCCTCCTGACCCCTGCACTATATACTCCATGTTGTACATTCCATACTCCTGACCCCTGCACTATATACTCTATGTTATACATTCCATACTCCTGACCCCTGCACTATATACTCCGTGTTGTACATTACATCCTCCTGACCCCTGCACTATATACTCCGTGTTGTACATTACATCCTCCTGACCCCTGCACTGTATAATCCGTGTTGTATATTCCATCCTCCTGACCCCTGCACTATATACTCCGTGTTGTACATTACATACTCCTGACCCCTGCACTATATACTCCGTGTTGTACATTACATACTCCTGACCCCTGCACTGTATAATCCGTGTTGTACATTCCATCCTCCTGACCCCTGCACTATATACTCCGTGTTGTACATTACATACTCCTGACCCCTGCACTATATACTCCGTGTTGTACATTACATACTCCTGACCCCTGCACTGTATACTCCGTGTTGTACATTACATCCTCCTGACCCCTGCACTATATACTCCGTGTTGTACATTCCATACTCCTGACCCCTGCACTATATACTCCGTGTTGTACATTCCATACTCCTGACCCCTGCACTATATACTCTGTGTTGTACATTCCATACTCCTGACCCCTGCACTATATACTCCGTGTTGTACATTCCATACTCCTGACCCCTGCACTATATACTCCGTGTTGTACATTCCATACTCCTGACCCCTGCACTATATACTCCGTGTTGTACATTCCATACTCCTGACCTCTGCACTATATACTCCGTGTTGTACATTCCATACTCCTGACCCCTGCACTATATACTCCGTGTTGTACATTCCATACTCCTGACCCCTGCACTATATACTCCGTGTTGTACATTACATACTTCTGACCTCTGCACTATATACTCCGTGTTGTACATTACATACTCCTGACCCCTGCACTATATATAGTCCTGACCCCTGCTCTCCCCCTCCCCCCACTGCTATATATACACATAATATGGATTCTCTTTTGTTCCCCCCATTTCCTCCCAGCTGGACATTTTATATCGGATGATGTGATTGGAGCACAGACTTTTACATGGTGATAATAATGTGATAACATCCTTCAACCAGAAAGTGATAATGAGGGAGGAGCTAATACTCCAATGATGGTGGTCTTCAGGATGAGGGACGATCCAATACCCCAATGATGGTTGTCTTCAGGGTCAGGATGAGGGAGGAGCCAATACCCCAATGATGGTGGTCTTCAGGATGAGGGAGGAGCCAATACCCCAATGATGGTGGTCTTCAGGGTCAGGATTAGGGAAGAGTCAATACCCCAATGATGGTGGTCTTCAGGATCAGGAAGGAGTCAATACCCCAGTGATGGTGGTCTTGAGGGTCAGGATGGTGGAGGAGTCAATACTCCAATGACGGTGGTCTTCAGGATGAGGGAGGAGTCAATACCCCAATGATGGTGGTCTTCAGGGTCAGAATGGGGGAGGAGTCAATTCCCCAATGATAGTGGTCTTCAGGGTCAGGATGAGCGAGGAGTCAATACCCCAATGATAGTTGTCTTTAGGATGAGGGAGGAGTCAATACCCCAATCCTGGTGGTCTTCAGGATGGGGGAGGAGTCAATACCCCAAATCTGGTGGTCTTCAGGATGGGAGAGGAGTCAATACCCCAATGATCGTGGTCTTCAGGGTCAGGATGGGGGAGGAGTCAATACCCCAATGACGATGGTCTTCAGGATGAGGGAGGATTCGATACCCCAATGATGGTGGTCTTCAGGATGAGGGAGGACTCATTACCCCAATGATGGTGGTCTTCAGGATGAGGGAGGAGTCAATACCCCAATGATCGTGGTCTTCAGGGTCAGGATGAGGGAGGAGTCAATACCCCAATGATGGTGGTCTTCAGGATTAGGGAGGAGTCAATACCCCAATGATGGTGGTCTTCAGGATCAGTCCAGTCGTCATCTTGGTTGTTCTCCCCCCATCCTCACTCTCTGACCTCTGGTGGGGCTCAGCCCCGCTGTTCTTCATGAATAATCATGGAGTAAATCAGGAAGTGCAGTACTTCTTGTGTGGGGAAGATGGCGATGAGTGATAGAGGGGGTGGGGACCCTCGTCCTATAATCCCCTCATCACTGTCCCTCCTATAAAAGACAGTTCTGGTTGTTTCCTCACTCTCTGACTAAGGTCCATGAATAAAGAAATGACCTGGTAGGAGATCAGAGGAGCCATTTCTTAGTTCCCTTGAGGGTGGAATTGTAAGCTCCTCAGAGACCAAGCTGCCTGATGTGGGTGGAGTCCTGGTTTGGGGGAACCAATCAGCTCCTGTCTAGTAATCCTCTTTGTCTTTGTATTTTAGTCCATGGCCGGGAGATGAGGAAAACCTCCGAGGATTGTCTCACTTTGTCTCCAGACTGGAAAGTAGAAGATGAGGACATCACACAGTATAGTCCAGGAGAAAACCCGGCTCCCTCCAATGTCCATCCGGCACCACCCAGTGTAGATGGACCATCGGATTCCTCGTATCCTGAGGAACCTCAGACTGTGCGGGACCTGGCCGGCCTTCCAACAGGGAAGAGGTTCTCCTGTCCTGAGTGCGGGAAATGTTTCCATTATAAATCCCGTCTTAATGTGCATATAAGATCTCACACGGGAGAGAAGCCGTATTCCTGTCCTGAGTGCGGGAAATGTTTCCATTATAAATCCCGTCTAAATGTGCATATAAGATCTCACACGGGGGAGAAGCCGTATTCCTGTCCGGCACCACCCAGTGTAGATGGACCATCGGATTCCTCGTATCCTGAGGAACCTCAGACTGTGCAGGACCGGGCCGGCCATCCAACAGGGAAGAGGTTCTCCTGTCCTGAGTGCGGGAAATGTTTCCGTTATAAATCCGGTCTTAATGTGCATATAAGATGTCACATGGAAGAGAAGCCGTGTTCCTGTCCTGAGTGCGGCAAATGTTTCCAATATAAATCCGTTCTTGAGGAACATATAAGATCTCACACGGGGAAGAAGCCGTATTCCTGTCCTGAGTGCGGGAAATGTTTCCATTATAAATCCCATCTTAATTTGCATGAAAGATCTCACACGGGGGAGAAGCCATATTCCTGTCCTGAGTGCGGGAAATGTTTCCAATATAAATACAATCTTAATAGTCATGAAAGATCTCACACGGGGGAGATGCCGTATTCCTGTCCTGAGTGCGGAAAATGTTTCAAACTTAAATCTAAACTAAACGTGCATATAAGATCTCACACGGGGGAGAAGCCGTATTCTTGTTCTGAGTGCGGGAAATGTTTTGTAGAAAAATCAACACTTATCATACATCAGAGGTCTCACACGGGGGAGAAGCCATATTCCTGTCCTGACTGTGGGAAATGTTTTATAGCAAAATCAACACTTATCGTACATCAGAGGTCTCACACAGGGGAGAAGCCATATTCCTGTCCTGAGTGTGGGAAATGTTTTTCCTATAAGTCCTATCTTTCCAGACATCAGATGTCTCACACGGGGGAGAAGCCCTATTCCTGTCCTGAGTGTGGGAAATGTTTTCCCTATAAGTCCTATCTTTCCAGACATCAGAAATTTCATGCGGGAGAGAAGCCGTATTCCTGTCCTGAGTGCGGGAAATGTTTTTCTACAAAACAAACACTTATCGTACATCAGATGTCTCACACGGGGGAGAAGCCACATTCCTGTCCTGAGTGCGGGAAATGTTTCCGTTATAAATCCGGTCTTAATGTGCATATAAGATGTCACATGGAAGAGAAGCCGTGTTCCTGTCCTGAGTGCGGCAAATGTTTCCAATATAAATCCGTTCTTGAGGAGCATATAAGATCTCACACGGGGAAGAAGCCGTATTCCTGTCCTGAGTGCGGGAAATGTTTCCATTATAAATCCCATCTTAATTTGCATGAAAGATCTCACACAGGGGAGAAGCCATATTCCTGTCCTGAGTGCGGGAAATGTTTCCAATATAAATACAATCTTAATATTCATGAAAGATCTCACACGGGGGAGAAGCCGTATTCCTGTCCTGAGTGCGGAAAATGTTTCAAACTTAAATCTAAACTAAACGTGCATATAAGATCTCACACGGGGGAGAAGCCGTATTCTTGTTCTGAGTGCGGGAAATGTTTTGTAGAAAAATCAACACTTATCATACATCAGAGGTCTCACACGGGGGAGAAGCCATATTCCTGTCCTGACTGTGGGAAATGTTTTATAGCAAAATCAACACTTATCGTACATCAGAGGTCTCACACAGGGGAGAAGCCATATTCCTGTCCTGAGTGTGGGAAATGTTTTTCCTATAAGTCCTATCTTTCCAGACATCAGAGATCTCACACGGGAGAGAAGCCCTATTCCTGTCCTGAGTGCGGGAAATGTTTTTCACGGAAGTCCCATCTTCACACACATCAGAGATCTCACACGAGGGAGAAGCCGTATTCCTGTCCTGAGTGCGGGAAATTTTTTTCACAGAAGTCCTATCTTTACACGCATCAGAGGTCTCACACGGGGGAGAAGCCACTTTCCTGTCCTGAGTGCGAGAAATGTTTTTCCTATAAGTCCAAACTTATCATACATCAGAGATCTCACACAGGAGAGAAGCCATATTCTTGTCCTGAGTGCGGGAAATGTTTTTCCTATAAGATCTATCTTTCCAGACATCAGAGATCTCACACGGGGGAGAAGCCGTATTCCTGTCCTTAGTGCGGGAAATGGTTTTCATATACTCACAGTCTTTACAAACATCAGAGATCTCACACGGGGGAGAAGCCACTTTCCTGTCCTGAGTGCGGGAAATGTTCCTCACTGAAGTCCTGTCTTCCTGTACATCAGGGATTATATTGTGGTAGACAGATCAGACCGGGGTCAGTCCTTATTGGGGGGCGGAATGGGGAAAGATGGGGGGAGGGCTATGGCAGATGGTAAGAAGGTTTCCATATTACAAACAACCAGTGGAATTTGTACCATTTGTATGAAAATAAAAAATACACAAAATCCGTGTGAACAAGGTGTCAGTGAATGAAGGAGATGTCAGTGAAGGAACAAGGTGTCAGGGAATGGTGTCAATGAAGGAGGTGTCAGTGAATGAAGGAGGTGTCAGTGAATGGACAAGGTGTCAGTGAATGGAGATGTCAGTGAATGAAGGAGGAGTCAGTGAATGAAGGAGGTGTCAGTGAATGAAGGAGGAGTCAGTGAATGAAGGAGGTGTCAGTGAATGAAGGAGGTGTCGTTGAATGGAAGTGTTTGTTCCCCAATGCCAGAAGTGTGCCCAGCACAATAGGTGAGTTGGAAGGTTTGGTGAATGAAGAGAACTAGGATTGGATTGGTATTGCTGAATCTTGGCTTCATTCCTCACATGACTGGGCCATTCATATTCCTGGCTAGGTTCTCTTTCGGAGAGACGGGGGGAAATAGGAAAGGGGGTGGGGTCTGTCTGGAAGAGGAAAGGGGGTGGAGTCTGTCTGGAATAGGAAAGGGATGGAGTCTGTCTGGGAGAGGAAAGGGGGTGGAGTCTGTCTGGAATAGGAAAGGGGGTGGAGTCTGTCTGGAAAAGGAAAGGGGTGGAGTCTGGAATAGGAAAGGGGTGGAGTCTGTCTCTATGTGAGAAGTGATCTCAGCGAGTGTGAGAGGACCTAGGTGATGAGGCTGAAGTATTATGGGTGGAGCTGCACATGGGGGGCGGTACTACAAAGGTCATCATTGGAGTTTGTTATAAGCCTCCTATTAATGAGGAGGTGGAGACTCAGCTCCTCCCACAGATGGAAAGGGCGGGGACAATGATAATAATGGGGGATGGTAACTACCTGGAAACTGACTGGAGTAATGGGACTGCAGGAACAGTTAAAGGACAAAAATGTATAAACCTACTACAGGACAATTGTATGGTTCAGTTCATAGAGGCCCCAACTAGGAATGATGCTCTGCTGGACCTGTGTCATAGAGGCCCCAACAAGGAATGATGCTCTGCTGATCCTGTATCATAGAGGCCCCAACTAGGAATGATGCTCTGCTGGACCTGTGTCATAGAGGCCCCAACTAGGAATGATGCTCTGCTGCACCTGTATCATAGAGACCCCAACTAGGAATGATGCTCTGCTGGACCTGTGTCATAGACGCCCCAAGTAGGAATGATGCTCTGCTGGACCTGTGTCATAGAGGCTCCAACTAGGAATGATGTTCTGCTGGACCTGTGTCATAGAGGCCCCAATTAGGAATGATGCTCTGCTGGACCTGGTCATAGAGGCCCCAGCTAGGAATGATGCTCTGCTGCACCTGTGTCATAGAGACCCCAACTAGGAATGATGCTCTGCTGGACCTGTGTCATAGACGCCCCAAGTAGGAATGATGCTCTGCTGGACCTGTGTCATAGAGGCTCCAACTAGGAATGATGTTCTGCTGGACCTGTGTCATAGAGGCCCCAATTAGGAATGATGCTCTGCTGGACCTGGTCATAGAGGCCCCAGCTAGGAATGATGCTCTGCTGGACCTGGTCATAGAGACCCCAACTAGGAATGATGTTCTGCTGGACCTGTGTCATAGAGGCCCCAACTAGGAATGATGCTCTGCTGGACCTGGTCATAGAGGCCCCAGCTAGGAATGATGCTCTGCTGGACCTGGTCATAGAAGCCCCAACTAGGAATGATGCTCTGCTGGACCTGGTCATAGAGGCCCCAACTAGGAATGATGCTCTGCTGGACCTGTGTCATAGAGGCCCCAACTAGGAATGATGCTCTGCTGGACTTGGTCATAGAGGCCTCAACTAGGAATGATGCTCTGCTGGACCTGGTCATAGAGACCCCAACTAGGAACGATGCTCTGCTGGACCTGTGTCATAGACGCCCCAACTAGGAATGATGCTCTGCTGGACTTGGTCATAGAGGCCCCAACTAGGAATGATGCTCTGCTGGACTTGGTCATAGAGGCCCCAACTAGGAATGATGCTCTGCTGGACCTGTGTCATAGAGGCCTCAACTAGGAATGATGCTCTGCTGGATCTGGTCATCTCCAACCATGCAGAGATTATTACGAATGTCCATATATAGAACATCTGGGTAGCCGTGACCATAACATGATTTCATTTATTAGCTGTAAACAGCGAGCACATACGGGGAGAATAAAAACGCTGAACTTTAAGAGAGCTAATTCTCCAAGGCTGAGAGCTGCTCTCCAAGACTTAGACTGGGAGGAATATTGGCATCGATGAACACAACACAGAAATGGGAGTTCTTCACAAAGACTGTATGACCCGGATTTACTATTGTGCCTGGGCGCATGTCCGTGGGCGTCTCCTGTGTGTGGATTCCTCTGACAGCCGGCACTCGGTGGCGTTTCCTGTGTGTGGAGTCCTCTGACAGCCGGCACTCGGTGGCGTCTCCTGTGTGTGGAATCCTCTGATAGCCGGCACTCGGTGGCGTCTCCTGTGTGTGGATTCCTCTGACAGCCGACACTCGGTGGCGTCTCCTGTGTGTGGAGTCCTCTGACAGTCGGTACTCGGTGGCGTCTCCTGTGTGTGGAGTCCTCTGACAGCCGGCACTCGGTGGCGCCTCCTGTGTGTGGAGTCCTCTGACAGCCGGCACTCGGTGGCGTCTCCTGTGTGTGGAATCCTCTGACAGCCGGCACTCGGTGGCGTCTCCTGTGTGTGGAATCCTCTGACAGCCGGCACTCGGTGGCGTCTCCTGTGTGTGGAGTCCTCTGACAGGTCGTGTCTCCTGTGTGTGGAGTCCTCTGACAGCCGGCACTCAGTGGCGTCTCCTGTGTGTGGAATCCTCTGACAGCCGGCACTCGATCATGTCTCCTGTGTGTGGATTCCTCTGACAGCCGGCACTCAGTGGCGTCTCCTGTGTGTGGATTCTTCTGACAGCCGACACTCGGTGGCATCTCCTGTGTGTGGATTCCTCTGACAGCCGTCACTCAGTGGCGTCTCCTGTGTGTGGAGTCCTCTGACAGCCGGCACTCGGTGGCGTCTCCTGTGTGTGGAATCCTCTGACAGCCGGCACTCGGTGGCGCCTCCTGTGTGTGGAGTCCTCTGACAGCCGGCACTCGGTGGCGTCTCCTGTGTGTGGAATCCTCTGACAGCCGGCACTCGGTGGCGTCTCCTGTGTGTGGAATCCTCTGACAGCCGGCACTCGGTGGCGTCTCCTGTGTGTGGAGTCCTCTGACAGCCGGAACTCGGTGGCGTCTCCTGTGTGTGGATTCCTCTGACAGCCGGCACTCGGTGGCGTCTCCTGTGTGTGGATTCCTCTGACAGCCGGCACTCGGTGGCGTCTCCTGTGTGTGGAGTCCTCTGACAGCCGCCACTGGGTGGCGTCTCCTGTGTGTGGAATCCTCTGACAGCCGGAACTCGGTCACGTCTCCTGTGTGTGGAGTCCTCTGACAGTCGGCACTCGGTGGCGTCTCCTGTGTGTGGAGTCCTCTGACAGCCGGCACTCGGTGGTGTCTCCTGTGTGTGGAGTCCACTGACAGCCGGCACTCGGTGGCATCTCCTGTGTGTGGAGTCCTCTGACAGCCGGCACTCGGTGGCGTCTCCTGTGTGTGGAGTCCTCTGACAGCCGGCACTCTGTCACGTCTCCTGTGTGTGGAATCCTCTGACAGCTGGCACTCGGTGGCGTCTCCTGTGTGCGGAGTCCTCTGACAGCCGGAACTCGGTAGCATCTCCTGTGTGTTGAGTCCTCTGACAGCCGGCACTCGGTGGCATCTCCTGTGTGTTGAGTCCTCTGACAGCCGGCACTCGGTCGCGTCTCCTGTGTGTGGAGTCCTCTGACAGCCGGCACTCGGTGGCGTCTCCTGTGTGTGGAGTCCTCTGACAGTCGGCACTCGGTGGCATCTCCTGTGTGTGGAGTCCTCTGACAGCCGGCACTCGGTTGCGTCTCCTGTGTGTGGAGTCCTCTGACAGCCGGCACTCGGTGGCGTCTCCTGTGTGTGGTGTCCTCTGACAGTCGGCAGTCGGTGGCGTCTCCTGTGTGTGGAGTCCTCTGACAGCCGGCACTCGGTCGCGTCTCCTGTGTGTGGAGTCCTCTGACAGCCGGCACTCGGTGGCGTCTCCTGTGTGTGGAGTCCTCTGACAGCCGGCACTCGGTGGCGTCTCCTGTGTGTGGAGTCCTCTAACAGCCGGAACTCGGTAGCGTCTCCTGTGTGTTGAGTCCTCTGACAGCCGGCACTCGGTGGCGTCTCCTGTGTGTGGAGTCCTCTGACAGTCGGCACTCGGAGGCGTCTCCTGTGTGTGGAGTCCTCTGACAGCCGGCACTCAGTTGCGTCTCCTGTGTGTGGAGTCCTCTGACAGCCAGCACTCGGTGGCGTCTCCTGTGTGTGGAGTCCTCTGACAGCCGGCACTCGGTGGCGTCTCCTGTGTGTGGAGTCCTCTGACAGCCGGCACTCGGTGGGGTCTCCTGTGTGTGACAACCAGCACTCGGCAGATCTTTATGTCCTCTCATTGGATTTCCTTAGTTCTAGTGATTCTATTTTTGTTTCTTATCCTTTATAATTATTTCTGTGATGATTTTACTTATTTAGAAGGTCTGGATAATATTTATTTTGACAGCTGAATATAAAAATAAAGGTCTGCAATAAAAAAAAAAAATGCGTGGGGTCCCCCCTCCCATCCATACCAAGCCCTTCAGGGGTCCCCCCTCCCATCCATACCAAGCCCTTCAGGGGTCCCCCCTCCCATCCACACCAAGCCCTTCAGGGGTCCCCCCTCCCATCCATACCAAGCCCTTCGGGGGTCCCCCCTCCCATCCACACCAAGCCCTTCAGGGGTCCCCCCTCCCATCCACACCAAGCCCTTCAGGGGTCCGCCCTCCCATCCACACCAAGCCCTTCGGGGGTCCCCCCTCCCATCCACACCAAGCCCTTCGGGGGTCCCCCCTCCCATCCACACCAAGCCCTTCAGGGGTCCCCCCTCCCATCCACACCAAGCCCTTCGGGTCTGGTATGTATATTAATGGGTAACTCCACACCGAAATAACAAAAAACAGTGCGGGGTTCCCCCAAAAATTCATACCAGACCCTTATCCGAGCATGCAGTCCGGCAGGTCAGGAAATGGGGGGGCGAGCCATCACCCCCGCCCTCCTGAACCATATAAGGCCACATGCCCTCAACATGGGAGGATGCTTTGGGGCAGGGGGGCTCCCCCCCCAAAGCACCTTGTCCCTATGTTGATGGCGACAAGGGCCTCTTCCCCACAACCCTGTCCGGTGATTGTGGGGGTCTGCGGGTGGGGGGCTTATCAGAATCTGGAAGCCCCCTTTAACAAGTTTAAAGTTCAAGTTTAACAAACTTGACTGATTGATGTCATCAAGGAACCTTGATTAAGGTCATCAAGAAATCTTAACTGAGGTCACCAAGGAACCTGATTGATCGATGGCACCAAGGAACCTTGATTAATGTAACCAAGAAACCTTGATTGATGTCACCAAGGAAACTTGATTGATGTCACCAAGGAAACTTGATTGATGTCACCAAGGAAACTTGATTGAGGTCACCAAGGAAACTTGATTGAGGTCACCAAGGAACCTTGATTGATGTCACCAGGAAACCTTGATTGATGTCACCAAGAAACCTTGATTGATGTCACCAGGAAACCTTGATTGATGTCACCAAGGAACCTTAATTGATGTCACCAGGAAACCTTGATTAATGTCACCAGGAAACCTTGATTGATGTCACCGAGGAATCTTGATTGATGTCACCAAGGAACCTTAATTGATGTCACCAAGGAACCTTAATTGATGTCACCAAGAAACCTTGATTAATGTCACCAGGAAACCTTGATTGATGTCACCGAGGAATCTTGATTGATGTCACCAAGGAAACTTGATTGAGGTCACCAAGGAAACTTGATTGAGGTCACCAAGGAACCTTGATTGATGTCACCAGGAAACCTTGATTGATGTCACCAAGAAACCTTGATTGATGTCACCAGGAAACCTTGATTGATGTCACCAAGGAACCTTAATTGATGTCACCAGGAAACCTTGATTAATGTCACCAGGAAACCTTGATTGATGTCACCGAGGAATCTTGATTGATGTCACCAAGGAACCTTAATTGATGTCACCAAGGAACCTTAATTGATGTCACCAAGAAACCTTGATTAATGTCACCAGGAAACCTTGATTGATGTCACCGAGGAATCTTGATTGATGTCACCAAGGAACCTTAATTGATGTCACCAAGGAACCTTAATTGATGTCACCAAGAAACCTTGATTGATGTCACCGAGGAACCTTGATTGATGTCACCAAGGAACCTTGATTGATGTCACCGAGGAACCTTGATTGATGTCACCGAGGAACCTTGATTGATGTCACCGAGGAACCTTGATTGGTGTCACCAAGAAACCTTGATTGTTGTTACCAAGAAAACTTGATTGATTGATGTCATCAAGAAACCTTGATTGAGCTTACCAAGAAAACTTGATTGATTGGTGTCACCAAGAAAACTTGATTGATTGGTGTCACCAAGGAACCTTGATTGCTGTCACCAAGAAAGAAAACTCCATTAGTGTAGCATCACTGATGTCACCAAGAAGAAAATTCCACAAAGTTAGAAAGCTAGCAAAAAAATAAGTAGACTTTTTTCTTCAGAGCTGAAGCATCCAACCACTTAAGATAATAGCAAAAAACAGAAGCTTGCTGGGAGCAGAAGGGGTTACACAGGGACTGGCTTATAGGTGTTCTGTTTGCTCGTGTCCAATACTACTGAAACTCAGTTCCCGGGCATTTTGGTGCAAGCCCTGCAGCCCATTGAAGACACTGGGACTTTTGGAGACATCAAGCCATGAACAACGCCATGGACTCTGGCCTCACAGAGGTATGCCTGGGCAGCCACACTACTATAGTTAGCTAGGGGGAAAGATGTTGTTCATATTGAACTGTACACTGCAACCCATTCAGTGAAGGATCCTGGTGTGAAGGTATTCAAAGGGGTGAATAATGTTGGTTCTGGTGCATCTAAAGAACACGGGTGTGTATCGCACTGAGGGGTATAAAGTGACATTGTTATAAAAGGGTTAACTCGGCAAGACCAGGAGAGGAGTGTAGTTGCTATGGGTAACCAAGTGAAGGAACAAGCTACAAGCAACCAATTGTTAGGTGTGGTACCTGGTAAGGTGACATGTCCTCTGGTAGCGAGGGGCTCATTGTCTGGCTCCCTCTCTAGCGGTCGGCATCCAACAGAAACAAGATCCAAACTCCCCATTACAGAAATCTATGTCCTGGTTATGAGGTACGGGAAGGAAGGAGCATGCATGAGGTCCATGCTAGGTGCATGGTGGGACTCCATTCTGTTACTGGGAGTGAGGTAACAGAGGTACACTGGACTGGTGGAGTGGGCACAGGCTCAGCACGTCCCTCCTAATACAACATACAAGATACAGCATGTAGTGTCATGAGACAAGTCGCTTTTCAGAGGAACTCTGTGCTTTAATTACCGCACTCAGTGAAGGTTCATCTCCAAGTCGGGGAACTGCCTTAGTGTTTGACTTTTCACATGACTGCGATCTCCACCTGGTCTCCGGACATCAATGAGCATGCTCCACCCGAAAGCGAGCAGGGCAAAGATGACCCTGCCCATAGGTGGCAGTATAACCTGCCTCCTGTGTCCCTCAATGGACAAGAAAGGAAAATACCTTAGTAGCTTAGAAGAAAGCTAGAGCCCCTGTCAGATTTTTATTTCTGTCTGCTCCTTGTAGAGTTCCCCTGACTTTCTGATTGGTAAATTGTTGTCAGGAGGACAGGAAGTGTAGGAAAATCTCTCAAAGGAGCCCCAGATAGTAAAAACCTGACAGGAGTTCTAATCCTTCCCCACTACATCCACAATTAATGGTTTGGTCTCCATTTGTAATTTAAATCTGCTTGGCCCAGCCTACCTCTATGGTTACACCCTGAGTAGTAAGCCGGCCAAAACCCCGGACACCCCCCCACCCCCCCCACACACACATTCACCAGGATACAAATCATTGTCATGTATTGTGTGTTAGAAGGAACAGACACGTCTGATTGTGGACGGAGGTCTGATCTGACCCTATTTAATAAACACAACACAACTGACTCCATGTAACTCGTCTGTCCAGTCACATCATCGATATATCTTGTCGTATACAATAAAGATTGTATAATTTGTGTCGGTGTGCTGGGATAACATTGGTACTGTTGAAAAGCTAAGCGGTTATATAATGGGGATAGCTGGATCTGTGAGGTGCATTCATAGGCTTGCTGAGCGGATGTTTATACAAGATGGCTGCCGGGCCCCTCGTCCAGGAAGATGTCCCTTGGTGGGAAAATATCTTCTTATCTTCCAGGATTGTCCTCAGACACTCACTCATTACTCTTCTGGCCCCAGATAATATTAACAACAGAAAAATGACTCAAAATTCACCACAGAGAGGTTTCGCCCTTCTTATTGTACAAAAAAAATAAACGGGTTGAGTAGTTTGAGTCCCCCTAGAAGTCCACTTCCCCCTCGTACAGGAGGATTCCACTGAACACTGTCAGAGGCTCATCAGAATGGGCCAACTTTCCGGTCACCAGGTCAATGCAGACGGTGTCACCCGCACTCAGCTTGTTTTCTACGAGGGGCTTCTTCTCCAGGCCTTCTGGTTGGTAGCCCTCAGAGTCCACCCTGGCAATGCCCAAGTTGGATTTGGAGAGCACAGCTTCAATCTTTTCATCTTTGTAGCTAGTCAAGATGGTACTAAAGAAGTACCTGCCTTCTACTGGGGCAGTGAAGATACCTGGGAAGAAAACGAACATGGCTAGTTTGGGGCAATTCACCACAATATCTCTTCCTCTCCAAACCACCACAGACAAGGACTTGCAGAAAATAATGTGGCCTGTACAAGGAAATAATCAGCCACTACTGCAACTCTTTATATAAGGTAGGCCACACCCACCACTGCAACTCTTTATATAAGGTAGGCCACACCCACCACTGCAACTCTTTATATAAGGTAGGCCACACCCACCACTGCATCTGTTTATATAACATAGGCCACACCCACCACTGTCATTCATTGGGTCAGAGAAAGTGTTTGCACCTGATGAATCCTCTTCCCACCTGCGGTAACCCTTGGTATACAGGCCCCACAAATCAGAGTCATAAAGAAAGCCACAGTGAAGTGTACCTGTGCAGCATACAACAGAACATTGAACAGGGATGTGAAGGGAACCCTATTGGTAATATTTCTTGGCCCTATGGGCACAATTCCCTCCAGATTATCGCATGAGTTAAGGCAGTCACATGACCACATCTCGCATGCAAAACTGACAATGTCAATTCACTTTTGCTAGTATGCGGCATTTCCCATAAATCGGAAAACACTCAGGAAATCAAACATAAAAAGGCCTTACACCGCGGTCACATCCAAGCCGATTTAGAAATTGTGAGACGTACAGTGAAGATGTTGATTTCCTCACGATTTGCAAGACATCTGACACCAATATCTATGCAAATCGCCACAAATGTAGTACATGTACTACTATAGAAATCAGTGTCGGAAACGCACCCATGTGACCGCTCTAATAGCAGACAATAGGGTGCGACTTGGCATATGATTTTCAAACCAACAACCCTAGCATTGTGAGGCAGCAGTGCTAACCACTAATCCACGGAGCTGTGACACTAATCCTGCCTGTATATCTGTGGTGTGAATCAATCCTAGGTCCCTGGGCAAGGTCAGTGTAACTACCAGATATCTCCCATGTGACACAAATGTTGTGCTATGTTACCAATTCACATGTATGTTGGTTCTATGTATCCCAATACAAAGGATTACAATACTAATACAGGCGTACCTCGGGGTCCCAACGCCTCAGGGAATGTAATTTTCGGTTTACAAATGAAAATCCATTGAAAATAACGCCTCGGTGGACGGAGTGCACATGCGCGGCCGGCGGGACGGACATGTCCCCATGAGGCTCCGTCTCCCCGTCGGGTGACGGCGCATTACAACAGCCCGCAACCACTCAAAGGGGATCCGATCCCCATGGCAACCACCCCGGGGTCCGATCTGCCCGGGTCTGAGGCGGATCCTCAGCGTCAGGCCGTGGGAATCTGACAGGGGACTGTGTCCCCACTGTGAGCCGGCCATAAGCCCGCCCACCGCTGCACACAGCATACCGCGGTTGCAATGAAGAGAGAGAGAGCAGGAGGGGCTGAGCACAGTATAACAGCCCCCCCCCTTAGCAAGTAGCAAAATGGTTAAAGGGGCACCCCGGCATCAGGTCCCCCCATCGACCAAAACTATTAAAGAGGCCTTGGCAAAGGCCTCCACAAAGATGGCCGCCGCTCCAACACGTGGAAGCAAGCAAGCAGCAGGGGCATATGCAGCCCTACAGGATCCGCAGCCCAGCCATCCCTGCACGTCTGAGGGTGAGTCCAACAATGAGACAGATGTCCCTGCACAAGTCCTGACACCTGACCTTACACCCCTTGACCTTTTATCACGATTTGAAAAAATGCTACACAAAGCTTTGAAGCAAACCTCGGACCGCATCACTGCCACACTTTCTAGGGAAATCCGTGAGCTAGGACAACGCACTGCGGACCTAGAACAGAGGGTAGATGGTCTTGATGCTTCCGGAAACGATTGTTGATGTCCAATCAACGATAACAGTTTTGTTCCAAGAGCTTGCTCCAGCTATCCCAATTGACAGATTAGAATTGGATAGATTTCACAGGGCGTTAGCACCACGACGTGCGGATGGTCCACCACGCGATATTATAGCCAAGCTCCACTTTTTCCGTACCAGGGAGCAACTCCTGCAGGCTGCCCGTAACGCAGAATCTCTACAGTTCCAAGGTCATACCTACCAATTGTTCCAAGATCTATGCCCCGCAACCATCTCCAAGCGCAGGGCAATGAAACCCCACCTACAAGTACTCCAACACCACGCTATACAATATAGGTGGAGCTTCCCCTTCGCAGTGCGTTTCCGATACCAATCCCGAGATTACACCTGCAAGACTCCAGAAGACCTTTTAGACACCCTACGGATCCTGCAACTACATTCCCCAGCGACGTCTTCAGAAAGCGCCAAGCGGAGGTCCACATCGCGGAAGTCCCTCTCCACAAGTGCAGTTGAAGGTCAACTCAATTTCCACAAGCGGGGACGTTTTTCGTCTCCAGGCCTACCTTCGCAAGATACCATGGACTGAACAATATTCCATGCTTATTTTTCTTTTTCCTTTTTTTTCGCCACATGCATCGTAAGGTGTACTTGTTTAGTTATCACCATGGCGGTTACCACCGTAGTTATCCACTCTACCTTTCCCTGTTAAATTTTGGTTGCCCCAATATCTGGGGATTGTTCTACACCCCCCCTCCTGAGCTCCACTGTAGTTTATATTTGGGATCCTGGGTTCTGGCGGTTTGAGATACCATACCCTTACACCAACGTTATCCAACTAGCACTACTAGTGCCGCCTGAGTCTAGGACCCCTGATTTTCTTGAATGTTCTTTTTATACACCAGCTTTTTTTTTTTCTCTATCGGGACCTAGCCACCATTTATTAAATACACAGCTGTCACCCTCACGGTCCGCGTACCTGCACACTCCACCCTAGCCCCTGTGTTATTGGTTATTTAATAACACTTGGGCTATTGTTCCCTGGCCAACCCTGATTAAGGGTGTCCTTAGGGAACCCACCTTTTAGGCCATGAATGTCCTTCTACACCCCTTCTTACCTGTTACCTTTCTCATACCGTACCCCTCCTCCTTCCTTCCAACATGACTCCATGACTTCGCACAACACACTTCGCAACGCTCTTATCCCCTGCGGGCCTGTATCCACATATCAGCAGCATAGTACCACATGGACTTTGTATAGCCAGGCGCTGGGCAGTGCGAACTCCGCGTGTAGGCTCATGGATATCTCTGCAAGCCACTACCGACCTGAACTGTATCTGGATGGATGTGTTTTAATAAAGATCGTATCGGGCCCATCCAGATACAGACTGACACTGTTTAAACTAAGGGATGCTTGTACAGACAATGTACATACTACTAGGAGATGATAGCATGTAAAGGATGGGAAGTTCGCTCTCCACAGAGAGCTTATGGGGGAGGGGAGGACTGGTGTAACTGGTTTCCAGTATAGATAAGAGGAAAGGCTACACTCCAATCAGGATGTATATTCTGTGTATGGACACTCCCTATACATTGTTCTGTGGGAGGGGATTGACCTGACCCTCATGTGGGGGAGCGTGTGTGTGCTTTTAATAAAACAGGAGTCTGGGGTTAGAGCCAGTCTCAGAGTGAATTAAAACTGCAACCTGAGAGTGTCGTGTGATCATTCCTGGGTAACGGGAGCTCCATTTTCTCCACATATCAACAGAGCTAAACCAGTTGGAGGCGCAGGAATCATGGAGTTAAGCTGCAGTCACGGTAAGCAAAATTCACATAGCTTTATGGGGGATTGCTGCGCATCCAACTGCGGGTACTCACGGTAAGGAAAAATTTGTTAAAAGCAAATTTCCAAGACACTTGCTACCACTGAGGAGGTCACTAAGGTCTTCTCAGAAGCACGCCTCACCACTTGCCCCTTTGACCCTGTCCCCACACAACTCCTCTGGTCACCCTCCTCCTCCATCCTACGCTCCCTCACCCACATCTTCAATCTCTCCCTCTCTACTGGTGCATTCCTCTCCCCCTAAAGCACACGCATATCACTCCCATACTCAAAAAACCCTCCCTGGACCCCACCGACCTGAACAACCTTAGACCCATCTCCCTGCTGCCATTTACTTCCAAACTCCTCGAGCACTTAGCCTACAATCGCCTAAGCGCCCACCTCACTGACAACAACCTCCTCGATCCACTACAGTCTGGCTTCTGTCCCCTACACTCCACCGAAACCGCCCTACTCAAAATCACTAACGACCTGCTAACCACCAAAACTAATGGCCATTACTCAGTCCTCTTACTCCTTGACCTTTCTGCGGCCTTCGACACAGTTGACCACCCCCTCCTCCTTAATAAACTACACTCCCTCGGCATCAGAGACTCCGCTCTCTCCTGGCTCTCATCCTATCTATCCCAACGTTCCTTCAGCGTTTTCTATAACGCTACCACCTCCCCCTCTCTCCCCCTCTCTGTTGGGGTCCCCCAAGGCTCTGTCCTCGGGCCCCTTCTCTTCTCCATCTACTCCTCCTCCTTCGGCAAACTGATACACTCCCACGGCTTCAACTATCACCTCTATGATGATGACACGCAAATTTACCTCTCCACCCCTCGCCTCACCCCTTCAGTCTCCGCCCGTATCACCCACCTACTGAACGACATATCAGACTGGATGTCGCTCCATTTCCTCAAATTGAACCTTTCCAAAACCGAGCTCCTGATTTTCTCCCCAGCCCGTGCCCCCCCCACCCTCTCCTTCATGACCAACAACGCCACCATCAGTCCCACCCCGCAAGCCAAAGTCCTAGGTGTCACTCTAGACTCAAACCTGTCCTTCAAACCCCATGTCCAATCGTTGGCAAACTCATGCAGACTCCACCTCCGCAACATCTCCAAAATACGTACTTTCCTAACCCCAGACACTACTAAACAACTCGTTCACTCCCTTATTATTTCACGTCTGGACTACTGCAACTCCCTTTTCACTGGCCTACCTCATCACAGACTATCCCCGCTTCAGTCTATCCTGAACTCAGCGGCCAGACTCATCCACCTTACCAACCACTCCGCCTCTGCCACCACCCCCCTCTGTCATTCCCTCTACTGGCTCCTGATTGCCCAACACATTAAATTCAAACTAATAACACAGACATACAAAGCCATTCATAACGCTGCCCCAAACTAACTCACCGACCTGATACCCAAATACCACCCTACCCGTAATCTTCGCTCCTCACAAGACCTCCTACGTTCTAGCTCCCTGCTCTCAATCTCCCACGCATGACTTCAGGACTTCTCCAGGACTTCCACCATCCTCTGGAACTCACTACCCCAATCCATCAGACTGTCACCTACCCTCCTCACCTTAAGGCACACCCTGAAATCCCATCTCTTCAGGGAAGCCTACCCCACCCTCACCTAACAGCCAATCCCCTCCACTCCTCCTACCACTGCATCACCCACAGCCACTTCCTCCTGTACCACTATTCCCTCCCTCCTATTATTATTATTATACAGTATTTATAAAGCGCCAATAGTTCGCTCAGCGTTGTACATTACAAAGGGGGACAGAACATGTGACAGAACAGTACCAATACAATGCAATACATGAGGGGATCGAGGGCCCTGCTCTTTCGAGCTTACAATCTAGGAGGGAGGGAATGGTCGCACAGGAGGAGATAGCTGTGGGGGATGGAGTGGTAGGAAGAGTGGAGGAGGTCAGCAAGTTAGCAGGGGGTGGGGTAGGCTTCCCTGAAGAGATGGGATTTCAGGGTGTGCCTTAAGGTGAGGAGGGTAGGTGATAATCTGATGCGCCTAAAGGAGAGGGTGCGCCTAAAGGAGAGGAGAGTAGGTGATAATCTGATGGGTTGGGGCAGGGAGTTCCAGAGGATGGGTGACACCCTGGAGAAGTCCTGGAGGCGGGCGTGGGAGGAGGAGACCAGGGAACTAGAGAGAAGGAGGTCTTGTGAGGAGCGGAGTGTGCGTGCTGGGCGGTACTTGGATATTAGGTCAGTGATGTAGTACGGGGCAGTATGGTGGACGGCTTTGTACGTTAGTGTTAGGATTTTTAATTTGATCCGTTGTGCAATCGGAAGCCAGTGGAGGGATTGGCAGAGGGGGGTGGCGGAGACAGAGCGGTTGGAAAGGTGAATGAGTCTGGCAGCCGTATTCAGGATCGACTGAAGCGGGGATAGCCAGCGGCGAGGCAGGCCAGTGAGGAGGGAGTTGCAGTAGTCGAGTCGTGATATGATGAGGGAGTGGATGAGCTGTTTATTGTTTTCTGGGGTTAGGAACGTGCGGATTTTGGCAATGTTGTGGAGGTGGAGTCTGCACGAGTTTGTTAAAGATTGGACTTGGGGCTGGAAGGATAGGTTGGAGTCCAGAATGACACCAAGTACTCTGGCCTGCGGGGCGGGTTTGATGGTGGCATTGTTGGATGTGATGGAGAAGTCAATGGGGGGTGGTGTCCGGGCTGGAGGGAAGACAAGAAACTCGCTTTTGGAGAGGTTCAGTTTAAGGAAGTGGAGCGACATCCAGTCTGATATGTCGCTCAGTAGGTGTGTGATTCGGGCGGAGACCGAGGAGGTGAGGTGGGGGGTTGAGAGATAGATTTGTGTGTCGCCGGCATAGAGGTGGTAGTTGAAGCCGTGAGAGTGTATGAGTTGGCCAAGGGAGGAGGTGTAGATGGAGAAGAGAAGGGGCCCAAGGATGGAACCTTGAGGGACCCCAACAGAAAGGGGGAGTAAGGGGGAGGTGGTAGCATTATAGGTAATGCTGAAAGAGCGCTGTGACAGGTAGGATGGAGCCAGGAGAGAGCAGAATCTCTGAGGCCGAGGGAGTGTAGTTTTTTGAGGAGGAGGGGTTGGTCGACTGTGTGGAAGGCCGCAGAGAGGTCAAGGAGTAGGAGCACTGAATAGTGGCCATTAGCTTTGGCTGTTAGCAGGTCATTGGAGAGTTTGAGTAAGGCAGTTTCGGTGGAGTGTAGGGGATGGAAGCCAGACTGTAGGGGATCCAGGAGGTTGTTGTCGTTGAGGTGAGAGCATAGGCGGGTGTAGACTAGGCGCTCAAGGAGTTTAGATGTAAATGGGAGATGGGTCTGAGGTTGTTCGGGTCATTGGGGTCCAGGGAGGGCTTTTTAAGTATGGGGGTGATGTGTGCATGTTTCAGAGGGGAGGGGAAAGTGCCGGAGGAGAGGGGGAGATTGAAGATGTGGGTGAGGGAGCGTAGGATGGAGGGGGAGGGAGGTTGTAGGAGTTGTGAGGGGATAGGGTCGAGGGGGCAGGTGGTGAGGCGGGCA
This sequence comes from Staurois parvus, assembly GCF_062004578.1. Taxonomy (NCBI): domain Eukaryota; kingdom Metazoa; phylum Chordata; class Amphibia; order Anura; family Ranidae; genus Staurois; species Staurois parvus. The sequence goes on along the minus strand of NW_028319192.1, from coordinate 388,496 downwards.
TCAGAGAGGATCTTGGAGACTTCCTCGATGGTAGTAAGGTCAAAGGTGCGGAGTGTTGGGGGAGCTTCAGTATGAAGAATGTAGGGTGGGGAAGTGGAGGTCAGAGCAGTGGTGAGGCCGTGGGAGAGGGGTGATGAAGGGGTAGCTGAGTGAAGGGGAACGGGGTTGGAGGGAGTTTGAGCAGCAACGAAGTCCCTGCTGGTTATGTCGAGGGGGAGGGAGGATGAGGGGGTAGCTGTGTGAGAGGGGACAGGTTGAGAGGGCATGTGAGTTGCGGCGATGTCCTTGCGGATTGTGTCAGTCTTGTTTTTGAAGTGATTGGCAATCTCAAGGGCAGTGAGTGAGGTGCTGGGTGGAGGTGGGGGTGGCGAGAGTAGAGAGTTGAAGGTGGAGAAGAGTCGGTGAGGATTTGAGGAGAGGGCCTTGATGAGGGTCAGGAAGTAGGCTTGTTTGGCTGTGTGGAGGGAGGAGGTGTAGGTGTGGAAGGCAGATTTGTAGCGGGTGAAGGCGTGTTGGGATTTGGTTTTGCGCCATAGTCGCTCCAGGGCACGACTGTGTCGTTTGAGGGTTTTGGTGTGATCAGTGTGCCAGGGCTGGAGCGGTCGGGGTTTGATGTTGCGTGTGGTTAGAGGCGCTAGTGAGTCAAGGGCTGTTGACAGCGTGTTGTTGTAGGCAGTCATAGCCAAGTCGGGGCAGGACAGGGGGAGGATGCTGTCATGGAGTTGATCAGTTGCAGAGTGGAGGGGGCAGGGTTAAGGTTGCGGAGGTTACGGCTGGTAGTAGTGTGACATTTGGAGGGGTAGGCGTTGGAGGATGAGGAGATAGAGAAGGTAATCAGGTTGTGGTCAGAGAGAGGGAAGGGGGTGTTAGTGAGGTTGTGGGGAGCGCAGCGGTTGGAGAAGACAAGATCAAGGATATTACCGTTGGAGTGGGTGGTGGATTGTATGCACTGTGCAAGTGCAAAGGAGGAGGTTAAGTGGAGGAGATGGGATGTGTCCGGGTTGTTGAGGTTGACAGGGATGTTGAAATACCCAAGGATGATGGTGGGTAGCTCAGAGGAAAGGAAGAAGGGTAGCCAGGAGGAAAAGTCATCCAGGAAGCAGGATATGGATCCAGGAGGCCGGTATATCACAGCAATCTTCAGGGGGGTTGGGGAGAATAGTCGGACGCAGTGGGCCTCGAAGGAGGAGAAGGATAGGGAGGGGGGGTTTGGGAGGACTTGGAAGGTGCTCTGTGGTGACAGGAGCAGACCAACCCCACCACCTTTACGACCGTTAGGCCTGGGTGAGTGGGTCCAGGTGAGACCTCCGTAGGAGAGTGCAGCAGGGGAGATAGAATCAGTGGGCTGGATCCAGGTTTCTGTGATCGCTAGGAGGTTGAGGGAGCGGGAAACAAAGAGGTTGTGGATGGCGGTAAGCTTGTTGCACACCGATCGGGCGTTCAGGAGTGCACATGAAAACGGGGGGAGATTTAGGGAGCAGGAGGACAGATACTAAGTTGTGGGGGTTGTGGCGGGACGTGGAGGTGGGAGGGTGTTGTGCGGGTGAGGGAGGTGGTGGAGGGCCAGGATTCGGGGAGATGTCTCCCGCGGTTAGGAGGAGGAGAAGGGTGAGAAAGGTGGCATGGGAGCGGGATGTGCAGGAGCGTGAGAAACTACTAGTGGAGGTGTTCGGGTCAGTGGGAGAGTGGAGTAATAGGAGGAGGTGGTGGGTGCCGTTGAGGGGTGAAGGAAGCAGTGAGGACACAATATACAATTGTTTGGGAGGGGCAGAGGGATATAGTGAATGGATTTTGGGAATGGAGGAGAGGAAAATGAGAAGGAGGAGAGGAAGAGGCATTTTGGGGAGGTGATGAGAGCAATAGTAGGGAGATGATAGCAATGAGGGGGAGATGTACAAGTTTTGGGGTGGAGCAGAGGGGTAAAGAAATGAGATTTGGGAACAGAGGATAGTAATATGATAAGGAGAAGAGGGGTGTATTATATAAAGGTACACGGAGTGGGACTCAGGCATGTAAGAGATGTTTCCCGGGGTGATTGCTTGCAGTCTGTCCAGCGTGCAGTAGAGTTTCTTGCTGTTGTTGTGTCTTCCTGCTGCTGAAGTTCTCCTGCTTTAGTTCAACTGCTGTGTTTAACTGCATCCCACTCCTTCAACACAGCACTCAATCAGAAGCAGCACCCCCATCAGAGACTGTGCCCCCCATCAGTGATCTCCCCCCATGAGCTGATCTAAATTTATAGGGAGATGCTCAAATGAGCATTCAACTCCACCCCAATTAGAAGCTGATAAGGATCACATGAATAGTGGGGGATGTTTCATTGGGAACAGGCTACAGTCGTAAACCTGAGTGCAGCTGGAGGTGAGGAATGGTCAACATACACAAATATAAATACATCATTTGTTCTGAATTTAACAGGAGTCAATGCGTTTTCCTAGTTAAGAGCGGAGATAGGAGATAGATGCATTCACCCAGAGGAAAGCAGGAGGAGTCAATGCATTCACCCAGAGGAAAGAGCAAATAACAACAAAGGGCCAGAAGAGAACTAGGGAAATGAGGAAATAGAATTTGTTTCCCTAAAACTTGCTTAGCTTATGTATATATTGCTGACCATCAGATTTACACAGCTATATTTCTTTTTACATAATTTGGACAACCCCTTTAAGGTTTTTTTAGGCATGTTATATCTTAAATGCACTTATGTGAATTAATAGTAATTTGGACTTTAAATTTGGTTAAAAACCCATAATATAAAAAAAAACGAAAAATTTTTTTTTTTTTATAAATTTGAAGACAATTTTGCAGTTTGAGGCAAATCATGACGTCTAAGAGTTTTTTCAATATTTTATTTGTTTTCAATATTTTTTTATTTGTTTTCAACACACCAAAATACATGGAAATTAGATGAAAATAATCAAACAGCTTTTTAGTCGCAGACCTGTGTAATAAGTAAGACACACAACAAGTAAAGCCCAACTTCAGCTAACGCTTCTACAGCAGTTACAGCAACAGGTTCTCTATAAGGTCCAACCCCCCATATGAATGACAACTGACAGTTGTGAGCACCCCCAGCAGTGTTATAGGATTTGCCCCAACCCCTCCAACTGCCATTTTTCCCTAAACACTTAGTCTTCAAAAGGAAATACAAAAAAAAAAAACAATCTACTGGGAGGGACAACAAAAAATTAAAACAATGGGAGACTCAGAAAAACAAAACCTGCTCTGCTAATGACAGATTTCATTATTAATGTCATTATTGATTTTGCCCATAGTTACACTTTGGTGCCAACGTTGTAATATTTCCAGGGAGAAGTTTTCTTTACAAACTTTATACCAAAAAGAGATGTGCGCTCTCAGAGTGATTACTGTGAACCCCAATCAGAGGAATGTCAGTCCCCCGGAAGAAGTGGTAGGAATATGACCGCACACTCAGCACTTTGTAAGTTCAGATCTCTGGCAGTTGTATTGTGTGATTAGTCTATGGAGAGGAGTAATAGCTGGAAAGAGAAAACATGGAACAAGGATTTCTGATCTTCACCTGATGGAATCCCATTTGGCAGAACCACATGGAACACAAGTGGCCAGCTGGGCTTACGTTTTACTGCTGAATACATCCCCTAAATCAGCAGTAACTCAGTATTGGAAGGCCTGCATCAGCTTGGGATGTTGTTTTCTCACTGAACAAAGACTTCTTTCTAGCTGGTGTCACAGTCGCAGACCTGCCTAAAAGGTTGTCATCCATGAGATGATATCCTACAACCTCACAAACACCCCCTTTCCTCTCTCTGATCACAATCTCATCACCTTCAGTCTCCTCATCTTCAAACACTTATCCCTCCAAGCAGCAATCACCTGCAGAAACCATCACAACTTGAACCCTTCTCCTTTCCACTCTGCAACTGACCAACTCTATGACAGAATCTCTCCCCTGTCCTGCCCTGACCTGGCCATTGCATTCTATAACAGTTCACTTTCATCCACATTAGACTCACTTGCTCCTCTAACCACACGAAGCATCAGGCCCCGACCATTACAACCTTGGCAGACTGACAACACCAGAGATCTTAAACGACATAGTCGTGTGCTGGAGCGATTGTGGTGTAAAACCAAATCTCACCAAGCATTCACCCGATATAAATCTGCTTTCTTCACATACAATTCCTCCCTCCATGCTGCCAGACAAGCCTACTTTGTCACTCTCATCAATAGCTTGTCATCCAGTCCTCGTTGTCTCTTCTCTACTTTTAACTCTCTACTTTCTCCACCTCCACGCAGTACCTCACTCACTGCTCACGAGATTGCAAATCACTTCAAAAACAAGATTGATGCAATTCATAGGGACATCTCCACTGCACAGACATCCATCCCACTTAGCATACCTTATACTAAACCTCCCTCAACACTTTCCTCTTTTGACCTTGCTACTACCGAAGAGGTCACTAAGGTTCTCTCAGAAGCCCATCTCACTACCTGCCCCCTGGACCCTATCCCCTCTCGACTCTTCCGGTCACCCCCCTCTTCCCTCATCTGCTCCCTCACCCACATCTTCAATCTCTCCCTCTCTACCGGCGTATTCCCCTCACCTCTAAAGCATGCGCACATCACTCCCATACTTAAAAAATCCTCCCTGGACCCCACCAACCTGAACAACTTAAGACCCACCTCCCTGCTCTTGTTTACTTTTAAACTCTTAGAACGCTTAGTCTACAATTGCCTGAGCTCCTCCCACCTCACCGACAACAACCTTCTTGACCCTTTACAGTCTGCCTTTCGCTCACTACACTCCACTGAAACTGCCCTACTAAACCTCACTAATGATCTACTAACTGTTAAAACCAATGGCCACTACTCCGTACTCATCCCAACCAATGGCCACTGCTCCGTACTCATCCCAACCAATGGCCACTACTCCGTACTCATCCCAACCAATGGCCACTACTCCGTAGCCATCCCAACCAATGGCCACTACTCCGTAGCCATCCCAACCAATGGCCACTACTCCGTACTCATCCCAACCAATGGCCACTACTCCGTACTCATCCCAACCAATGGCCACTACTCCGTACTCATCCCAACCAATGGCCACTACTCCGTACTCATCCCAACCAATGGCCACTACTCTGTACTCATCCCAACCAATAGCCACTACTCCGTACTCATTCCAACCAATGGCCACTACTCCGTACTCATTCCAACCCATGGCCACTACTCCGTACTCATCCCAACCAATGATCACTACTACGTACTCATCCCAACCAATGGCCACTACTCCGTACTCATTCCAACCCATGGTCACTACTCCGTACTCATCCCAACCAATGATCACTACTCCGTACTCATCCCAACCAATGGCCACTACTCCGTACTCATCCCAGCCAATGATCACTACTCCGTACTCATCCCAGCCAATGATCACTACTCCGTACTCATCCCAGCCAATGATCACTACACTGTACTCATTCCAACCTATGGTCACTACTCCATACTCATCCCAACCAATGGCCACTACTCTGTACTCATCCCAACCAATGGCCACTACTCTGTACTCATCCCAACCAATGGCCACTACTCCATACTCATTCCAACCAATGGCCACTACTCCGTACTCATCCCAACCAATGGCCACTACTCCGTACTCATCCCAACCAATGGCCACTACTCCATACTCTTACTACTTGACCTCTCTGCAGCTTTTGATATGGTTGACAAATCCCTTCTCCTCAAAAAACTCCACTCAGTTGGCCTCCAAGACTCTGAACAAGCTCTGCAATAGGTAGGAGAACCAGGAGAGAGCAGAGTTAACTATAACTCTGCCTCCTCCTCTTCACTCCCTCTTTCCATAGGGGTACCTCAAGGTTCCGTTCTTGGACCCCTACTCTTCTACATCTACACCTCCTTCCCCTACTGCCATGGTTTTAAGTACCATCTCTATGCTGATGACACACAAATCTATATTTCTACTACTCACCTCGCCCCTTCATTCTCCTCTCTCATTACTAACCTACTAAGCGACATATCGGAATGGATGTCACTCCACTTCCTCCAACTCAATCTTAACAAATCTGAGCTCTTAGTATTCCCCCCAGCCTGTGCCCCCTCCCTGACTTCTCCATCAAGACCAATAACACAACCATCAGTCCCTCCCCCCATCAAAAAATGTCAAAAGATAAAATATTCAAATCCCTTCTAGTTGTGTGCTTGATGGACATAAGCACTAAACTCAGTTCATCCGATCATTACATTCCAGTTTGCTCACAGATTTTAGTTTGTTTCTTTTAAAGTAACATTTTAACTTTTCCCTTCTTCTCTAGCTTGTGGGATGACATTGGGGATGTGAAACAAACCTGTGACACCTGAAACTTCTTTAATATTCCTTTTCTTCCAGAATTTAATCAATGCAGAAATTTATGAAACCTCCGGTGATAGATTAGACTGGCATTAACTATAAAACTTTGTCACATTGAGAGCATTAAAATGGCTTCTCTCCAGTGTGCCTCCTCTGGTGTTTCATAAGATCTGACTTATATGTAAAAGCTTTGCCACATTCAGAACACTGATATAGCTTCTCTCCAGTGTGAACCCTCTGGTGTCTGATAAGATTTAACTTCTGAGTAAAAGCGTTATCACATTCAGAACACTGATATGGCTTCTCTCCAGTGTGTATCTTCTGGTGTCTGATAAGATTTGACTTCCATGTAAAAGCTTTATCACATTCAGAACACTGATATGGCTTCTCTCCAGTGTGAATCCTCTGGTGTTTGATAAGATGTGACTTCAATGTAAAAGCTTTATCACATTCAGAACACTGATATGGCTTCTCTCCAGTGTGAATCCTCTGGTGTGGGATAATATGTGATTTATCTGTAAAAGCTTTATCACATTCAGAACACTGATATAGCTTCTCTCCAGTGTGAATCCTCTGGTGTGTGATAAGACTTGACTTCACAGTAAAAGCTTTATCACATTCAGAACACTGATATGACTTCTCTCCAGTGTGAATCCTCTGGTGTGTGATAAGATGTGACTTCAATGTAAAAGCTTTATCACATTCAGAACACTGATATGGCTTCTCTCCAGTGTGAATCTTCTGGTGTCTGATAAGATGTGACTTCTGTGTAAAAGCTTTATCACATTCAGAACACCGATATGACTTCTCTCCCTTGTGAACCTTCTGGTGTGTAATATATTTTCTTTCCATTGTAAAATCTCCAAATAAGAAGTAGTTTGAAATGACTCCTCTTATTTATACTTAGTTGGACTTTATTGTAAAGTCATTGTCACTTCCAGAACACTGAAATTACTTTTCTCCTGCTGGATCAATGTGGAAGAGGATCCAAACCATGACTTTTAGAACACAGATATGACTTGTATCCCGTGTGAATCCTCCAGTGAGCTGCAATAAAGACTTTCAGTCAATTAAGACATCCATATGTCTTGTTTTCCATGTGACTCAGCTGTATTCATGAAGACCAACATGACCGGAAACTTGGCTCATCAATCCACCTGTACAAAAAAAAAAAAAGAATTTTATATAAAGCTAATGGCCATTATTCAGTGCTCCTACTCCTTGACCTCTCTGCGGCCTTCGACACAGTTGACCACCCCCTCCTCCTCAAAATACTACACTCCCTCGACCTCAGAGATTCTGCTCTCTCCTGGCTCTTATCCTACCTGTCACAACGCTCTTTCAGCGTTACCTATAATGCTACCACCTCCCCCTCACTGTTGGGGTCCCTCAAGGCTCTGTCCTTGGGCCCCTTCTCTTCTCCATCTACACCTCCTCCCTTGGCCAACTCATACACTCTCACGGCTTCAACTACCACCTCTATGCCGACGACACACAAATCTATCTCTCAACCCCCCACCTCACCCCCTCGGTCTCCGTCCGAATCACACACCTACTGAGCGACATATCAGACTGGATGTCGCTCCACTTCCTTAAACTGAATCTCTCCAAAACCGAGTTTCTTGTCTTCCCCCCAGCCCGAACCCCACCCCCCATTGACTTCTCCATCACATCCAACAACGCCAATATCAAACCCGCCCTGCAGGCCAGAGTACTTGGTGTCATTCTGGACTCCAACCTATCCTTCCAGCCCCAAGTCCAATCTTTAACAAACTCGTGCAGACTCCACCTCCGCAACATGCAGACTCCACCTCCACAACATCGCCAAAATCCACACGTTCCTAACCCCAGAAACCACTAAACAGCTCATCCACTCCCTCATCATATCACGACTTGACTACTGCAACTCCCTCCTCACTGGCCTGCCTCGCCGCTGGCTATACCCGCTTCAGTCGATCCTGAATACGGCTGCCAGACTCATTCACCTTTCCAACCGCTCCGTTTCCGCCACCCCCCTCTGCCAATCCCTCCACTGACCTCCACACCCCTCTGCCAATCCCTACACTGGCTTCCGATTGCGCAACAGATCAAATTTAAAATCCTAACACTGACGTACAAAGCTGTCCACCATACTGCCCCGAACTACATCACTGACCTAATTTCCAAGTACCGCCCAACACGCACACTCCGCTCCTCACAAGACCTTCTTCACTCTAGTTCCCTGGTCTCCTCCTCCCATGCCCGCCTCCAGGACTTCTCCAGGGTGTCACCCATCCTCTGGAACTCACTTCCCCAACCCATCAGATTATCACTCTCCTCTCCTTTAGGCGCACCCTGAAAACCCTTCTCTTCATGGAAGCCTACCCCCTGCTATCTTGACCGACCTCCTCCACTCTTCCTACCACTCCATCCCCCACAGCTATCTCCTCCTGTACCACCATCCCCTCCCTTCTAAATTGTAAGCTCGAAAGAGCAGGGCCCTCGATCCCCTCATGTTTTGCATTGTATTGGTATTGTTCTGTCACATGTTCTGTCCCCCTTTGTAATGTACAGCGCTGAGCCAACTATTGGCGCTTTATAAATACTGTATAATAATAATAATAATAATAATAAAGGGCTACATAAAGTTGCTTTCTATTTTTAATGTTCATTACTAAATATATCTTATGAATAGAAAGAATATGTACAGCATTATCTACAGTAATTTTTTTAATCAAATATATTTTATTAAGAAAGTTTATAAGTGCGCACAGTATTCCCAACATTCAGCCCAGACAATGGAGTCATACATTCTCACGTATAGGCGGTTGTGGCACTGTTACAGATCATACAGAACAATAACTTGCTTTGTCTATGGTGTCACTTTTACCTTTTATAAACAAATGAACAGAGAAAAGAAGAAACAGCCTAGAACAATTCAGCTGTACACGGCAAGTAACTCCCCCCCAGTACATACAGTTGTGTTCATAATAATAGCAGTGTGTTGGAAAAAGTGACTAAAGCTGAAAATCCTTCTAATAGCTTTTATTTCCATCCACACAAATGCATTGGGAACACGACACATTCTATTCCAAATCACAACATGAAGAAAAATATATCAAATTTGTGTTGTTCCTCTAAAAAAAATGGAAGAAAAGTGAATATTAGACGGTTCAAAAAAATCGCAGTGCTTGTATTCTTCTTTACAAACTCCAACATTCACTATATAAACTGAGAAATGTTTGAAGATTTTGCTTTCCTTTGAATGACTTCATGAATATTTGGTTGTAGTCGCACTGTTTCTGAGAACTGCTGTACATCTGTGTTGCATGGAGTCCCCCAACTTCTGGCCCCTGTGATCAGGTATTCCAGCCCAGGATGATTGGACCACATTCCACAGTTCTTCTCTATTTCTCGGTTTTGCCTCAGAAACGGCATTTTTGATGTCACCCCACAAGTTTTCTATTGGATTAAGATCCGGGGATTGGGCTGGCCACTCCATAACGTCCATCTTGTTGGTCTGGAACCAAGATGTTTCATGTTTACTGGTGTGTTTGGGGTCGTTGTCTTGTTGGAACACCCATTTCAAGGGCATTTCCTCTTCAGCATAAGGCAACATGACCTCTTCAAGTATTCTGATGGATTCAAACTGATCCATGATCCCTGGTATGCGATAAATAGGCCCAACACCGTAGTATGAGAAACATCCCCATATCATGATGCTTGCACCACCATGCTTCATGGTCTTCACAGTGTGCTGTGGCTTGAATTCAGTGTTTGGGGGTCGTCTGACAAACTGTCTCCGCCCACAAGACCCAAAAAGAACTATCTTACTTTCATCAGTCCACAAAATGTTGCGCCATTTCTCTTTAGGCCAGTCAATGTGCTCTTTGGCAGATTGTAACCTCTTCAGCACGTCTTTTTTCCAACAGTGGGACTTTGCGGGGACTTCTTGCAGATAGCTTGGCTTCACATAGGCGTCTTCTAATTGTAACAGTCCTCACAGGGAACGTCACACCTTCTTTCATCTTCCTGGAGCTGATTGTTGGCTGAGTCCGCCCCATTTTGGCTATTCTTCTATCCATTCCAATGGTAGTTTTTCGCTTTCTTCCACGTCTTTCAGGTTTTGGTTGCCATTTTAAAGCATTTGTGATCATTTTAGCTGAGCAGCCGATCATTTTCTGCACTTCTTTATATGTTTTCCCCTCTCCAATCAACTTTTTAATCAAGGTACGCTGTTCTTCTGAACAATGTCTGGAACCACCCATTTTCCTCAGAATTTCAGAGAGAAATGCACTGTAACCAGCATGTCCAACATTTGCTGCCTTCCTTCCTTAAATAAGGGCAATAATTGCCACCTGTTTATCAAAGAATGACTGACCTCACTAATAGAACTCCATACTGCTATTATTTTGAACACGCCCCTCAATGAGTGATTCAATGACACAGAATCAGCAGCATGCCATGACTGTTGGGTCTGTTGGATTTCTATTACTCTACTACACCTGCTAGGAAATTATTTGCCATGTAGAAATATAATTTCTACCAAAAACTGTGATTGATCCGGTTAGTGATGTCTGACTGCTATTATTTTGAACACAACTGTACATAGAAAGCTGACACCGTTCAATGAGGCCCGTGTCTACAGGATCATACCCCAAGTATGGGTCCCCCATGTAGTCACCATTCAGTAGGATACAACTGGCCGTTCTCCTTCTATGGGGCTAAAAGAGCTAAGATTTTAAAAGCCTATGAAGAACTAACTAGGAGTGAGCAAGGAGTATCCAGCCAGTTCTGCCAGACATACATCTCCTGGGGGAATTACAATGTTGGTAAGTTAGTTTTTCACATGTTAATGTGGAGTTCACCTGCTCAATTCACTGTTGTCTGCTGGGAGTTTGAGATGATAGCCAAGATCGGGATATTTTTTGTGGTCAAGCAGCCTCACTATTGCTATATGACTTGTAATAGGAGGAGGTGTAAATAATTCCTCCTCTATTGAGACCAAGAGGCACACCCGAGGAATATTGAACACCAACATTACAATACTGGTCATATCGTTCCACTTTTTGAATAATTTAGGACATCTCCAAAACGTGTATCAAATCCCTGACATCACCACTACAATTGGGGTCATGAGGGGAAATCCCTCCTGTCCTAGCTGAACAATTGAGCTGGAGTCCTGAAAGCTCCATACAAAAGAAATGACTGAGTTTCTGTGAAGAGGACAGAGAGATGAGAGGTATGGAGGTCACAATCACCTCCCACCACTTTCTCTTATTTCCTCTGACTGTTTCCCATTTCTTTCTAAGTCTTCGGTAAGAGTCAAAAGACTGGAATAAATAGATGAGAGATCATGCCTTTCCCACTGGTGTCATCTGAAGCCCATTAACAAGTGTGAGAGTGATGTGAAATCTGTATCTGATGGAAGTAGCAATCGATGGATGGGATCTAATGTGTCTACTAAGTCCCACCTGGTAAGATGTTGAAGTTGGGCAGCTATAATATAAAGTCTAACATTTGGTATTGCTAGGCCTCCTTGGTCTTCACCATACTGTAGAGTAGTGAGTTTGATTCTAGCTGACGGCTTCTTCTAAATGAGTTCCCCAAACTGGGAGTCTATACTGGAGAACCACTTACGAGGTGTCCACATGGGAGAATTGTGGAGTATATAGAGGAATTGTGGGGTCCATATCTTCTCTTGTTCATAGATTTTATTGGAAAGAGATAATAGTTTTACAAGGAGCTGATAACAATGTGATTGCAGGACTCACCAACAGTAAGTCAGAAGGGGTACAACCCTTAGAGGTAACGTACAGGTTGTAATTTGTACAGTACAAATAATATCTTCATACATTAAAGTGGAGTTCCAGTGAAAATAAAAAAAAAATAAAAGTCAGCAGCTACAAAAACTGTAGCTGCTGACTTTTAAAAGACGGGCACTTACCTGTCCCTCGATCTCGTGGTGTCCTCCCCACAGCCCGTTTCACCGGCCGCCCTGTGTTTCCAGTGCCGGCATCTTCACTGTGGGCACCCAGCTGTGACAGTTTGTGGCTTCACATCCGGGTGCCCACTGAGCATGTGCGAGTATCTCTGTGCTTTGTGAATGGTCCTGTAATCTTCTAGGACCTTTCATGTGTCCCAGAAGACTACAGGGAGGGAGGGGGGAGGACAACTTCCGCTTCTGATCACCTAGGTGATTGCAGCAGAAGTGGGAGCGGGTACCTGTCAATTTCGGTAATCCCCCCAAAAGGTGCCAGTGGGGTCCTTAACCACTTGCCTACCAGGCCCTTATACCCCCTCCTTACCAGGCCAATTTTCAGCTTTCAGCGTTGTCGCAGTTTAAATGACAATTGAGTGGTCATGCAACATTGTACTCATATGAAATTTTTATCATTTTTTTTACACAAATAGAGTTTTCTTTTAGTGGTATTTACTCCCTGATGGCTGTTTTATTTTTAGTGCTATAAACAAAAAAAGAGCAAAACATTTGAAAAAAAAGTTCTTTGTTTCTATTATAAAATTTTGCAAACAGGTCATTTTTCTCCTTCACTGATGTGCGTTGATGAGGCTGCACTGATGGGCACTGATAGGCAGCACTGATTACACGGATTAGAGACTAACCGGTTTTATATTTCACGTATGCACTTTGAAACGCCAACTTGGGACATTTATCACATCTATACTCCACCATACGCCTCAGTGCGTGTATTTATTTATGTCACTATAATTGATATGGAGATCATAGTTGGTCACTTTTATATTATCCATTGTATCTAGATACATTTCATTCATGATATTTATGATTTTACATTTTTTTCATACCTTTAGCGCTGCGTGTGTTTTATTTATTATTGATTAGAGGGTTTTGAGGTTCTTACCTTTCATGCCAGCTGCTCCATTTCTATGTTTATCCAGCGCTCATTTTATCTTATTGAATGAGGCAGCACTGATGAGCTGGCACTGTTAGGCAGCACTGATGATGGGTACTGATGATGGGTACTGATGATGGGTACTGATGATGGGCACTGATGATGGGCACTGATGATGGGTACCACATGTGAAGGTGGGTAACTGCTTCAGAGCAGCCATGGAAACAAGTCAGGGATTAGTATGGAATGAATGCAGTAATCCGGGCAGGGACCAGGTACCTGAGGGGAGAGGTCTTTGCTATAGGCAGCACTGGTCACACATATATATATTATGGTATCAACTCTTGTCGGCTTCAGCTCTGAGGAAACGGACACGTCCCTGAAATGCATCAGCAGGCTGACAGCACCACCAGTCGGACACTCTGCCATCAGTTTGGGCCATCACTGTGGCTTTTTAGGCTTTTTCATGTACATATTCTGTGAGTATGTTTTTTGTCTTATTTATTTATTTTTTTTAAAATAAAGCTTGGATAATGTGCTAGGTGTTTGCACCGCCTGTGTGATTTTTTTCTTTATTACCAGGACATGAGAGTTTTGTGGTTAGTCTCCATGGCTACTATATTTTGGGGGGAGGATTTCCAAATGTAGATTTAAATCCCATTCCCACTTGGATGTATATGGTATGAAGTGTAAGGTGGTGGAGCTGGTAGCTGTGTATATAAGGTGGAAATCAAACCTCTGACATGGGGGTCACATTTACATATGTGTTCAAACCTTGTCATGTCTGGGAGGGAGGGGGTTGCTGTGTAAGTGGGAGGAACAAAAATGATTGATCTGAAGATATCTAAAACTTTCAGGTCTAGATATTGTGTGGGAGTCACATAGGGTTTGGAAGGGTATAAAGGAGTCTGGTGCTGTGAAATTGTAAGTTTGAACTAGACTAGCTCTAGGACAAGCATGAAAAGAAGATGGAGGCATCCATGCCGGATAAAAGCCTGGAATGAGGAGGTATGCCATGAGTGGGTTATGGGGTGACTGTAAGGTGTATCAGAACTTAGACTGTCCCAGATAGACAGGTAGTGTTGAGTAATTGGGTTTTGGAGTGAGCGATGGTCTCTGGAGTGTAGCCATAGTAAATTGGCAACTGATAAGCGGACACAATCTACTGACTCTATAGTGACCCATGGGGGGGGTCACTTTTACTGCGTGATATTTAGGGAGTTGAGCAAGATGTGCAGCTTGGAAATATCTTGCAAAGTTCGGAAGCCCCAGACCACTCTAAGTTTCGGTGAGGTACGGATGGACTGGGGTAGATGCAGTTTAATAGTGCCCCATACATAAGTGGTGGCATGACACTGTAATATGCAGAGGAAACAGGAAGGTATATATATGGGTAGGACCCAAAAAAGATATAATAATTTGGAAAGAATTGTCATTTTTTACAATCGTTATACAACCCATCCATGAGAGGGGTAGTTTGGACCAGGATGTCATAAGATTAGTAAGGTGTGTTAACATAGGAGGGTAGTTAGCAGAATATAGAATATTGAGGTCTGCCATCAGCTTGGGTCCTAAATCAGGAATATATTGACTGGACCAAGAGAAGGGTGGAGGACGTTGTAGATGTGACACAGTTAAGGAGGGTAGAGAGATATGAAGAGCTGTAGACTTTTTTGGATTCACAACCAGGTCCAAAATCACTGCAAATTGGTCCAGGCATTGGAGAAGGTTGGGTGCTGAGATCAAAGGAGAAGACATGAAGAGGAGATTGTCATCAGAGAAAAAGCATAACTTATGATGATGACCGCCAAGTTCTAATCCTTTAATATTTGTGTTAGTTCTTATCAGCTGTGCTAAAGGTTCATTCGCTAGAAAAGGAGGGGGAGGGGGGCAAGGGGCAGCTTTGCCTCATTCCCCTTTGTATGAAAAAAAAAAGTCTGACTTGTAACCACGTACCTCAAGTACGTCCTTGGGGAGGTGTAAAGGGGTGATATCCATTGGAGTCAAAGGCTTTTTTATGTCTAAGGAAAGGAAACAGCCGGGTATGCGGCGTATGCAAGCTGCATGTTCTAGCAAAATCACTCTGTGGTCTCGGCTTGGCAGAGGGGGGTTAAAACCCATCTGATCCTTGTGTATCAAGGTGCCTATGATGGAGTTCAGCCATGCAGATAGGATTTTTCTAGGATTTTAACATCCAAGTTAAGAAGGTAGATTGGTGTGTAATGAAGCCATGTGGTGTGATCTGATTGGGGTTCAGGTAGCATAGAAATGACTGCTGTTAGGGAGTCTGAGCGGAAAGAATAACCTTTGAGTAAGGCATTAAATGCATTAACCAATAAAGGTGGAAGGAGGTTAGTAAATATTTGGAATATAGGGCTGTAAGCTGTCTGGGCCAGGCCGCTTATTAGACTTTAGGGACTTGATGGAGTTCGGGACCTCAAGTTCTGTAATAGGTGTTTCCAGGGAAGAACATTGAGAAGCTGAGAGTGTTGGTAGAGATAGGCTTGAGAAAAGTCCAGTGGCCTGCGATTCATCATAGGAGCCGGTCTCAGAGTATAATTCTGCTAGATGTTTGTGGAAGACCTGTAATATTTTATTAGGATGGCTGGTGTGTGAAGTTTTTGTAATCTTTAAATGGACAAGTCTGTGTGTGTGGTCTGAGGTTCGCAGTCCCAGGGCTAGAAAAGTGTCAGGTTTGTTTGCGTTCATATAATGTTTATGCCTGGATTAGCGTAGAACTTTTTCATCTGATTCTGTCAAGAAAACATCTATTTCTAGCCTGGTCTTGTCCAGGACAATCTATGAGAAGGTGAGGGCTCTGATTGGAAGGCTTTGTTGGCCTGATGAAATGAGGTTTCTAAGTGGTGATGGATTGCTCGCTGTCCTTTCTTGAGATGTGAGGCTTGGCTGATACAGGCTCCTCTAATTACAGACTTATGGGCTTCCCAAAAGGTCAGGAGAGAGATGTCATCAGTTGTGTTATGTGTCAGGTATTCTTTGATGGCTAGTTCAATGTCCAGTCTGTGGGATGGGTGGGCCATTTAGACTCCATGTAGTGCTAGTTTGTTGGGGTACCAAGGAGGAGAGGGTCAAGAGGACAGCTTTGTGACCAGTCCAGGGGTAAGGTATGATGGTTCAGGATAGGAGGGCTGGGGACATACCTCTAGTCAGAAATATATGGTCAATGTGGGAGAAAGTTTTATGTGGATATGAGTAGTATGTATAGTGTCTTCTAGCTGGGTTAGCTTCTTGCCATGCGTCTATGAGAGAGCGTTGTTGGAGTTGTTGGAAGGAGGATGTGGATGGATAAGAGGTTATGGGGGATTTGTCTAGCAAGGGATAAACTATCTGACTGGAATTGCCACATAGTAAAAGTGTACCTAATTTAGGGGAATCTATTACCTGTAGCAAATGGAAATTATAATTACAATTGCTGCATAGTATGAAGCTACAGTGACCTCTGAGTCAAGGAGGTGACCCACTAGAAAATATAACGGCCCTCTGGGTCCCAGATCCCTTCCTTGGGTGTAAAGGGAGTAGAGCAGTGGAAAGCTTTGAGTACATCTGTGTGTTTAGTTGCGGCAGAAGCCATATAAACCTGTGGGTAGGAAGAGCTGAGATATTTCGGCATATGGCTGGCAGTGAAATGAGTCTCCTGCAGGCACACCACATGTGCTTTGGCATGGGCAAAGCATTTGAAGGCCTTAATTTTTTTATTCCCCGAACATTCAGGGTAAGTATATTTATTGGAGCCATGATAAAGGACAGATGCAAAGGTGATTGTAGGTGTTGCATCATGGTGACATCATCACCCCTGGGACAGGAATAAGAGAAAGAAAGGAAAAAAGTGGGGGAAGCAAGGTTAGTAAAGAGAGAAATATCTGACAAAACAGGTCAGGAGGCCAAAAGGCCATGATGTGAAAACAGGTAGGTTGTCCATCTGTCTGTGTCACTGGGATATAAATGGACGGGAAAAAAACAGTCCTGGGCAGGCCCAACTCGGGCTACCAAGGAAAATGTGGGGGAGCAGTGAACATCTTCAGAAGCCACAGAGGCCAAAAAACAGGATATTAAACATCTGTTGTATAGAGGAGTCAGGCCAAGGATAGACTATTGGGATGAAGATGTCAGCCTGCAGATATAAGCAGTTGGTAAGTGTATGCATTGTTCAAAGAGGCTATGCTTGGCTGGGTATCATGGGCATTACACAGCATTAGACCACAGCTGGATGAAAGGGTGATCCGTTTGTTATTTTGTTGTCCAGCTATAAGTAGAAGGTTTAGCTAACAGCATTGTGCTGTTAGTTGCAAAAATTGTTGAATTATACTAAATATATAATTTGTTTACAAACGTTTTTATTTTCTAAGAAATAGACTTCAAATGGCATTACAGCTTCAAATAGAACATACAACAGAAACAAGGAACAACTGCAGTATTCATTTCAAAGGTGAAATTATGTAGAATAAAGGGGAAAAGAGAAAAGAAATTAAGTACATGAGCAATATAGGTAGAGAGGTAGGCAGAGTTATAAACGACCAAAAAAGTAACTCAATCAATCAAAGCATAAATGGTCCTTATTGATCTAGTAAATGCCTGTGAGTTCTCCAAAGTTCCCGTTTTCTGTCAAATAAATGCATCTTATCCAATAGAGTATAATGAATTCTCTCCATGAACATCACCGCATCAACTCTGCAGAACTGTGGTCAATGGTACTGTGAGGGATTTCCAATGTAGGGCAATAGCCCATAGGGTGGATATACAAATGCTATGGATTAGCCTCATAACCTCAGTCTGAACTCCCGAGATAGGGGCTCCCAGTAGGCAGGACTGCATAGACAGATGCACCGGAGCACCTGCCACTGCAGAGGAAACTTCAGAAATTTTGTGCCACAGCAATGAGAGGCTTGGGCAGGCCTAAAATATATGCACTAGAGTACCAGAAAGGCCACAGCCCCGGAAACAAAGGTGAGACGTCCCTGGATACATGGCGTGTAGTCTAGATGGGGTATGATACCATCTGGTTATTACTTTGAGGGCCGTCTCACGGACAGAAAGATCTAGAGTTCTTACACCAAAATGTGAATTAAAAATATGTCTAATCTGTCGATAATTATAATATTCACGAAGCGGGATATCAAAAAGTATGCGTAGCATCTCAAAAGTGATACAAGATCCTCCTCTCTGAAAGTCAGATAACCTAATAAAGGACCTATCATACCACCAACGGAATACCTGTGAAGATGAGAATGCTGTAATAAAATTTGGGTCACCAAAAAATGATGAACCTGGTGAGACAGAGGAGACAAGATTCAATTTAAGTTTATAACGGGACCAAAACATCAATGATTGGGCAACAATGGAATTATAGAGCAATAACGAGGGGGGGGAATTTTGGACCATAATACATCTGGTAAATAGAAGGGATGTATAGACTGAGATTCAAATCTGATCCATGGGACCTGGGAAGTAATAGTCACCCATTGTGATAGCTGTGCGAAACGGGCTGACAGGTAGTAAAGCCAGAAATTGGGGAGACCTAGGCCTCCCACCCATTGTGACCGGTAGAGGACCAATGAAGTAAAACGAGGGCATTTGTTACGCCAAATAAAATGATTAATAATCCGTTGAAAGCGATCTAAGAACGTTTATGAGACAGGGATTGGGAGTGATCTAAATAAAGTAATCTAGGCAAGACATTCATTGTTACTGCCGTGACTCTGCCAAGAATGAGATAGGGGATCCATGCCAGATCTTCAATAGAGGTGAGAGGCGTGACACACATGGTGGCCAATTAGCAGCAAATAATTTTGAGTATCTGGGGGTGAGGTTTATACCTAGGTATGAAATCTGATCTGTGGCCCAACGAAATGGAAAAGAATTGCGGAGAGATGCACCCAGGGAATCAGGAACATTAATAGGCAGAACTACTGATTTAGTAACATTTACAGTAAGACCTGATACTGTTACAAAGTCATTCAATAATGAGCAGAAGTCAGGCAATGACACCAACAGTTTAGTAAGGAAAAGCATAACATCATCTGCATACATACAAATTGTGAAATGTGAACCAATAATGGGGAACCAGAAATGTCTGAGTGTGATTATTGCAATTGCCAAGGGTTCCAAAACAAGCGCCAATAATAAGGGTGAAAGAGGACAACCCTGACGGGTACCTCCGCCTAGTGTACAAAATACAGAATTGCAGCCTGGAAGTCTTATTCTTGTTTTGGGGGGAGTCATACAAAGCATGTACACCAGACAGAAATTCATCACTAAAGCCCATCTTCTGCAGTAATGAAAACAAGTATGGCCAGAGCAGGAGTGGACTGACAACTCATGGGACCCCCGGGCAATAGAGGATCATGGGGCCTGTGTCCTTGCCCACACTCAAAGCACACCCAAAAAAGCCTATAAAAAGGTACTAGGGACATTTCATGGGGCCCCCTACTGACCCTGGGCCCTTGGGCAGTGCCCGAGTGCTGGAATGGTCAGTCCGCCCCTGGGCCAGAGGACACTATCAATAACAAAACTTCTTTAGAATGCAAATTGGCGTCCTAAATAACATTTAATGTGAGACAAATATTGTCCGTGATAAGTCTGCCTGGGATAAATCCCGATTGCTCCGGTGAGACCAAAGAGGAGATAATGAGGCCAACCTATCTGCCAGAATGCAGCTAAATATTTTCAGATCATTGTTCATCACTGAGATTGGTCTATAGTTTTGAGGTAAATGATGGTCTTTCAGGGGTTTAGGTAATAGAGACAGGTTAGCCAAGAGTATCTCCTCAGGAAACCTACCGCCCTGCAAAACATCATTGAGTAATGACATCAAAGAGGGAGCCAATGTAGGAGCAAAATGTTTATAATAACTGGCCGTGAACCCATCAGGGCCGGTGCTGTGGAAGTTCTGAGTGCGCTACTCACACAGGATATTTCCTTCAAAGTGCATGGGGCATTGAGGGAGGATATCTGAGAGGGTGAGAGAACAGGGAGGGGTATAGAATCAAGCCATGAGCCATTTGAGGAAGCAGAAGTTGGTTGCGGGAGAGCTAACAGGGTGGAATAAAAATTTAAAAAAATACCCAGGACTTCACGAGGAAGAGAGGAGATACTGCCGGATTTAGTACGTAACTTGTAGATATGTGGGGGTCATATTGAATGGTTTAATTTCTGTGCTAACATAGTAGACCCTGAATTTCTATGTAATAAAAAGGAGGCCTTTGACCAGAGTAGAGCTTTTTCAGTTTTCTTGGAAAGTAAAATATTCAGTTCTAGACGCTTTTGCGATATCATGGTTTGTTAAGGAGAGATGGATTGCCATCATGAGCCCTATAATGTGATTCTAATTCTCAGGTAAGTTTCTGAATTTGTTTCCACCGCTCTCTATTTCTAGAAGAAGCCATAGAAATAAGGTGACCTCGCAGGACCGCCTTATGGGCTACCCACAAGATGGCCGGGGAGATATCAGGAGTTGTGTTTGACTGAAAGTATTCTTGAATGGAAGTAACTACTTCATGGCGGGTGTTAGTATCCGTAAGCATAGAGTCGTTAAGTCTCCAGAAGTAGGGAGTAGGGGCTAGACCAGCAATGGGCAAACTACGGCCCGCGGGCCGTATACGGCCCGGCGGACCTTTTAATCCGGCCCGCGGAGCTAGGCTCCCGCAAGGCCAGTGGTCGGCAAGCCGCGGCTCTTTACAAATTTAGATGCGGCTCTCCTGTGTGCCGGGCGCCCGCTCCCCTCCCTCCTCTCCTCCTCTCCCCTCCCTCCTCTCCTCCTCTCCCCTCCCCTCCTCTCCTCTCGGATGGCCGCCCCCCTCCCTCCTCTCGGACGTCAGGACTCTGCAGCTGTCAGGATGTAGGCGGGGCAGCGTGATGAACTCCTCTCACAGTCCTCCCTGAAGACCAGAACGGCGCGGGAATACGAGAGGAACGCGCGGACCAAAAGGTAAGTGAATTGACACAGGGGGGGGACTTACTATATGGGGGATGAATTACTATATGGGGGACTTACTATATGGGGAATGAATTACTATATGGAGGACTTACTATATGGGGAATGAATTACTATATGGGGGACTTACTATATGGGGAATTAATTACTATATGGAGGACTTACTATATGGGGAATGAATTACTATATGGGGGACTTACTATATGGGGAATGAATTACTATATGGGGGACTTACTATATGGGGAATGAATTACTATATGGGGGACTTACTATATGGGGAATGAATTACTATATGGAGGACTTACTATATGGGGGATGAATTACTATATGGAGGACTTACTATATGGGGAATGAATTACTATATGGGGGACTTACTATATGGGGAATGAATTACTATATGGAGGACTTACTATATGGGGAATGAATTACTATATGGGGGACTTACTATATGGGGGATGAATTACTATATGGGGGATGAATTAATATGGGGGATGAATTACTATGTGGGGGATGAATTACTATATGGGGGATGAATTACTATGGGGGATGAATTACTATATGGGGGATGAATTACTATGGGGGATGAATTACTATAGGGGGGATGAATTACTATGGGGGACGAATTACTATATGGGGGACGAATTACTATATGGGGGACGAATTACTATATGGGGGATGAATTACTATGGGGGATGAATTACTATATGGGGGATGAATTACTATATGGGGGATTAATTACTATATGGGGGATTAATTACTATGGGGGATTAATTACTATGCTTACTATGGGGGAATATTACTATACTTACTATGGATGACACATACACATCATTCATCTACTCTTGGTCCGGCCCCCGGGTCCAATATATGAACCCATTGCGGCCCTCAAGTCAAAAAGTTTGCCCACCCCTGGGCTAGACCTATAAATGTGATAGACAGCGCCACAATATTATGATCTGACCAGGGGCTTAAATGAATGCAAGCTTTCCTAGAGTTAGCCAGCAGAATGGGGGAGCAATAGATATAATCTAGTCTAGCATAAGAGTCATGTGGGTGGGAGTAAAATGAATAATCTCTAGCTCCTACATTATGTGCCCTCCAGGAGTCTACCAGTTGAAGGGTGTCTAATTTTTTGGTAATGAATTTTGGGAAGGCTTGGGAGGATGGTGAGGATGAGCTTTGTTCTAAAAGGGGGTTAACTACCAAATAAAATCACCTCCCACCAATAAACGAGGGGATAGTAACCTATCAAGAATTTTGAATTCGAGAAAAGAAGGATGCTTGCGCCGAATTTGGTGCATAGACATTAGCGATCGTGAGTTTGAACCCGAGGGGGTGCCTTTAATAATGATAAATCTGCTCTCAGGGTCACGTGCCCGAGGTTTTTTTTACTACAAACACATGGGAATAACATGCCCTGCCCTGCTCGTCCCGAGGAACTCTGGTAAGGATCTGCTGATCTACCAGGTCCCCAATTAGGACACGCAGGGCCTGCACCCTTTCCCGATCCTTGGGAAGGTGGGTTACCAGATACCTGGCGGGGGGACTGAAGTTGAACTCCAACCTGTACCCCTTCTTGATCAAGTCCAGGATGTACAGTTTAGAGAAGATTGAAGCCTACTGAGGGAGAAAGGTCCCCAGTCTTCTTTCCATTGGGACGTTCAATTCATTGAGATGAGACTTGGTGGGCCTTGAGGAGGATTGAACAAGATTCCTCCTCTTCCCCTATTCCTGTGCCCTGTCCAATGTTTCTTAGGCTGAACCTCCTTAGCCTGCTGGGCATGTGTTTTTTGACAAAAAACCCTACTAGAGTAAAACCTTTTCCTACTCTCTGGGAATGTCCTCTTGTTATGGGCTGTACATTATAGAGCCTCCTCAAGACCTGGACCAAAAAGATTATCGCCAATAAAGGGTAAGGCACAAAGGTGCAGTTTGAATGCTGAGTTCCCTGCCCAGGTTTTTAACCAAAATGCCCTTTTAGCTGAATTCACTAGGCCAGAGGTTCAAGCCGCTAGCTTAACTGATTTGGCCGAGGCATCCACAAGGAAACCAACTGCTTTAAACAGCAAAGGAAATTATTTCAGGATTTGCTGCCTGAAGGTTTCTGCCGAGAGATGCAACTAACTGGGTAAGCCAGCATTCCAGATTTCTGGCGACACAGGTAGCTGATAAAGCTGGCCTAAAGCTGATGGAAGTGGAATCCCAGGCCCTACGGATTAAGACTTCATCCCTCTTATCCATAGGGTCTTTCAGAGCCCCCATATCTTCAAATGCTAAGTCTGTCCTTTTAGAGACTTTAGATAAGGGGGTGTCTAATTTCTGAACCTTGTTCCATTGCTGGGACCCGTTATCCTAAAAAGGAAACCTCCTTTTAAGGTTACTTGAGAAAAAGGGTTTCCTCTCAGGGCTTTCCCATTCCTGCCTAATGGTATTAACCAGGGAACTATGGACTGGAAAGACACTAGTCTTTCTAGCATACAAACCTTGATACATGAGGTCATGCTTAGATAGGCAAACATCCTCCTCCTCGATCTCTAATGTTTCGTAGATAACTTTAAGGAGGTCGTCCACATCTTCCAGGGGCAATTTGTTCCTGGAACCTCTGGAGGAGCAAACTTCACCATCCTCCTCTTACGAGCCTGAATCTACCCGTGAGGAAGCAAGGGACCTAGGATCCTCCTCCGGGTCCTCCCTCCCTCTTAATGCATCTGCTACCTCCGAAACCGCCGATTGGGTCCAAGGATCCAGTGGCAACTGCATTTTTCAACAGGTATCTAAAGGAGTGAAATGTAGACAACATGTCATCCTTAATGGAGGTGAGCACTTTATGGCAGGCTGTAAATGACTTATCCTTAATTAGGCTAGCCACACAATTGCAGCATAAGGGTTCTTCCCAAGCTGAACCCAATTTAGCTGCACAAATTGCACACTTCTTCTTGGGGGTCTGACTCTGCACCTTGTCCTGGACTTTAACATACAATAAGCAAGAAAAAACACAATACAGAAAATAATCAGCCCAGGGCCCCTCATACAAAAACCACTGTGCTGGGGGAGCAAGAAAAGGAAGTGTGCCCACCAGGGTCAGCAAGAG
This sequence comes from Staurois parvus, assembly GCF_062004578.1. Taxonomy (NCBI): domain Eukaryota; kingdom Metazoa; phylum Chordata; class Amphibia; order Anura; family Ranidae; genus Staurois; species Staurois parvus. The sequence continues at coordinate 364,260 of NW_028319192.1, read as the reverse complement.
GGATCAGAGTCCCCAAGCTTACCTTAGAGGAGCCAGTGCCTGAAGGACCAGGGTCTGCCTGAGAAGTGCCAGCGCCTTCCATCCCTCTTGGTGTGGAGCCACAGGCTCTGCTGGGTCTGTACACCAGACTGGCTGCCTGACCAGATGCTTGTGCCGCTATGGAGACTGGAACCAAGAGTCTCCGGCGCCCGTCGACGACATTTCCGCGGCCAGAACGGCCGGTTACTGGACAGCACCCAGAAGTTGCAGCTACTTGCACGCCCGCTTGGCAGTCACTGCCCCACTGTGCATCAGATGCTGGAGCCCCCCCACATGGGAAGCAGGACAGGCATCAAAGGTCCTGGACCCCCCAGGACACCCCCGATGATGGTTATCATCCACTGAGGCATGGAAAGATATCAGGAGCGCAGCCCCACTCCCCCTGAAAGAATCACGTCAGGCAGGAGGAAGTAAGACAGACCAGGAGCCACCAGCAACCTCTAGGGCCCAGGACTTCCAGACAATCAGTTCCTTGATGACTGCACCCATCCTTGCAGAGGAAACACTAAAAACTCAGGAGGGAGGCCTGGTGGTCCGCCTTTTATAGTACTGTGCTTACGTGTTTCCTGTCCCAGAGGGAGGAGCTCTGTCTCAGGAAGGCTGTCCTGGAGGACGTTTGGAGAAATGAACATTAGAGTGTCTGAGAGACAAAAGCCAGAAATAGATCAGTGGCTGCATGCACACCTCATTGTTAGGCTGCAGGTAGAGAGGCAGAGATGAGGCAGGATTTATCATGAAATACAAATTAAAGTGTATTATTTTCAAAACAGCCAAGAATATTTCACAAGGTCTGAAAAGTATGTAAGTCATCGAGTTATTCCACAATTTAAGAAGAAGAGCATAACTGCAGGTAGTAAATGTAAGAGAGGAGTTGCAGATGATACGATGGTGGGTAGTATGTACAGGAGAGGAGTATGGGGGTATGACAGTGATCGGTATGTACAGGAGAGGAGTGTGGAGGTATGACAGTGATCGGTATGTACAGGAGAGGAATGTGGAGGTATGACAGTGATGGGTATGTACAGGAGAGGAGTACGGAGGTATGACAGTGATGGGTATGTACAGGAGAGGAGTACGGAGGTGTGACAGTGATCTGTATGTACAGGAGAGGAGTGGGGGAGGTATGACAGTGATCGGTATGTACAGGAGAGGAGTATGGAGGGTATGACAGTGATCGGTATGTACGGGAGAGGAGTATGGAGGGTATGACAGTGATCGGTATGTACAGGAGAGGAGTGTGGGGGGTATGACAGTGATGGGTATGTACAGGAGAGGAGTGTGGGGGGTATGACAGTGATCGGTATGTACAGGAGAGGAGTATGGAGGGTATGACAGTGATGGGTATGTACAGGAGAGGAGTACGGAGGTATGACAGTGATGGGTATGTACAGGAGAGGAGTACGGAGGTATGACAGTGATGGGTATGTACAGGAGAGGAGTACGGAGGTATGACAGTGATGGGTATGTACAGGAGAGGAGTACGGAGGTATGACAGTGATGGGTATGTACAGGAGAGGAGTACGGAGGTATGACAGTGATGGGTATGTACAGGAGAGGAGTACGGAGGTATGACAGTGATGGGTATGTACAGGAGAGGATTACGGAGGTATGACAGTGATGGGTATGTACAGGAGAGGAGTACGGAGGTATGACAGTGATGGGTATGTACAGGAGAGGAGTACGGAGGTATGACAGTGATCGGTATGTACAGGAGAGGAGTACGGAGGTATGACAGTGATGGGTATGTACAGGAGAGGAGTACGGAGGTATGACCGTTCCAAGAGAGGAGTATCTCAGGAAGGGTCTATACTCCACCATAACTCTGGTTCTCGGAGTGTCAGGTCCCAGCGGGTTCTCCTGGTGTCTCTCCTGTTATTCTGACACATCAGAGGAACATGGTGGGAGATCGGCCTGAATGTCAGGTCCCAGCGGGTTCTCCTGGTGTCTCTCCTGTTATTCTGACACATCAGAGGAACATGGTGGGAGATCGGCCTGAATGTCCTTCCTAGGAGGGAATACCGGAGCCATTCTGAGGCCCATTTAATGGCCGGCAATGAGGAGGAAACCAACACTGAGAAGTAGATGCTGAGATATATACAGCACGGGGCAGCACAGTGGCTGAGTGGTTAGCACTTCCACCTGGCAGTACTCGGGTTGTTGGTTCAAATCCCCACCATCGCACCACCTGCCTGGAGTTTGCATGTTCTCCCTATTCCTGTGTGGGTTTCCTCCGGGAACTCAGGTTTCCTCCTACACTACAAAGACATGCTGGGAGGTGAATTGTCTCCTAAGTTGTCCCTAGTATGTGTATGTATGAATGTGAGTTAGGGCCCTTAGATTGTACGCTCCTCGGGGGCGGGGACTGATGGGAATGTACAATATAGATGTAAACTGACGGCGCTATATAAGTACCTGGAATAAATAATAATAATACACCCAGATCATCGATAACGAGGAGGAAGGTTCCTCACAGATGATTGGTCCGTCTATAGCAGGGACAGGAGACGGGACCAGGAATAGGAGATCCACCTGACTTACCCGTGTGCTCTGACATGGAGAAGATCCCATGCTGGCCCTATGGTGGCCGTGTGTTCAGGATGGAGACCGACAATCACAGGATCGTCTGGAAGCCGATCTAAAATGGCTGAAAGTGTTCCTGGGACAGGAGGTGACACAGCCAGGAAGTGACTCCAGACAGATTTATACAGAGGCTGCAGTATGGAGAGCAGACACTAGATGGTGCTGGTCCAAAAAAA